>NC_135178.1:26395334-26720334 GCF_041146795.1 Maylandia zebra | reverse complement strand
GATATGTTGTCCACAAACTGAAACAGAAAACAGTGTGCCATGAAAAATCAAGTTTACAGCAAATAAATAAAAAAACTAAATATGGTCCATTTAATGTAGATGCAGCTTACCCGTGACATAATCAGAGAGCTAACAGGGAGATTCCTGTCATATGTCCTGTCCATAGTGTTGGCGAGTACAGCTGCAAGTTTAAGAAGGATTTAAAAAAAATACCAGAATTATAGTAAAATAAACTAGAGAATAAGCTTTCCAGAGTAGAATAAATTGCTGACACGTTTTTTTTTGTTTTTTTTTTAATATATGAGTTTTATTATGGTGATTTACAACTTTTCACAACTTCGGTAATATCTAATTAAATTGTATTTAAACTTTGTTAAACTACGAGTATAAATTATGTACACTTTGTGAAGCAGGTAAATTTCGTCTGTAACACCATGAGGCTGCAGTGCTACACTGCCACCCTGTGTTGATGAAGTGTAAACACAGTAGTATTTGATGCTGGACTTCTGCAATGAGCATCAAATGGTGTAAATATTTCCAGAAAAAAAATTCTCTTTTTTAATAATTCTCCCAAGACAAACTAATTTACTGTACTAGAATAATATTCTATATTTGTACAACTATGGGTTACTGGATGGATGGGGGGGGGGATTTTCTGGTGTTCCCTTTGGGGGCCACAACAATGGATAATCTGCCTTCATCTCACCCTATACTTATACTTAACTCACCCTATACTTAACTTCCTCCTCTGTCACACCAACCCTCTGATTGCCCTCCATCACTACACCCATCAACCTTCTCTGGGGTCTGCACTTTTTCTCCTGCCTGGCAGCTCCTTCCTCAACATCATGTGTCTAATATATTCACTATCTACTCTTTTTACATATCCAACCCAAAGTCTCTAAACTGCTTGATTGGAGTTGTCTCTCTGATGTACTCATTTCTAATCCTGTCCATCCATATTGAAGCCAACCTGCTCCTGAGCCACAGAAGATAGTATCCTACACACTCTACCCACTCTAACTGGAAGGTCAGTGGCTGACTTCATAACTCCTCCATTCACATTGAAGAAACCTTGGGCAAGATACTGAACCTCAAGCTGCCCCAATTGAGAGTGAGCATGTGTGAATGTGTAGGGGTCGAAAAAATAAATAAACAATAATAACAACCACTGCACTGTAAGTGCAGTAAACTGAATGTAGTGCCATGTTTAGTGGAAGTGGCACTTACGTTTCTTTACACATCTCAGGCTGCTTATGATCTGTTTTTTAAACAGTTTATTAAAGGTAATAAACTATTAATGCTTTAATAATTATTTGGAATTAAGGGCATTATAGTCAGTCGTATTGCTATATTAGTTTGACACTTCTTGACTTGGTGGAAAAATGTTACGTTTCCCTGGATAATGATCCAAATCTTGACAAGCCCTTTGTTTGCTTGTCTTTTCATTATGTACTGTGTAATGTGGAGATTTAACTCTTACCCAGGTTCTGAGGATCTTTCTCTCTCGCCTCCCACATTTTGCTGTCTGTGTAAGCCGCTGAAAGCAACCATCGTCGGGCTGTGAAGAGAAATGCACACATCAGTCAAATATTTGGGAAAATGAGTTGCTCATGGCTTTAAAATTACAGGAAAACTCAAATGCCGGTTAGTTTAGCTTCATGTTGTTAGCTAACGTTACCATGAACTGAGGGCATTTAGCTCCACCTCTATGAACATTCAAATATTGACCGTAAAAAAAAACAAAAAATAGACGTTAAACATGAAACTAAAATTAAATCATACTCTATATTGAGTCTTAACCAAATGCATGATGTGTCTACCTGAAAGAGACGGAGATAAACTTTTAACTTTGACAGCAGCAGTCGCACATCGCTTCAACACGGAGGCTGCCATATTAGACGATACCATGTCGTGGCAGGCGCCGGGGGAGTTTGATGACCGGCAAAAGTGGATTATACCAAAAGTGACAACAGGAAAGCAGAAAAGTTTTTGGTTTTTGTTGTTGTTGTTTGTTTTGTTTTTTGTTGCTACCTATAAAAACAAATTAAAACTTAAAACTTATTTATAAACACAATTCGTACATGTTTATGAGTCAATGAATTATTAATGAAGTTAAAATGAGATATTATTGATATTTAATTTAACTTAATCTAATAATTTTTACTGTTCTACCTTGCTGTGTGCACCAAGCAACAAAATACTTTACAGGAAATGTTTTGATTTCCTGAAATTTATCAGGAATGACTTGCAGATAATGTAGAGAATACACACTTCCAGCCTACTAACCACAAGTTTCACCACAAGGTTGCTAACTTCCACTTTGGTATCAGCTTCTACGTGTAGATGAAAAGCGATAAACATTTTCTGATCAAAATAACTTGAAAACGTTTTTATTTAACCAACAAATAGTTGATCGATTGATCGATTGATCGATCTATCTATCTATCTATCTATCTATCTATCTATCTATCTATCTATCTATCTATCTATCTATCTATCTATCTATCTATCTATCTATCTTTAAATAATAAACTATAATACTTTGCAGCTTGTTACATTTGGTGTGATGTATGTGTAATTCATTAATATTAGTTTATATTCTATTTTTGACATTTTTGGGATTTTTTGGATTCATTTGTTTACATATTTCTTGATTGGCTTTGGTAATTAAAGTCACATCAAAATGAAAGAGAAGCTACTTTTGGTCACTCCCAAAATCTGTTAAACATAAATAATATTCTATGTTGCAAGCGAGAGTGAAATACTTGAGAAGAACCTGCTCTTTGACAATAGAGGGCACTGTTCATATAAGAAAGAGACAGAACAGGAAAACACACACAGCTGTAAAAGTGAAGGAGCTTCACTTTGCCATGCTGTGTTGCACATAAAGCCATGAAGAGGTCCATTGCTAGTTATTGAGCACCACTGCTTCATCAAGCTTTTCAATAGGGCTTACTAGATCTGTCCTCTCATGTTCATTAGACTGCAGGCAGCCCCAAAAATACTAGCAAACCACCAAAATTAAGCAGGAAGTTGGACATAAATGTGGAGTTGAGTTGTCTCACTTTGTTTACCTAAATGTGCATTAATTTGTCCGTAAAAAGCTGTTGCCCCCGTCACCTCTGTGTTTGTCAGCCAGTATTTTTGTTCAGCTGCAGGAGGACAGCCCTCAGCTATTATTACAGTTAGCTCCTTGGCTGTGGGTCAAAGGAGGTGACAGGTTGAGACTAGGGTGGGACCACTCTGTTAAACAAAACATGGAAGAATTTTAGCACCATCTCATTTTCTCAGTGACCAGCAAAACAGGAAATTTGTACCTGAGATGCATTACAGTGTAGTCACTACAAGTAAACAAGAAGTGTACCATTCAGTTCCATTACTGGGATTTCTGATATCATCTTGTGCCTTTCTGTTTTGCCATTATGCAAAAGGCCATACAAAGTCTACAGAACCTTTATTGAAAATCACGTTTTAAAACCCACACTTCTCTCATCATGTTAAAAAAAGGTATGTTTGTGGTTTAGAGATGAAAAAAAAATCAGAAGTATTTGTTTTCAGGATCTTGCTTACGGGCAGCCCCTTGCTGCTTCCCTTTTTTATTTCTCATCCATAGTGTTAGAGGACGTTGGTGCAGGTTGGTGCGATGTGATAAAAGAACTGCATTATACAGGGAATGACAAAGCATTTTGTAGGGAGGCTTTTTATGCAATAGATGTGAACTGTCATTGAACACATGCATGCTTGACCAATAGTATGTGTCTGCAAAATATAATGGATAAATTTATCATATAAGGATAGCTAGGATGAGCAGCGTGATAGTCTGAATTTTATTTAATTTGTATTTAAGACATTAAATAAATGTACATTACACAATGAGACAATTATAAGAATCTCTAAAAGGAGAAACAATTTTAGCCACATTATAAAAAGTTACAAGATACCAATCCTCAGTCTGGTTATCAACTCATCCTGAGTTCCTTCTTGAATGTGCATGATTTCGAAAACATTTATTGTGTAAAAAAAACCTACAAAAAAACCCAAAACGGCTTGCTGTAATTTGCCTGCTTATATAACAGTATTCAAATACATTCCGGATGAAACAGGATAGCAGGACATGAACCGCGCTGTAATATACAGCCCAACTTTCCAGCCAAGTGTTGTGACTCCTATTTTTTCACAAGTTTAGTTGAATTTTCTTTCCAAGACTTTTAAACTGTTGTCATTATCAGCCATTTGAGTTACAAAATGTTTTCCGAAACAGTCCTTGACTCAACTTTTTAATCACAGTATTATGAAACAGAAAACATCATAACAATAATTTATTGGACTTAAGACAGATGACAACCCTAGCACAACCTACAGTATGGTTTGGGTAAAGCAGCGTTTTGGAAAAATGGGAATAGGATTATCCTTATCAGGGTCATGGGGGGAGGGGAGCACTGCAGCCTATCCCAACTACCATAGGCTGAGAGGCGGTGTCCACCCTGGACAGTTAGCCTGGCTAACACAGAGAGAAAGATATCCATTTGCACTCACATTCACACCTATGAGTGCATTAGAATCACAAATTGACCTAACCCCACTAACTGCATGCCTTCAGACTGTGAGAGGAAGCCAGAGTACCCAGACAAAAACATGCAAAGTCCACACAGAAAGGCCCCGGCCTGGTGGTGGAGTCAAACTCAGGACCTTCTTGCTGGGAGGTGATAGTGCCGGACCACAGCGCTGCCCTGAATAATTTTCTATGTGTGTTAATTAGAATGAATATTTTCTTTGTTCCCTGATTGCAAAGACCTGCGAAAACACTTAAATTCTATTATATAATTTTACACATTTGTCTTGTAGAAAAACTGAGACGTGAACACTGAACACTGACAGGAAGTGCAGTTTCACTCTTCCAGCCCGCAACAGAAGTAGGCTGAATGCGACCCTCAAGCTAAAATGAGTTTGCCATCCCTGGTTTAGAGGGTTATTCCTGTTGGTCAACTACTTTCTTCTTCAGTTTATAGAGCATAGCACAAAGGTTGTGTGATTTGAATGTCTCTGAGTAACCACTGATGGCATGATGCTTATGGTCAGTGTTTTCACAGAGCTCGAGCTGTTTTTTTGTTTTTAACCACGAGATTCATTTTCCCACCCGAGACGTATTTACCTGTTCTCCCCTGTGTCTGATTCATCTTTGGCTTCTCATTGTCTCTCAAGTTTCAGTTCACGAAAAAGTGATGGACTCAACGTGCTCAACATGCTTTTTCAGAGGAGATTAGATAAAGAGGAGCTAACTGTGAACAGGAGATGGTGATACGGCCGACTCTCTGTGGTTTCTCTTCAGGCAAGTGGCTGGGACTGAAACATGTAGGTGAGGAAAGGAAAGAAGAGGAGGATGTGAGAACTTCCTCAAACTGTTTGCAGTTTCGCTCTTTTGGACACGGTGGTCGTCGCTGGTCAAAATAGAGAAGCTGCTGTTCTGCATTTCATCTGACAAGAAATGACTGTTTACCTGAACTGGCATGATTATATGAGATGTAGCCCACAGCACATACTGTGGACTGAAGCATAGTAAGTAATGTTTATAGTCACATTTTGCTCATTTCTTTATAATCCAGCAATCTTAAGTGCGAGTTATCCCACACAGCGCATTGTACAACATTTTTTCATGTAGTATTTCTATTTTCAGTGAGACTTCTGCAACGAGGAGAAACAATGCTTTATTCTGAGTCATACAGACATATGAAGCCTTTGTCTGGGACACCCACTGTGTCCGTCACTGCTGTTTGATCACAACCTAAAAGAGAGAAGGGGAGAGGTGTTTTCTCTTCCTCTTCCTCTGCTTTGAAAGAGAAGCAGGAGGATAGAGGCAAGCTTTCTGAAACTAGCAGCAATCATTTCTCGCTCGGTATGTGCGAGACGGAGAGAATCGAAATTTAGCATCTAGGCTCATATGCTGTAAAGACATTTGCAGCGATGTTTATAAGGCATTTAGTGAGAAAAAGCATCAAGTTTGTGTATTCAAGCTTTTATTTCAGTATTTATTCATCAGAATCATATTCAGATCACCAACATTGCAATAAAACACAGAAATATCTCCAAAAAAGAGCATGTGCATAAAAAACAATCGAGACATAGAATGTAAAAAAACAAAATCATTTTAGCTTTTTTTTTTCAATTGTGTCTGTCAAAAACATTTTTCATCCAGTTTTTTGCTGACTTTTAGAACAATATCACACAAACAAGAGTAGAGCATGTACAATGGTGTGATCAGTAACACTTAAAATTTTAATATCACAGATTAGATTCTGAGTCAAACCAGAGTTACATATTTAAGCAACATTTCAAAATGATTTGTAAAAAACTAAAACATTAAATATCTGTTTGCATTTTATTTACATCGCACGTTTCCAGCCAAAGCTTCTGTCAGTCACTATTAATGATAATTTGATATGTTTTTTACATGCAATATTCTTCACAGCTTGTAGTTATTCTTGATTTTTTTGCTCTGGTAATAAACAACAAGTTCATTCGCTGCTACTCACCACCCTTCCCTAATCAGAGATGTTTGGAAGCATGCATATTGTCGTTGCCCTCCAAAACAACCACTTAGTTTTAAACAAGAAACAATGCTACACATTTAATTATCTTCTGAGTCTTTGACTCACTTTTCTTCATGTTTGTCTTCTTCACCGTTTGACCCGTAAACTCTTTGAGCAATGCGCTCGTATTTGTTTGTCTCTTCCACATCGATGGCCTTGTGAAAGTTATCCAACTTTTCTTTTCTTTGTTTTGGTTCATCTAGCTCTAGCTGATGTGCTTCTTCTTCTTCTGAGTCATATTCATATGACTGTCTACGGACCATTTTTTGGCGGCACACCTGCTCACCTAATTCTGCATCTGATTCATAGGATGTCTCGGACTCCAATAGCTGCACCTTGTTACCTCTGGGAACTTTAGATTGACCTTCTGCTACTGACTCCCTCTCAAACGTCTCATCCTCTAAACTTTCCTGGTACTTCTGCTGTTTCTGTCTCTTGCCTTCCCTCGGTTCACCAGGGGATCCCTGCCTTCTTTCCTCCAGCTCAGGGATGTACTGAGCACCTGCTTCCTCGTGGTGGTCTACTTCAGGGCTGTACTGGCTCCTGTACAAACTCTCCTCATCCTCCTCCTCCTGACAGGAGCTTCCCGGGACGCTCTCACCATCAGACTGGGAGAGACGGAGGCTGGGCAGACCCGGGGGTTTCTGGGAGAGGTCAAACGGTTCCTCTTGGCTGAAGTGGGTGAGGAGGTCCATCGGGGTGGTCAGACAGAAACGCCCTCTTTGCCTAAATACTGAAATCACAGGGAGAAAAAAAAGTTACATTTCACAACAAATTTTACTAAAATACATAAACAATATACATCATCAGCAGTGTGTGCACACTTACGTCTCTCATCCAGGCCTCTGTCCATGACACCATGTTTAACCTTCATATGTCTGGTGAGGTTCCCCTTCAGTGTGAACTTGCTCTGGCAGTATAGGCATTTGAAGGGTTTGCTGTCTGAGTGGAGATGCATGTGGCCCATTAGGTTGTGCATCCTGTTGAATTCTTTCCCACAAAGCTGAAAGAGAAGAGAGAGAATACATGTCCAGATATTAGGAACTCATTAAGACCTCGGGTTTAATTTGACACATTATTAACAGTGATGCATAGGCTATGCATCCTGAATCATTCGCAAGGTTTCTCAGGTAAGTACATTTTAATCTCTTGCTTTTATTTCAAGTCATTAAAAAAAATAAGTGAATATTATGTTAACAACCCATCCAGTTGCCAATTTTCTGGCTTGAAAAGTGAAAAGGCCAAGATATTTTTGTATTAAAATTTACATGTTATCAATACAATGTAAAATTCTGAATTCGAATTTTTGCTACAATTTGAATAATATAAACACACACAAGCATTAATACCTTACAAACCTTATAAACTATCTGCAATAAAAATAATATTTTAAGCTCATTTGTAACAGCTGCAGTGGTCAGATGAATGGAGTGATTAAAAACAAAGCATATTTCTCAGATTCAAATTCAAAGTGTAAGAATCGAGTATTAAAGGTGATACTCTAGCTTTTCATCAGTGAGTAAACACTGTGTCCACATCCAACAATAACAGGCAAGCCCTAATTACCTGTTATTTTTCTCTCTACCAGATCTCCTTTGTTAGATGACTAATTTTCTCAGATGCTGAGTTGCAGAGTTTACACGTAATCATGAATGAATGCGAAGTCTTTCAGACATGCATACATACACACATTCTTTCTCCCTCCTTCTATAGTTATTTTCCTCATTTCCTCTCTGTCTTCCCCCCTCACACACAAGCAAGGACACACACACACAAGAAAAACAGAAAGAAAAAGACAGAGAGAGAGAGAGAGAGAGGAAGCAACACTGAGACAGGGCCAGGAGGAGAACAGGGAAGGGCAACTCCTGTGCTGTCCTTCCTCTGCATTCTTTTTTATAAGGGTGGTCCTTTCCTTCAGGAGGAGAGAGGGACTGTAAACTGTCCAAGAGGACCGTGAGAAAACAGGAAGCTGCCTCCAGCAGCAGAGAAAGCGAGATGAAATCTATTTGCGGGGCTTGTTCTCCGGGGAGGCCAACGGGCCATTGTTAGAGAGGCAGTTTGTGCGGCGATATCCTTCCTATGGACAAGGAGGCTCCCACTCCCATAAGCCTCTCTGCTATCTGGTCATCGTCTCAGTCCTCAAGTTGTACCAAAAACCAAGGTCAAAACAGACAAATTCTTTAACAGCAGCTGCCACTACAAATTACAAGCCTAGTTCCTGGCTGTGATTATCAAGACTTGGTTTGTGTAGCTTGCAAAAAGGGAGACACTTGCATTTTAGATGCCTTTATTTACTCCTTATAGTAAAATAACTGAGTATTAAAGGCATAAAATGAAACTGAAATAGCAACCAGACCTGTAGCTAACAATGACCTGCTGCTTCTCATCTTACTACAGTTCGTGCCTTCTACTGATTACCAGTGAAAGTATGTATTTGCTTCATATGTAAATAAATATATATGTTTTACAGCTTGCATTTTTCTAACAGCTGTTTTATGTTTTTAAGGCCCATTTATGATGTCATGATTTGTGTATTGCTGTAAATGTAATAATAAAATAACATTTTGTCCATTACACACGTGTCTAGCTCATTAACTTAGCTTAGCAAGAAGAGTGGAAATAGCTATCCTCACTCTACCCCCCAAAAATGTTCCACATCAAGCCCTTTGCTACATGGGATTACATTTCAGTGTGATAAGATAAATATTAAACTTTATAAGTCACAGTAGATGGATTTTACTGCTTTCAGACATACCTGGCAAACTGTTTTGCTTCATTTTCTCTTTTTGTTGGAGGCTTAAACTGTGGTTTAGTGGTTGCTAACAGCAATTTCATAATGATATCCTACAAATGTGATGTTACACTTTTACCAGTTTGCCCTTTAGAGGAACACTGCTGGAAACTAGCTCAGTCATATGGTGTAGAAACACTGTGGCTCGATTTTGTTGTGATAGGGCAGGAAAGGGCTAGTTTTTTGTCATACTGATAATCCTGTCTTCACTTGGGTTGCCAGTTCTGTGGTTTTCCTGCTGAGGGGAGTGACTTTTTTCTGTGGGTAATTTTTCTATACTTCAGGAAAAAATAAGAGTATCTCTATAATTAAAAAATCTCATTTAAATGAAATAATTGATTCCGACTTCATGGACGCACATATGGACACAAAATGTGCCATACTGACCTCCAACACCTCCAGTTACTAACTGAATACAGAGCAGGTTTTGACAGGCCAGGGAGATGTCATGTCATGTAAGTTAAATTACAAATTTATATTCTTCTTCTCCTATGGACTTTGTCACTCCATAATGAGATCACCTGACAGCGCAGACATGAGTCATACTTACTGAGGCCACTAACGTGCTTTGTCATTCGAACACGTGAACCTTTGGGAAATTTGCTGTACAGAAGGCCAAAAGAAAGAGCCACATCTCACATGCCAAACTCGACCAACCTTGCATTTATAGGGCTTGATGTCCGAGTGGACGATCATGTGAGCCTTTAGAGTCTGTTTCTGGACGAAACTCTTAAAGCACATGTGGCACTGGTAGGCCCGAATGTTGGTGTGGATGAGGACGTGACGCTTCATGTTGGCCAACAGGGTGAATTCACGACCACAGATGCGACACTTGTGCTCCTTCACCCCCTGAAGAACAAGATAACGTGGAAGTAGTGGTGTGAGAAAGACGAGTCATTCTTCTGGTTTGCTTTAGAGAGGCCAGATCGTCCCCTGATAACAAATATGCCAGGCAGTGCCAGTGGAAATGCATTTACATTTATTTACGAAATATAAAATATCTATTTGATGAAACTATCGCTGCTACAGTTGTAAATATAATGGTATAAACAATAAGTTGTGCATTTTAGAGCTTGGGCATGCTAATACAGGACGTGTATAAAGGTGGTTTGTCTAAACTCTAATGCTACTAAAGAATAAAAACTGGATGTTAAGCAGTTAAAAGTAGCTTCAGTCAAAATTCAAGAGGAAACTGCTTCACTTCATTTTTACTATCCAAAATGTAAACTGGGCAAGCTGATAATTCTTGGATGCCATTAAAAAACAAGAGAGAAAAAAAACTTTCAAATTTCATTTTTTAATCCTCATAAACCACCTACTTTATGAGTGAGCGTGTGCTGTTTCAGGTGGTGCGACTGGATGAACTCCATCCCACACTCACTGCAGATATACGGTCTGATGTCTTTGTGTTTCATCATGTGGTTCTGAAGCTGACTGGGATACTGGAAAGTCTTCTGGCACTCTGTACACCTGCACACACAGCAACCAACATTTGCAGTTAGCCTGCTGGAATGTCTCAACAATGTGGGAAATGCATATATAAAAATACACTTTTGTGCCAGGAGTTCCACGAATAATTAATATTGCGCAGAAAATCTGAGGCCATAGCCAGCAAGAGGTTAGCCTCATTTAAAATTTAAAAAAAAAAAAATCTATTTCTTGGAAAGAATTAGTGGATGTCCCCAATGGGTGGAGCTTGAGCTGCTGTGCTAAGCCAACTAACTGCTTACTTTAAACAATAACAAGAATATGAACATAAGAATATGAAAGGAAGGAAATGAGCTCACCTGTACAATGTGGGACCTCGGTGGACGGTCAGGTGCCTCTTTAGCTGTGCCAGTGTGGGGAAGTCTAGACCACACTCCACACATACATTCTCTTGACCTTTTTCATGCTTCAGCTCGTGGGCTCGAAGCTCGCTGGGATAAGCGAAACCTCGACCACACACACTGCAGCTGGAGGTGCAGAAAAAGTGTGAATGAGCAGGAAATCTAGGCATTAAACAGCAGAAACTCTATGCAATATATTGGAATGAGTGGAAATGAAAGTAAAACTGGTGTAAAGCTGGTAAAAAGTAGATTATAAGCCTAATTCTACACAGGAGGCCACTCCACAGGCTGACAAATAGTCCAACTGTATGGAAGTCTAAGGGGAAGGGAACTCAACTGCTAAGGTGATTTGGGTTAGCTTGCGATCGACATCTGTTTGGTTTCACCCCTTATTCATTACCTCCAGCTTCAGAACACCAAGATGGTGACTGCCAAGATACTCAACATCACGATGGCTACCTCTTTGACATATTGTATGTAAAAATAATTTACCTGTATGGCTTCACGTCACTGTGCTGCATCATGTGTCTCTTCAGGTGGCTGGTCTGGGTGAAGGCCTTGTGGCACACCTGGCACTTGTGGGGCCTCATTCCCTGGTGTGTGAGTAGGTGTGTATGCAGGTGGCTCAGCTGCTTAAATAGCTTCCCACACAGGTGACATCCGTGTGGTTTGATGCCGTTGTGACCCAGGATGTGTGTGACCAGGTTATACTTGGATGTGTAGGACTTCTCACACATTCGACACTTCCATCTCTTCTGGTCTCCGCCAACGTCCACATAGTAGCTGTCATCTACGTGAACATTGAGACCGAGCTTCTCAGCGCTGCTCGTACCACTTCGAGGAGCTCCTTCACGGGCGCTATGACTGGGGCGGAGGTCCTCTCTGGGGTAGAAACCACCAGGGGGGTGGTGCATGATAGGGCCAGGCATAAAGAAGGGGTAAGGGAGAAGGCTGTGGTGGAGAGGTGGGAAGTAGGGCGGGTGAAGAAGCAGAGGAGAGGGTGGCCAGATGGGGGAAGGACTGAGTGGCTCCTGTTTTACCTGCACAGGAAAATTCACATCTGGAGGTCTGTGTTGAAGCTGCAGGCTGTTGAGCTCGATCATGCCAGGGATGGGTTTTGGAGATGGAGACGGAAACGGACGAGGTGGGAGGGAAAAGGGAATGTGTGGCAGGTCCACTGTCTTCTTACTGCGGCTTTCTTCTGCCTCTTCTGCCTCCTTCTCAGGAGATTCACCTCCCTCATGGCCATCTACTTTTAAGGGAGTCCTTTTGCGTTTTTGGGATCCTTCTTTGAGGGTGTAACTGGGGCCAAGCATGGGAAAGAAAAGAGGTGGACTAAAAGCACTGTAGGCATCTCTGGTGGGTGATATGCTGGGATATCTAGCTGGAGAAAATTTGGGGGGCTGAATAAAGAGCGGAGCTGGGCTTAGGTAGAAACTGCGCTGAGATGTTTGTCTTAGCTCTTCTCGGAGGGGAGGACTTCTTCGCGGTGAGATGCTTACTCTATCTTTTTCCATCTTCTTTCTGCATGAAAAAGGAAAAGAAGTTGTTAAATATCTCCAGTAACAACAGGGAAGAAAGTATTTAATCAAATCTTTTACTAGAGGGAGTCTGTTAAAACTACTTGTGAGCTTACAAAGCTCACTTGATGATGCAGAAGGCAAGCAAGACATGACATAAAAATAAAGGGCTTTTTAGTTCTTCATATAAAATGTGGATCTTTGAAGTTTTCCTTTTAACTTTTGAGTGAGCCTGACAGTTTCATCATAATCACACAGAAAAACTGAAGCATCAAAAACTATCCCAATACTTTATCCAGTATAAAATGAATTTTCTTTCAGGAATTTACAAGAGTAAAAGTCAGGAATTGACTGGTTTAAAGAAGAGTAACAGTAACACGAAGCAAGTCCTGAAACCAGAACCAACTTCGAGTGATTACATGTATTTTCTTCTGCTGCCTTCAAATAATGTGCATTTAGACTTGCATCTGTTCTGTCCTCGCTATATCTTAGAAACTAACACGAACAACCAGTACTAATATCAATGTCGCCAACCACAGTAGAATGCAAGTCAGCAACATTGGTGTGACATCAGTGATACTTGTAACATTTACAATTGCAGGCACTATGTCTGTCTGTGGTGATGACAAGGGTGATGAGAAAATAGAAATATTTGACTAAACTACATTTAAAATGACAATATTAGTCGAACTACTGACAGAAAGAAAGTGTCAGTTTGTTTGTGCAATACATGTGTCATGCATTATATCATACACATACATTTTTTATATATTTCACTTCTGGTCCTTTTAAATAAATATATTAATATGTTCTTCACATGATCCTTTTGTGTTATTATTGGTAGGATCTATTAATATCTATGATGTCTATTAATGTATGTCAGGTTAGAAATTGTTCTGTCATCGTATCGTCTGTGCATTTGAGTTAAATGTACTTTTAACTCAGTTCACAGAATCAAAATCTAGTTGGTTCTGGAATAGTCGCCAATGTTGCTGGGAAAATCAAAAGAGATGTTTGCCTTGAATGCACAGATTGCCTGATATCAAAATAAATTTGAAAGTACAAAGGCTGAACATTTTTAGTTAGTAAGGTGATTACTTTGAAGATTGCTTCTGTTTGAGATTTACCCAGTTAGTATGATGTATTTTTTCAGTGTTACATTTTCCACCCTCTTCTGTTACTATTTCCCCCATCAAGGGCTCAGTTGTAAAACTCTGGTTTCTTGCATTAAAATAGGTATTTTAGCCCTGTTCCCATTATTGACAAGATATCAGTTGTACTATTAGTTGGTGCACATTTGTGTTTTGTTTATCAGGAGATGACAAGTGTATTTCAATTAGCCTGTGAGGAAAATGTTTTTAAAAAATATATATTACATTTGTCCCCAGTATCCACTAGTTTTAAATGTTTCACACATTAACACGTATTTAATGGGACTCTTTATACACTCTTTATAAGAATGACACAATCAGAAATAACTGCTACTGACTACACAAAAAATGCATCCATCTTATCATGCTTTCTTGACATTGATGGGGGAAAACATCATAAAGGTGAAGAAAGGATTTAGCAAAAAACAACGTGGTGCAAAAACAAGCTGGTTAAACCTCAGAAATCTTAAGCAGGAACTCATATCTATGAGGGGCATTGCCATTTTGCAAAATAATACACTGTGAATGACTGGTTTGAAAATCAGTAATATACTTTCCATCATATGCATTTATTTTAATTCTTAATTTGAAAAATAGCAAGTAGCTGTCAAATAAAATCTATACAAATAAGGAAGTAAATAAACTATAAATACCTTACATTTGCTTTCAAGTTCAGTTCTTGCATGTGTTTACTTTCCACCACTGCTTACATATATTTCCAGTTGTAACATTTGGAGAAAGACTTGACAAAAGTGCATCAAATGAAACTGTGTCCTGTTTCTATTTATGACATGAAACCACTTCTCTGAAGATTCCTGTGGAAGGAATGCAAGCGGACACACACACGCATGCACGGTGTGGCGTTGACACCCACACCTTTCAGGTTTCAACCTGAAACCTTTCACTTCTTCGTTTCTCACAGATCTTCTCCTTGTCTGAAATTAGGAAGTTATCTGTGAGAAGTTCGCCTCTACCTCCTGGCCCCTTTTCGCTTCTCCATCTCTTTTTCTCTGTGCTCTTCATCCTTCTTTTTTTTCTTTTTCTTTTTTGGACTGATAGCCAAAACTTTACTGGAGTTCACTTAAGCAAAATCACAAAACTGCAGTTTGCATCTGTATGATATAGAAATATAGAATAGATGATTGTAATGGATGTAAAGATGAAGATAGTCAGAGGGGAACTATCTTACTTCTGCATGACATTTAAAATAGTGGTGCAGATTAATTCTATTCCTGTTAACACTGTAGTGCTTATCAGTGAGAAACTGCTGAGACCTGTACCAGTCCACTGCTTGCATGACTACAGTTTCCACTTCATGTCTGTCACAGGTTACATACCTGTTGGCTTTTAAAATGTAAACATTTTAAAAATACCCAAGGCTTCAATTTATGAGTATCAAATTTTAAGAAAACACCTGCTACAGTTTCCAGAAATTTAAGGAGACGTCTTACATTTTCTCATTTTTTCTGGCAAAAACTAAAAAAATTGTAGTAACGCAAGTCAAAGAAAAAAATAGCAAAAGCTCGTAATGTGGAGGTTGTAATTCCATCACATTTTGGCATTTTTGCTTGACAAACATTTTAACTGATGAATTGAAAGCAAATGTTGATCTCAAATCAAGGATTAGCTTTCTAAGTATTTCAGCTCAACATCTGCATCCAGCTTTGCATGCATTCTTACAACACAAACGTCATAAAAGCTAATGTGACGATGAAATGAAAACCAGTGAAACTTTGACATTTAAATCCACCTCAACAAATAATTAGCATTTTACTTCTGGAAAAACATTAAAATGACACATTTCTACCAGTAAATTTCCCTTTCTCAGATACATGGATGGAAATTCATAAAAATCAATCTACAGGAATAAAAAAAACAACAACAACAACAAGATGCCAAATGCAAAAACTGGATTTTTCTGCCTCTTTCCAGGATTTTCAAAGAGCCCTAGACGCCTGCTGAAGTTTTGGGTCTCTCCTGGACATTGTCCTGCTCTTTTATCCTCTTCACTACTCTTAGTTAAGTTGCTCTGTGCAGAGACCCCAGCCTGTCCTCGCCACACCACGCATTCCAAACAATCCATTAGACCCGAAGCCCCTCCTCATGTGCCAGTCAGTGCCATGTAAGTGTGTGCTGTGTGCGGTTGCAGCATATGTCTGCGTGTGTAACTTACCAGTTGAGTGTAGCAGAGTGTGTGTGTGTGTGTGTGTGTGTATTTTCTCTGTGATGCTGGGGCTGAAGTGCTGCTGCAGTAGCTGCTGCTGTACCTGTGCCTCTCTTCTCTCCCTCCTGCTCGCACTGCAACTCTCCTGACAATGAGCCGCCTGTCCACGGATAGCATTTGAACTGACTTAAGAAAGAGAACAGGAACAATCACTTTGTTCTCATTTTTCAGATGAGTACCTTCGGAGAGAAGGAAGGAAGGGAGGGGAGAGGAAGTCAACAAGCCTAGTGCCTTCCTGCAGAAAAATAAGGAAACACTAGATAGACATCTCTATTTCTCTATGAAATAGGGATTTGCATAGCCTTTGGAGGAATGTGGGGAGGAGGGTGCTGATGTTTCACTTGAAAACAGCACAATTTCTAGGTTTAATAGCTGCAAAGTGACATATCATGATGGAAGATAGCAATGCTTTCCATTAATCCAGCTCAATGAGATGTATCTTAAAACTGGCTGTTTTCATATTTATAAGCAAATAAGTATCTTTTTTTAAATAGATAAAATAGAACATTTCTTGAGCTTATGAAATAAATATTGTCAAAGGTTCTTGATTGTTATGTACATGTTCATCACAGATTGCCAGGGAGACACTGCAATGTGTAATATATCACATTACAGGAGAAAAAACATGTGAGACATGATGTGTTTTATTTTCTTTTTTCTTTTTTCTTTTGAAATTGTATTTTTTCATGCATTGTGTGTGTTGCTCTGGTAATCAATTGCAGGATCACCTTAATCAGTTTTCCCATTATTTTCTCCACTTCCCACAAAACACGTGGCAGATGGAAACAGCAGCAATGAAAAATGTACAAATAGATGACATGCGTCAGCACAGCCACTAGGAGGCAGGAGTGGCCTATCTGTCTACAGTGCCACTTTATTGTCCTGTTTGTCATCATATACCGTTTGTAGCTACCTGTCTCTGGTTGTGAAATCTGAGTAAATTAACATCCCACGCGTCTCTGTTGGCACAGAAGTTTTTGAACAATGACGATGTTAGCCGCTTTTTAATTGAGATGAGGTGGCAGTTAGTAAATCAGGAGGGAGCTGCAGTAATTGAGCTCATATCATTGAAACGGTGAAACTGTCTTTTATGAGATGTGGCCAATCATTAGCTGTGTTAATTAGCTCATGAGACCAATTAACCTCGGCCCTGGACAATGTGTGCATCAATTCCTCTGAGGAATTAAGGACTTTATTAATAGAAAGGGAAATTTTCAGGTGTGCATATGTGTGTATATACGTTTGTGGGTATGTGTGTTTCTTGCTTTGTTGTCGAGTTTGTTTACAAGCTCTGCAAGAAGCATTGCTTACCGACATGGTGGCTCAGCAGGCCAGAAATGTTCTGTCAACCTTTAAAACCAGCTTTTTCACTCTCTCCTGACCTCCCAGGGGTAGTAATAAAAAGTTGAATCCTTAAAATTAACTTTTTTTTGTTCTTTAAAAAAAAATTAAACTGGTGCTACCCTCTTGTCCCGTCCTGCTTTGAATAATTTCACCGCTGCCTGCTCTTCTTGACCTCTCTGACTTTCCTAACATCTCTAACATGCACGGTCACGCAGCAGGAGCCCTTAACTAATGATCTCCAATAGGAAGAAGCAAACCAGGCCACACAATTACCAGGCCCTTTGACCTGGCCCACACAGTGGTCAGCTTCATCTGCTAAGGTGATTAAAAAGGCCTCATTAAGGATTTCTAAGTGGCTTTTAAGTTTCTGTGTCACTCTCAAAAGGTGCTTTGGAAGTATATAAGACACACCAGCAACACCGTATGAGACAGAGAAGTCAGCAGTCATCCAAGAGCAACCTAAAGAGGAACTTGAGCTAACAAGTGTGTACATTTGCTCTCCGTGAAGCGTGGATTTTGTGGTCAGCCTTACTAAGTGTTTTTTTCTCTGTTTTTCTCTTCCATTCTTAGCAGAAATGACCGGAGCTGCTGTGTCTGTGTGCCTGCTTTTTCTCCTGTCTGTATGTTCAGCGTGTTACATCTCCAACTGCCCTATCGGAGGAAAAAGGTCCATAATGGATGCACCACTGCGCAAGGTAAGCTCAATCAGTCAGTCAATAGGTCTTTAACTTTGCAGCTTTTGAAGCTTCTGACAATATTATTAGCAAACTGGCACATGTTTCTCTTCATTCATTTATTCAGATAATGCAAAGCCTAAAGAGAGATTTAGGTGACATGCATGTGAAAAACTTGGGTCAGGGGCCAAAACCATCAGAAAGAAAATACAAACTGAGAAAGCCTAAAAATGCTTTATAAGGTAGTAAATTATGGTGACGTTCAAAGCAACACCAAAAATAATCATCTGTTTCAACCTCTAGTGCATGTCGTGTGGCCCCGGAGACAGAGGCCGCTGCTTCGGGCCAAGTATCTGCTGCGGGGAAGGTCTTGGTTGCCTGCTCGGCTCCCCGGAAACAGCTCACTGTGTGGAGGAGAACTACCTGCTCACCCCCTGCCAGGCAGGAGGACGACCCTGTGGTTCTGAAGGAGGACGCTGTGCTGCTTCAGGACTCTGCTGTGATGCAGGTCAGAAAATCCTGATGTAAATATAAGCAGTAGTAAAAGGAGTATTTTAGTCCTTTATTGAAGTAATTAATACCACTACTATTTGCAGAATAATCCTGCAAACTAAAGCAAATAGCAGAGAAGTACTATATTAGCAATATTTGCTTAAAGTACAAGACAGCAAAGTTTATAGTTTAAGCTGATCAGTCAAGCGGATTGTAATTATTATATTTACAGCTGGGTGGCTTGTTCTGTGTAAGCATACATCCTATTTTATAAGCTAATTACATCTGACTTGATAAAGGCACAGTATCTAGAGTAAACAACATGAAGTAAAAAGTATAAATTTTCCTCTAAAATGTAGTGAAGTACAATTATAAAGTGCTATAACATTGAAAAACTTTAGTGGGGGTTATCAGGTACAAGCACTTGATTGATTCATGAAATTGTGCAGTCTCTATTCCGGTCAAAGGTTCAGCATAGCTAAACCTGCAGAAGTCAAAGATTCTCTAGTGTAAACATGATGACTTTCATCCAAACCTGAAGTTGTAATCATTGTTGTTTTTTTGTTGTTTTATATAATGTAAGGAATAATGCAAGAATTATAAATCTTATTCCTAATAGAGCTCTGCATGCTTTAGTATACTACTTTGGTCATGATGATTTACCTAATTTACCCTACCCTGCTCTTTAAGGGTCCATGAATACAGGTCACAAAGACTGATAACAACAGATCATAAAGTGTAGACGATGACCATTTTTGGTAATAACTCCTTCTGATTTGTTCTTAACCCTGCCTCAGAGAGCTGCACCACAGATCAATCCTGCCTTATCGAGGAGGAAGGAGATGAACAAACCAGCCAGTTCGATGGCAGCGACCCCGGTGACATCATCCTCAGGCTCCTGCATTTGGCTGGCCACAGTTCTCCTCATCGAGTCCACCAATGAGCTGCTCTTCACGTCAAGGTCTCACTGCAAGCTCTCGAGCTGTAGGGATTAAATGGGACTTGTAGTTCACATAGTTGTGTTTTTATGTTTGTTGTCATGATGCTGGTTTTGCTCTTTTCCCCTGCAGTACTTCTGTAGAGTGCCTTTGTCAATATAGCCTATTTTTATGTATGAAATTAGGGGTGAATACTTGTTGTGGTCATCCTGTTATCTGCATGTTGAAATAAAGTTTGAAGAGAGTATAAAGTGCTGTCGTTTTCCCTGACCTGATTAAGTCTTGTGTGTAAAATTACAGTATTTCAAACCTTCCAAATACTTTTCCTTATAAGACAGCTTGAACCGTATTAGGGCATTGTGTTTGGCAAACAAATATACAAAGCCCACAAGAGTCTTTATCTTTCAGATAATCCTCCAAAGTATCTCTGGCAAATTCAAATGATCCCCACATGATGGTGTGTGTGTGTTTTTGTGGCAACTCTGGTGACACAATATCCCTGTTGCAACAGTTGGGACTATTATCTCATAGGCTGTTCACCTTTGATCCAATTTTGTTTCGGTTAACTTTGCAGTCAGTCCACTTTGGTTCTCTGTGTCCTTCTATGGGCATGCATAGAAGGGCACAGAGCATGCAACAAAGCAGTAAACAAATAAACACAGCATGCTGAAGACTTTTGTCTTTTATCTCTCTGCCCGCCCATCTTTTGCGAGCAAGCTGGAAGTAGTGAAGTAGGGACTTTCCTTAATTTCAGGCACCTGAGGTTAAAGATTGATCCGCTGTAGCTTGAGAATATAAAAGAGGCAGATACTCGCCTCTTTCTTTACCTTCACTGCCTGCCAACATGTCTTTCTCTGGAAAATACCAGCTTGAGTCTCGGGAGAACTTCGAGCCTTTCATGAAGGCTGTTGGTAAGAGTTGTGCAAAACTAATAAGCTTCCTGCACTGAATGAACTGAAATAACAATTTATCTGACCAATGCTTTCCAAACTTTTTGCTTTCTGCCACAGGTTTGTCTGATGAGATCATTCAGAAAATCAAAGATCTTAAGAGCACCTCTGAGATCGAGGAGAATGGTGACACCTTCAAAGTGACATTCACAACTGGCGCAAATGCCATCGTCAGCAATTTCACTATCGGACAGGAGGCTGAACTACTGTCACCCACTGGAGAGAAAGTCAAGGTAAGCCAAGATACTTAACTTAATTCTACAGGAAACACAATTATGACAACTAAAACACTTATAACGCATTTGGTCTGCATTAAATGTTATAGTTGATCACTGAGCCTAATCTTCATTTATCATGCTTGTTGAAGGGGGTGGTTCAGCATGAAGGCAATAAGCTGAAGACCACCCTGAAGAACATTCTGTCTGTCACAGAACTGGTGGATGCAAACACACTCGTTTCAGTAAGTAGTTTTTCTGACTTTCTTTTCTTTAAAGTCTTCCTTGTTGATTAACTAGCTGGTATTTAATGCATTTTGTTCTTCTCCTTGTAGACACTGACTCTTGGAAACATTGTACACAAGACGACAAGCAAACGCATGTAACTTTCTATACATGATAATAAAAGGAGGGTGAAAAAAAGCAACTGTGTCATGGTTTGACTTGTATGTGTTCAGCAGGCTGTTGTTAAATGCTTCATTTGGGTTTACACTGAACAAGCTCCAGTTCCTCAGCTGGTTTAAAAAATACTCCCAACTAGTTAATTTGGGGGCTTTTGGTTTCAGAAATTTCGCTTGCTTGTGGGTTTTAATAAAAAAAAATTAAAAAAAAACTTTATTTAAACAAATATAAGCAGTAACATGGTAACGGTAATAGGTTCCCAGTTGAAAAAGGTAAACAAAGTGTGGGGAATACATAATACCAAGAGGTGAAGTGGAAAAATCAAAGGAAAAAAAATAACATAATAACCTGAAATTGACAAGAACAGTCAAAAATTAGTTTAAACCTTTACAAAAAATCCTGTGCAGAAAACGTATTTCGTTTAATTGATAATGCAGTATTTGTCTAATAATTTCCACGCCTTATGTAATATATGAGGCTTACAGTACATGGACTTGAAGTGTATTTCTAATTTGTTGGGGCAAAGGTGAAAGTTGATGCGATTGTGACATTTTTGCAACTTTGTCAGACTTTCCTGCAAAATGTGGAGGCTGTGAAGAGTTAAGTATAAAAGATGCTTTCATTGACGATGTCTACTTCCTAGTGAGTGGTAACAAATAACTTGATGAATGTAACCCGGGATACTCAAAGACCTTGCTTGAATCTAGCTGAATGCTGGCACAACACTAGAATGTCTGGCTTTGTCAAAAATGGAGATTTAGGAGACTTTGAGGCACTTTGAAGCTGCACTGTAAATATTTACAGCTTACAGACAGGAACTTAGTTAAAGCCCTTATACCAAATTTGGCATCCAGCTTACGTTGGTGATTAGCCCAGGATCTGCAAGACAGTTAGATTTTTTTTAAATTTTTATAAAATAAAACTATCAAAACATCAGTGTGCATCTTTATCTGTGCAGTCAAAGATCAGTTAAGCTAGCAACATCTTCTGGTAATGTAAAACTTTACACTGGGTTAAAGTGCGACATACTGTCATTGCATTTCTTGTACTCTATCTTTTGACCTTATGTAGTGTCACAGCAAACACCAAAGGATGTGGGTCTATTTGATGTACAGGTGCACTAACTTAAGCCTGTTTTGTTTTTGTTTTTTTAAGTTTTATGAGGGCAGAGATAGTAGTGCTTTTTACTTTATAATTCACTCCTGTGGTTGGATTTTGCATCTTCAAAGCAAACTCACAAGGTCAAGACATCTTTTTTAATGAAAAGACATATTTCCCTGAAAAACTAAGTGATGCAGAAAATGGTCATGTGACTAAATGGCTAGGCTAACATCAACACTCTGAAAGCTGTTAACAGTAAACAACAGGGTGGGGCTCTCCTGATTGCTGTCATGTGATCACTTCCTCCGGTGGAAGAGATTTTTGATTCCCTCCTCCACAGACTTGGGCTCGTGCATCATGGTCATGGGTTTGTTCTTCAGAGCTGCCTCTCTCATACTGTGATAAACATACTCATTCTGTTTGAACATCCTCAGCTCCATCTCTGTCTGAATGCGCATCGCCTGTGAAGAAATCAGAACAGAAACATCAGCACTCAGTGGGCCAGGAAAATTTTTATTTCTATTAAAAAGTTTAAGGAGACCTAATTTGAATAATTTTAAGGTGACGCTTACATCAAGGTCCTTAGTGATGGGATGTGTTGGACCATGGGTAACCATGAGAATGGCGTAGGCCTTGCAGATCATCCCATGTGCAACCTCAATCTGCCCAGCCTGCCAGTGGGTCACTCCTGCTCTCATGGCAGCCATACCAAGAGCAGCATTGTTCGGGTGGTACAGCTTCCTGTTAGAGGGATGAGACTCTATTTGTGTTGTGTTTTTAACCTTTTCAAGCTGACAACCTGTTCTTTCTATCAACATTAGATAAATTATGCTCATGGGTATAACAGGAAAATCCTCTGTATTTTCACACTTACATGTATCCCTCCACCATCTTCCGGGCGTAATCTGCAGCATCATCAAAGTACTGCAGGTAAGCTTGAACCTCGCTCATTGTGCTCCACATCCTCAACAGGTAGATGTGAGTGTCTGCCAGAACCGGCTCTGTCTTCTCAATGCACTCCCTGCAGATTTTCACAACCTGAAGAGACGAACCGCAATAAGAAAGATTACACAGTATCAAAAAAAAACATTTTTTTTTCATTTAAGTGATTTGATACAATACCTCATGGTAGTCACCATTTAATCGAGCCTTTTCCATCTTCTCTAGCATCTGAAAGCAATAATCTGTTGCCTCTTTCACTTGTTCCTCTGAAGGCTAAAACATTGGACAGATTTTGGGTCAAGTATTAAAAAGTGACAAAGAAATGTGCGGAAAAAAAATGTTTCAGAGTTATTTAGGTAAGACTGCAGGTAAGACTTTCTAGAATTATAAAACAGAAAGTCTGGTTATTTTTATCCCTAAAAGGACCTTTGACCTGCTGGTGACACACACAGGATGTTTGATTACAACAAACAAGATTTACTTTGTTAGAATTTTAATTACGTTTCCACATTATTATTATTAGGTAGCCAATCTGGCGCTTCAAAATAGATGTGGCCAGTTTTTCAGACTTATCCTGTTAAACACAGAAACTCCTTAAACATTTTTTTGTGCTAATAGCTACTGGCAAGTTATTTATAACTTGTGACACACCCGTGTATAGTCTATAAAAGCACACAGAGCACATTAGTGTTACAACAGCAGTACATAGATTCAGATTACATCTAGCAGTGTCTCTCACTTCTGAGACTTTCAGTGATGTGACAAACATTTATGTGTATTTGGCACTGAAAGCTGGATATAAACTTTATTAAAAAATAAAACAGAAAAGAAAGTAAGTAATTAAAATTAATCAGCAAATCAAGTTGAAATTGGTTATTTCTTCTAATAGCTGTTTCTCAAAAGCAGGTTTGAATGCACAGAAGACTGAATCCACTTGAGACTTATCTTTGCTTAAAATAGTCTCTGTGTGACTGCTTCTCATGTTTCTCGCCTGTTCTTATCAGTTCTAAACGCAGTGGGGGGTGTTTGGTTAAACTGGAGACAAGCGAACACTAACCTTGACTCCGTCCTCTTCCCTTCCCCCAATCTTCATGTCATCTTTAATTCGGTTCTTGCAGTCCTCACACGTGCAGTCAAAGAAATATTGTGTTTTCAGCAGCCTCTGTCGCTCCTCTGACAGATTCAAGAAGTCCACATAGGCGACTGTCAGCTCCTCGCCTTCTGCAATCTTACCCAAAGCACGCAGCTCGATCCTGGGGATGAGAATCACAGTCAAACACGAGCAGAGATGTGGAAACACATGCTTTGTGATTGAGTTTGCGATGGTGAAATCCTGTTCCACAGCGTGGCTTTCAGTCCAGTTGAAGGACTGATCCTTCAACTGAGTGAGATATTAGTGAGTGTCGGTTTATTTCTGGGTGGCTGTAGCTCAGGTGGCAGAGCAGGTCAGCCCCTAATCAGAAGGTCGGTGGTTCGATCCCAGGCTGCATCCTGGCTGCATGCCAAATATCCTTGGGCAAGATACTAACCCCGTGTTTGCCTACTGGTGGTGGTCAGAGGGCCCGGTGGCGCCAGCCTCGCCTCTGTCAGTGCGCCCCAGGGCAGCTGTGGCTACAATGTAGCTTGCTATCACCAGTGTGTGAATGTGTGTGTGAATGGGTGAATGACTGAATGTAGTGTAAAGCGCTTTGGGGTCCTATGGACTAGAAAAGCGCTATACAAATGCAGGCCATTTACCATTTCACACAGCACTTAAGTGGCAAAACATTTCACGTATATCTGGTTCATTTTCTTTAATTTGTTGTAAAGTTAGTTTCAATTTCAGTCTCCTTGCATAACATGCAAAACGGTAATAATCGGTTTTATCTAACAAAAAGGTTGTATTTATATGAAAATGCTCTTTTTGTCTTATTTTACTTTGGTGTTATGCTGAGTTAAAGGTGAAACAATAAGGAAAATGTGGTATAAAAGGTAGAAGCTACTACTACACTCACACACGGCAATCTGTGTTGGTGTGACGGACAGACGCACAAAGTGACACACCAGCTGCATTCGAATAAAACTTTGTGTGGACACGACAAAGGTTTTTTCGGGCGAAGAAATATGAGATAAGAAAAAGTTAGCAGCCTTTTGTTACACTAAACAAGCCATTTAAAGGGTTAGAGCATTCAAGTAGCACATGTGAACATGTATTGAGGTGATATTCGAGTCACATCAAACATGCAGTGCTCACCACAGAACACTGCTCGCTGATAAAAAAAATTTTTACAACAGATTGTTAAGTGTAATGATTTGTTTAATGACAGAGTCTAAAGGGTGCTCTAATAATAAACTTCAAAGGCTCAGGATGAGGCAACGCACCTCCGTTGAGAATGAAACATAGTATTCACAGCCGATTGACTGAAAGACAAACAGGAAGCAGTTTTACACCAAGTGACACCCAACACACACACATTCACACGTAACAGCACATAAACGTGCACAGAAGCTCTGAAAACGTTAAGTATTTTTCACTTTTTAATCAATTTTGAGGAATTTGGAGCTGTAGATAACAATGAGTTGTCATGAAGAGTATTTTTTGTTAACTTACTTGCCGTGGTTGAGGATTACGGTGCAGTTGGGCCAGCAGTCATGGTTCACTAGACACAAGTTGGGGAAAAGACCAACTCCTACTGCCTGGAGACCCCTCTGGTCACTCACACTGAAGCCGTTACAGTTGATCTGGAAAAAAAGGCAATCTTTGATGTGAACATGCATACATGTTGTCCATATAAGACTGCTACAGGTAAATAAAACAAATGTAAATATTCAAGGCTGCATGGCAGCTGTGAATCAAGGCATTAAGTGCAGAAACAGTGTTGTCTCAGGTGAACTGTCTTATTTATGAATCAGGTTTTCCTACTAAAGACTTTACTTTAAAAAAAACTAACAAATATATGTTTTAGTCATTTAAACGCACCACTCCAAATATGTGTGAGATATCATCAATTGTGTGCTGTTTGCTGTTATGGGGCCAGTAGTCCAGGAAGTTGTGAATGTCCACTTTCAGCTCCTTCAAGTCGTCCTCTGGCATGTCGGCAATGTGGTCCTCCAGCTCGTCCAGCGTGGTCAGCTGCATGTCAGACACCGTGCTCCCCTCCTTGTCGAGGCGCCACATAATGCGGGCCACCACACTGACCACACAAATGAGCAATGGAGAAATGGACGTGTAAAGTCAAATCCACATTATCTTTAAATTACTTTTGAAGTGTATTAACATTTACTGCTTTATAGCATACAAGTGCCTATTTAAATTACACATTTGTTGTCCTATAGTAAGTAATAAAGACTAGCCAGTCTTTTTATAGCACTTATTTCCCTTTCCATCCACTTACCGGATGTTCTCATTTGGTACTTTGCCATAAGCTTTGATGGCGCTACATTCTAGCTTGTGCTCTGCCCAGCCTGCACGCTGGCAGGTTCGGTCACAATAATGTGCAAATTTACACTGGCCGCACCGCTGCAGCTTCTCTTGTCTTCGGAAACAGCTGTGGCAAATACGCTCTGCTAGACTGCAGAGGAAGAGAAGAAAGAAAACAAGGATAGGCGTCATAATTTAAAATCTGTAGCACACGCATACGACACTCAGTTATCATTTAAAGAGCAGCACTTGCACCTGCTTTGATAGTTCACTCTTTCATGTTTAACTAAAATTGCACCAATAATAATTAGTGTTCACAGCTTTCATCAGTGAGTTGAAGAAGTACTAAAAACACTAATACAAGTGGACTTTGACCGGAGATTATTTTGACCCATTTAGTTAACTGTTATAAAACTCATAATGATTGCTTGTATGGAAATTAATACTAGGATAATCTGCACTTCTGAGATAGAGAAGAACTGATATTAAGGCAGTCAAGTTTGGCATTGTGTGTTAGAAGCACAATTTTAAAAGTACTGTGCACTTAAATTCTTGTTTAGAGGCTTTTAGAAACATTAAAATGTAATATTTTGAAATTATAATGTAGGCTAATGATGGGTAATAAAGCAAAAATTTGTTTTGCTATTAAGTCTATGATACAGAAGCAGAAACCTCTGACTACAGCTGTCACACAGTCCACCACAAACAACACTGAAAACAAGACATTGTGTAAATGTGGACTTTTCTTCAGATTCTTCCACATAGTTAATGTTATGAGGGTTTGCTTGATAAGGCTGAGTCGCTACAAGTGGCAAGGCACCATACTCTAAGGAAACTGCTTTTATTCCACTAAAATAAGTAAAAATCAGCAGTATAGCTTTCCAAAATATAAAAACACAACGTGCTCTGGTTAATTTCTAATTACAGACTAACAAAAGGCCAGAAAATCCATTATTCACATGTTCAAATATCCCATAAAGACTGCATTTGAAGGCATCCCTATCAATGACCATCCACACCCACAACTTACATCCTCACCTTACCTGTCAAAGACAACAGCTGCAATACTGGCCTCGGAAAAAATTACATCTCCTGCCCAAAACTCCTTTGTTGCCTTTAACCCTCTCCCCTTCCCAGGCGAGTCAAATATTGCCACGGTCTCCATTGTAGGTGCGCCGGATTCTGAGACTCTGGTGAATGGATGATGGTCTGAGTGGATGAGAGAAGACTTAGTGTAGGACCTCCAATCTGTGCCTGTGTTCTTCAGTGACTGTACATT
Source organism: Maylandia zebra (assembly GCF_041146795.1). NCBI lineage: Eukaryota > Metazoa > Chordata > Actinopteri > Cichliformes > Cichlidae > Maylandia > Maylandia zebra. The sequence continues at coordinate 26,692,492 of NC_135178.1, read as the reverse complement.
CCTCACCCAAGTTACTAAAATAGCCGAGCACCTCTTGAACTGTACCAACAGATGCAGAAGACGGGTTGGTTGGTGTTTTGTCTCTTTAGTTAAGTGAGAAATTAAAAGTCTTCAGCGGGCAGGCTTGTCAATAAAACCAGTTATCTTTGTGCGAAAGTAACACAACTGAAGCTGGTTGTCATCTGTGAGATGTCTTCAGCTTTTACAATTTGTCACATTTTTTGCTTTACACTGGCAGAAATCCCCTGACCCCTGATGTTGAGTGTTGGTAGACGCCCTCTCCTTGAGGGTTATTTTCGTCCTTCAGTTGTGACTGTCTGTCAGGAGTCAGTTGTGACGTTGAACAGCTGCGAGAAGCTTGACAGGAACAGAGTTGCTCTATCTCACTGCCTCTACTCTGTTCTGGTGCTTTCTCTATCATGCTGTTCCTTTCCTGCGCTCTGTCTCTCTCTAACTGCATGTTATGATGCAACAGAGCAGGAAAACTGTCACTTACACACTGTGAGGTGGGAGGCATCCACCTGCTGAGGGCCCCCTCAAAGAAAGTCAGATCATAAAACTTGAATATCCAGTTAAGGTCTCTGTATACATACACTCTCATGCTTTCATTCACCAAACTGTCACAAAACAGCAGAAAAGTAACACAGCTTTCCCTCCCTGTTTCACTCAGCTGTTCTTTTATGCTCAGATCAGCTGTGAAGCTGTAAAACAGCTGCTGTTCATAAGCAAAGCCCAAGTATAACTCTCTTTATTTCCAGCAGGAGTTTCCCAGAGTGAGCTGAAGTGACCACAAGGATAGCGGAAGTGTTCAGAAGACAGACCACCTGGATGGACAAGAGACAGTTTCTTTAATTTTTCTTTTATCCCCTATCAATTTAGGAAGCCCTCTACTTACTTGGTTCACCCATTCTGGACTCTGGTTTTTAAAGTAGATGCCTGACATCTTGACAAATTTCTGTTATGATATAAACAGGGATCATGAAGAAAATGCATATTTTGCCATCTTGAAAGAAGCATGTGATATCAATGTTCTTCTGCTTATTTACTGTTTTGCAGAACATGGAGTGAGAGCCGACATACCCTGGACAGGCCACCACATATTCACAGCTATAGCCCATTTAAAATCAGTTAACCTAAAGTCTATGTCTTTGGATTGTGGAATGAAGACAGAGAAGGAGAACTCCACAAAGAAAGGCCCCAGTTGGTCTGGTGGATTCAAACCCACAACCTTTTTAACGTGTTAATCATTGCACCATAACCCAACATTAGCAGACAAAAAAAAACTGCATATAATTCTTAATTTGACCTCTAAAAATCTAATGTGGACTCTGTATCATCTTCTTCTTCTTTAACAACCTAAAAATGCAGTGTTAAAGTGCTAAAAGTTACATTTTAATGTGTTAATAGTAATCTAAGGAAGTTCATTTGTATCTCACAGGTTATTACCTCTTGTTTGCAAAGATATTAACATGTCTTTATTTTTTCTGGGGTTTGACATTAATGCCTTCTTTTGAGTCAGGTGACCGGTATAACAAAGGAAAAGTAAAGGGAGACAGCAGAGAAATAAAATGCATAAAATTAAGTTAAGTAAACATTAGCGCATCATGGTGGCTAAAGGAAGAACATGCCTCAGTTGAAAGCAATGGTGCTCTCAGCTTGCAGCTGTATTGCAGCTGCGAGATTGAGTGCAAGTGAAAAAGTAAACACTACTGCCCCCTCATGGAAAATGAAGCAAATACAAGAGCACTGGGATGTTTTTCTTTAGAGATTTGACATTTCAAGGTAAGATTCTACTATCCTGCATGAGTAAGATTGGTAAGTGAGCATATGACATCAAAGGCCAACACTATACTATAAGTATCCGTAGCGCCAACTAACCTAAGTGTCTTAAATTCACTAGATAATTACTTTAGATACTTACTTAATTATTTACTACCTGTACACACATCTACACGTGGTGTGGTAAGCTTGCAGTTGTTGATTAAATTAACTTATTGCCTATTTGTCGGTCACAGCAGGCATTTTAGACAAAGACGCAACCAGTCGTAATAAGGATGTGGTGAATTTATTTAGTGGAGCTTCACCTGCCACAACAAGTCAAGGCATAACATGCAAAAAAGGAAAAAAAAAATCAAATTGCTTTCAGGTACACAGAGTGGCCACTTTTTGGAGTTTTGAATTCTCTCTGTATGATTTGTGCCTCCAATCCTCTAGAGGAAGCACTGGGGCTCTTTTTCTAAACATCTGTACCTTTAAGGAGAAGCATGAGCAAGAAAACATAATGTTTTTGACCATTGTGTGAAAATACAGAAAAACAGCTCGTCGGTGAAACTTCTAAACTAAGAAAATTAAGATGAAAAAATTCATATGCATGCACATGCAGACTGCTGGTGGAGTTTGTCAAAACCAAACAAAGGGATGTTCTTTTTTAACTCCACACATAAAAAGCAAATGTCAGCCTAAATGATTCTGTGGCAACGTTTGTGCTAATGTGCAAACAAGCATAATCCAAAACTAGAAGAATTTCAGGCAGGTTCATTCTATTATTCTGATAATATTATACTAATAAGTCTGCAGTTACTTCATTCAGGATGTAACAGAAATCTGGGGATTTATTACCTTATACTGGATATTTGTTAGTTCATGAATGACCAGCATTAATGAATTGTTTTGGGATTCTATATGGAGTTTAGTTAAAAAAATTTTTAGCATTATCTTTCATCGTCAGTTTGTAGAAAGCACAGGAAGCACGGGACGACTGGCCATCCTACCTATCAGGAAAAATATCTTAATCACAAACTCTACTGCTGTGGTTTCAGTAAAACTATTTTATGTCTAATATACATTAGCAATTTTCACCTCTCCTGGTTGTCTCCTGGGTGGAGTACAAGGCAAAAGAAACAACTTAAGGTATTCACGTGAGATAGATAGGGCATAAAATTGCTACTAGTTGGTCTCACTGGGTTAGTGTTATTGTTATTTTTCATGAAGTCTTGCTCTTCGTCCATCTTCTTCCTCTTATCCAATTCAGTATTGCAGGGGGGCTGGTGCCTATCCCATCTGGCATATGGCAAGAGGTAGGGTAGACCCTGGACAAGTCACCAACACACAGAGACAGACATCCATTCACACTCACATTCACATTTAGAGACACCACTTAACCTAACCCTGTCCTCCTGAGAAGGAAAAAAAGGATCTTCCCATTGAACGTGTGTGTGTGTGTGTGTGTGTGTGTGTGTGTGTGTGTGTGTGTGTGTGTGTGTGTGTGTGTGTGTGTGTGTGTGTGTGTTCCTGCCTCTTTGGAGCTCAAAGAGGCCACCCAAATGCATGAGATATCAACAGAAGGCCAGGAATGTCCTCTATTTAGTAGATCAGGACTTATTAAGGTTACTCAGATAATTCAAAAGATATAGGTCAAAAACAAATGTCCATTACAGAGGACATACATGAATGAGCTGGTTCTCAGGAGGCTGTGTTTGGACTTTGGGAAAAAGTCAGAGAACTCAAACAAACATGGGAAGAAAAAAGCCCCACACAGCAAGACCCCAGGCCGGATTTGAACCCAGGGCCACATCACCAAGGTGCCCCAAGTCCTGCTGTATGTCTGTAAATTACAAAAGTGAAAAGATGTAGCCCGGGGCAATTATTTTGGCTGTATGTTTTATTTTAGATGACTCTTATCTAAAATCTCTGGTTCTAGTTTGTTCTAGGCACATTTTCCACAATAAACATTACTGCTTTTGATTTACAGCTCACTGCTCTGTTTCTTCACAATCTAATACACTGCATCCCAGGCAGACAGACGAAAATAGTGACTGGCTGGAGATCATAGAGAAGGAAAAGCTGGAGAATCAGATATTTGATTCAGACACTGGTAGATACCAAAACAGAGCAAAAAGAAGCAGACAGAGACAAACCCGCAAATGAATGATCCTTTTGTTCTGCATCATCAGGCTACAGGGCAGCTTCTTATATATGTAACATATAAATATATGGGGAAAGATGTGTCAGTGTTGAGTATGTTGCATTGCCAAAAAAAAAATCACGTGTCCTTTGTTTCATATGCGTTATGATTATGAAGATTAAGCTGACATTTACCATCCATCCATCCATCCATCCATCCGAGGAACTGTCCAGCATATAATACCTCTATAGGTTTTTCCCGGGGGAGAGCACTGGATGAGTGCCAAAAGGGGGCGTTTGTATCGTGCAGCCGGAGGGGCGGGACCAAAGGTGGGTGTGTGTCTCTCAGCTGATGCGCGTATCAACCGACCGACTCCATCATCAGCATCCGACGCTGACAGCGGTCGAAGACAGCATCCTTAATATTACCGAGCCACGGCATCAACGCGGAATAATTCAGAGCCCGACCGACCAGGACTGACGTCTCTGTCTTTTGACATTATTGTTTGTTGGGGCTGCCATCTTACAAAACCGCCAAGCTGCAAAATAGTGAGTAGCCTTTGATGATGGACCGCCAGGATGCTACAATCGGTAAATCAAAGCCACTGCATGATACGTCGTCAATGTCAATGACGATCTGCATTTTAATCTCGATTCATTTTTCCCAGCCAGCGAGGGTCGTGCGCTTGTGTTTTGGCACAGGCCTAGCAAGTAATTGTTTGGGAGCGCAGTCGATTCAGGGCTTGATGCGGATGCTGCTAAAGCCGCCCTTGCCGCCCAGGGATGCAGAGAAAACGGAGAGAGGGAGTCGTGAGGGGAGGGGAATGGGGCAGAGCAGCAGACAGATAGGCAGTGTATTTTACTACTACTACTATTCACCCAAGTGGAAGTAAACCTCTAGTAAATGGCCTGAGAAAGGGAAGTGCATTGCTTGACTGCGCCCTTATCTATCTATCTATCGATCGATCGATCGATCTTTCTACTGTATGATTTTGGTTGATGTAAAAATATCCTGAATCCTACTTTGCGATTCAGAGTAGTGGGTGGCTGCAGATTATACACATATAAACATAGCTTATGTAGGCCATATCAAGGCTTCTGTGTTCGTATCCTTCTCTACAGAGTATATGCTCCTCAGAGTTCCCTGTTTATTTGGCAAACCAAGCTAAAAAATGAATGCACTCTGTTATATCAGTTTTGTGATATATTCTGCTTTCTTAGATTCAGTTTTAGATGTTGGTTCGGTTTTGTGGCTGGTTTTGTTTTCAGGGTTGTTGAATTTTATCTTTGGCCTGTACTAGACAAAATAAGTAAACTGCTAACAGGCCACAAAGAGATTCAAGTGGCACTCACCCATGGTCCCAGGTTGGACTCAGATGGTAATGTTGTTATGTTTAGCATTAGGGTTTCCACTGAGAGATGTGTGTAACATGTAGTCTTCTTTCGCCGAAAGGGACTCATAAAATGAATAGAAACCACAATCATTGCAGTGCAGTTCAGGTCACTTCAAAATAACATCTTTCATATATGTGCTTTTCTTAAAACTGTTTTAGAGACATGTCAATTCCACTTTATGGTAATTTCATTATAGTTTGTGTTGCTGCTGAATTGTACACCATCGCCCTTCTTTTATTGTAGAAATAGTAGAAACTGACTGTGACTACAGTAAATGGGAAGGGTATTTACAGGCCTCTCTGATAGACTGGAGTCCTAATTGCATAACATGCAAAAAAGAAAAAAAAAACACATTTACCTTGGAGTATTTAAGATGTATTATTGGTGGATGATTGCAAATAAATTTGCTGTTAATCAAATATTCAACAGCCTGAGCTGTTGCACTGTTTACCCGGTGGATAAACCAGGCTTAAGTATAGTGATGTAGGTCCGCAGAAGTAAAAACTACATCTTCTACAATGATGCAAAGTTATTCCAGAGCTGATATCCAACTGCTTTAATTGGGCGTACCTAATAAACTGGCCACATTAACAGGAATACACTTTGTGCAAAGTTTACACAGTCCTGCAATAAGAACATTTTTGCAGCAGTTTTGATGTTGAGATTCCAAAATAAAGATGTTGGAGATAAGTTGACAAGTGGTGATATTTGTGTTGGTTTGTGCCACACTACAGATGTTCTCAATGTTCTCAACAGGTCCTTTTCCTGTTTACATGCTCCAAAATGTACTGAGCATAACATCATTAGCTTTATACCCAATGAATTCCATATAAGCCCAGTTTGGATGCTGTGATTTTTCTCAGATGCCCACTATAGAAAATAACCTTCTATACAATGCACTGGTTACCATCTATATGTGTGATTAGTGTTTACAGTATTTCTACACAGCTCCACCCTAAACCCACTCTATCTGGATTTCTGTGATTCCTGGTGTTTCATTTCTATCACAGTTGCTTAGAAAGAGGTCTGACAGGAAAGTATAATAGACCACAAACATCATCACATGTACATGTCAAGTTCTTTTATAGTTTTTTTTAATGGGTTAAGTGAGATGTTGTTTTATGTTGCAATATTGTTCCATTATTTTTATACATTGTGTAGGAGTGATGTCTGAGGAGGAAGCAAAGGGAAAAAATCAGGGAATGAAACTACATCTATCTGATGCAAAGCAAACAAAAAAGAATAATTGTGAGCTTTCCTCAAAAAAAGAGGCTGTGATTGTTGCAGGGCTGGGTTTTTTTTGCACTGTATTCCTGGATTTGTGACCATAGAAAAAGGGAAAACAAACAAGCTAACAAAACAAACAAACAATAGACACATACCCTCATCCTCCAGCTCAGTGATGCTAATGGACACCAAATCTGCATAGTCCGTGTTTTGTATTGGACTGGTATAAGTGACCTGTTCACACTATATCTTATAACTTATGAACATAAACAAAAAAGTCTGAAATTAGTTTGAGAATTTTCACTTTTACTTAGAACATGTTTACAGAGATTAGTGTTGTGATTTCATCATCAAGCTGGAGAAAGTCTTATTTTTATGTTTTATTTTTTCCCTCACTATGCACAGAGTTGTCCAGACTTATCTATCTGACCCTTTTCATTTTTATCATGGTGGGAGGACCACGCTGCCCCTGTATGTGGGCTGGAATCTCTTCTGCAGTTGTTATTGTATAACTAGTCATTATGCAATTACAATATTGTATAACTCCTTTCGTTTTTCTGTGTTCCTCTAGTGTGTGTGCCCCCACTACCTGCATTAGGTTGTGATGACCCACACTACTTCCAAATGTATCTGTGACCCTCCCCAATCCTGACTCCTAACCTCTAATCCTGACCTTTGACCCCCACTATGGGCAGTGTTGGCAGTGGGGTGGCAGGAGAGCAGGAGTTTGCCATGAAGTCTGTGGGCACGAGGACCACCCTGCCCCGAGCACCTCCTCTCTCTCGCCGTTGCCCTGCTGATCGCAGCTGCAGCGCAGAGCGGCTGCCACGCCCCCCGGCGACTATATCAGACGGGACGGCCTCTAGCGATGAACGAGGGAGTGTTAGTATCGGGACTGGGACCTGTACCGGGACTGACCGACCCACCGAAACAGCCTCCTCCACCAACACTGAATGCACCATGACAGCCCCGTCCAACAACAACCAGTTGGACTGTGGCAACGGAGCGGGCAGGAGGGAGTGGGAGAGGCAGCGTGAGAGGGGGAGAGACAGGGACCGGGACCGAGACTGGGACCGGGAGAGGTTAGAGAGGGAACGAGAGAGGGAGAGGAACCGGGAGAGGGAGCGGGAAAGAGTGGAGAGGGAGAGGCTGGAACGTGAGAGGGAACGCGAGAGGGAGCGAGCCAGAGAGCGGGAACGAGAGAGGATTGAAAGGGAGAAGATAGAAAGGGAGAGAGAGCGCGAGAGAGAGAGGGAGAGGGAGCGAGAAAGAGAGAGGCTGGAGAACGAGAGGATGGAAAGAGAGCGAGAGAGGGAAATGCAGGCTGCAGGTTTAGATGTTTGTGGGAACATTGTGGGTCGAGGGGCCAGTGAGAAGAGCAGTGTTGGGATGAGCCAACACCAGCACAGAGAGATGGCAGCCGTCAGAGCCGACAGCGAGAACAATCCAGCCGGCCATAACCACAACCCTCCAAACCACAACCCGCCCAAGATCATGCCTGTGTCAGGAAAACTTGAACAGGTACTTCACACACAGCAGGTCAGCACCTTCAGAGAGGGATTCAAAACAAATCTATTGGGTTACAAGTTAGCAAGAACGGGAAATTATATTTATTTTTGTGACTCTTCTGGAGCTTTTTCCCCCAGAACATTTGTGCATTTCACACAGCTTTAAATTGTTAGCCGAATGTAAATTATTGCAATGAATCACTCTGAGGAGAAAGTTTTAAACACCACTGATTTACATGATACTCTTATATTAAGACTATAAAACATTAGATTTCATTTTTTCCAAGTATGTTTTAACTCAAACTTCCTTTTTTTTCTCATTATTTTATTAAGAAACAGTGTAAACAGTTCATCTTTTCTATGTTGTTTTCCAAAATCTTCAGAATAAAGCACCATCTTTCCACAAACTGTTTCTTTGCTGAGGTTTTTGTGGAGAGCTACTAACACAAAGCAATTTTTTTTTTTAAAAGATGGCAACTTTATTTGGATGTCAAAGATTATTGAAGCTGTATATTAACGTTCACACGCAATAACTTTTAAAAAGCATGAGCTCTGTAAAATGATCTCGTGTTTTTCGTGAGATCTGCTTAGGCTGCTGCCCCCATGACCTGGTCCCGGATAAGCGGAAGATGATGGATGGATGGAGATCTGTAAAAACAGATAGTTATAGTAACCATCAAAAACATATACTTGAGGAATATAATGCATGCCACGTGAAAAATGAGTATTAGTAGGAAGAAATAAATTCAAAAACTATTGTTTTAAGTGGTTTTAAATACATAAAACTTTACATAATATCAGGTTCAGCATTCAAATACATAATATCATCATTTTATTGCTGAAATTTGTACTTTGTTTTACTTTTGTCTGTAAACTGTAGCTCATATGGCTCACATTTTTTTTGACTGTCATTCTTCTGTCCCTCTTCTTGTCTTTCACAGGCAATGCAGAACAACTCAGGCCTTGTGCGTCCTTCTGCATTCAAGCCAGTGGTGCCCAAGAGCTTCCACTCCATGCAGAATCTGGTAGGCCAGGCAGGAGGGGCTGGAAATGAGGGAAAGCATGAGGGAAGGAGTGAAGGGTTCAGCGAGGGCAGAGTAGGCAGGAGAGGCAGGGATGGAGGAGGAGGTGAGTCAGGAGAGGTCCCAGAAGCCCTGCTCCTTGATCAGGACAGCCCAGTGAGGGTTAGCAGAAGTGATGGAGGGGGAACTGGTAATGAAGTGGTTCAGGGAGGCATGTCCGATTCAGGGAGAAACTCCCTGACCAGTCTGCCCACCTACACGGGCTCAGGGTCTGGTTGTGGACCCCCAGCAGTCCTGGGGCCTCTCAGTGCTTCTACCAGCCACATCAACAGATTGGGCATGGTTGGAGCCGCTGCAGGCCTAGAGAAGCTGGAGAAGCCTGGCTACCAGGTGCAGCCATCATCCATGCTTGCTTTGTCTAAGACTAAATGGGCCCTGCTCTTATCATATTTGATGTACCGTGATGTGTTTCTCACCTTCAGAATGGGATCAGCGCCTCAGACAGCGGCCGGTCCTCCTCAGGAAAGAGCTCTTCGTCCTATCAGAGGCTGAGCCACCTGAGTGACGCTCCAGCACCTCTACGCCCCTCTCCCTCCTCAGATGACATCATCCAGGACCTCGAGGATCGCTTGTGGGAGAAAGAGCAAGAGGTCAGAGCCCGCTCAAAAATATCTGACACATGTTAGCATTTAAAGGGCTATTTCACCTCAGACATGAGTTTGTTTTGATTTACATTCTCAGATTTCTTTTCCAAAAGGGCTACCACACCAGTACATTTGAGATTAATGACATTTGAATTTTTGTACACAGAACATTGTAATTAAAAACATAGAGAAAAGACGTGAGATCATTCCTTTGCTTTAATCAAATGTGACTTAGGTTGGCCCATTGTATTTGGATGAAACTAAACTGTATCATTCCCAAACTGTTAATAATTATTATTATTATTATTTACCCTATAAATAATGTGATATAATTGATGCAACAATGTGAACATGGCCACATAGGTGAAAATTGTAAAGATTAAGATTTGGATTTGCTTTAAACACCTGAGAATTAAATCTGTCACATTTTACAAATACTACATTCCTCACACATAAAGTTTACTGCCTTCCTACAGTCTGATAGAGTTTCCACTTCCATATGCTGCTTTCCTTTCATCAGGTGCAGCATATGCGCAGAAACCTGGACCAAAGTGAGGCAGCGATCATTCAGGTGTTTGAGGAGAAGCAACGTGTCTGGGAGCGACAGATGGATGAGCTGAGACAAAACTATGCCTCACGTCTGCAGCAGGTGACTTCATTGCAAACTTTCATGCAAAATAATGTTAAGGTGCATTTGCACTTTGTTTTCTTTACTCCAAACGAAAATGATGGAAAGTTTATTAAAGAAATTCTCTGTCAGATTAGTAAGACTACAGAAATTGCATTATATGAAAATGTATTAGGATAGGTTCAAGTGATGGTTATAAAAGAATTTCTATTACAGTTTAAAAACCTTTAGAAAAGCTACATGTGAAGTAGATGTAAGCTTTTAAATGGTTAATATGGCACTCAAGAAATAAGAAAATATAGCTAAAATCCAGTATATTATAAAAAGCATTTAAACACTATACATGTTCTAAACTTTCATAGCTTAATGTATCAGCGTATGTTATTAACTTGTCTAATCATACACTGGTCTTCCAAGTGTAGATATGTTCAAAGCTTGCATTTTCATCTGCAGGTTACCCGTCGTGCTCAGCGTTCCCAGACTGCCCTGCAGGCCCAGATAACCCGTCTGTCCCAGGACAAAAGGAGGCTCCAGGAGGAGATGGCGGCTCTGTTGGCCCAGAGAGAGGAGCTGGAGAGAAAATGTTTGGATTACAGGAAGGAGCAGGCTGACATCTTGCCTCGTCTGGAGGAGACCAAATGGGAGGTGAGATGTGAGGACATGTCGAGATGTTGGGATTGATGAGTACTCAGAATATGTGCATGTGCGTGGGAAATTAACTTTGCTGTGTAATTTTAAAAGTGGTCAAACAGGTTGTGATTCTTTATTTAAAAAATAAGACTTTTTTCTGAAGGAAAAGCACATGTTGACGCCTTGTGTTTGATTTTAAAAGAGGGATTATTGCTTATTCTGTGAAAATCTACTTAAGTGATCTACATAGAATATTGACTTATCAAATTATTATTTTTAAACTACTGGGTGAGGTGATAAGAAAGAAAACTGTCGCCAAATATGTTCAAAGTATGAAGGTCACAAATATTTTGTCCCCAAACTGAAATGAAAAATGGTTCAACCTGTTGCAAAAGAACCAAGGAAACCTTCATATACTGTAATAGTAACTGAGGACCAAGATAAAGGCATATCGCAGCCTGAATACAACATTTTTATCAGTGAAAGTTTACCAAAAGGCATTTTGACCAGTCTCAATAATTTAAAAGGAATACCTTTTGGACAGCTAAGACAAATTAAGGTCCTTGGATTAAGTCACATTAGCTGTAAAAGTCCCCACTATGCTGATTTATAAGTTGTGTGATGAGGTGTCTTGATGAACACGAAATCAGAGTTGTCAATCACAGATCATGGCTTCATCAAACAGTGCTGCTCTCCAGAGACCTGGTATGAGTCTTGATCTTTATGGAAAACAGTGTAAAGTTACAGTTTGGAGAAGGTACAGCTGAACTTCAGAGCAGTTTTCTCAGACAGTCAAACCATCAGATAGTAAGTATGGAACGCCCATTAAGTGCCACAGAAAGCATTTGATTGGACAGTTAATCTCAAAAGGGTGCAGTACACTCTGTTAGGTTAAAGGTTTCAGTATTTTTGGCGATGCTATTTTGCAATGCAAGTGCTGATGCAGAGGTGTTTTAAGTTCTGTTTATGTTTGTTTGTCGGTTAGCAGGACTACATCAAAAACCAAAAGTCATTAAAGTTAGAAAATTGGACCACAGCACTTTCTTGTATTAGTTCAAATAAATGTTTACACAGAAAATCAAATGCGGGACGTCTTTTTCTTTTTTTTAATTGAAGTTTTGCATGTATGCAATCTGTCTGTATGAAATGAGATAGGGAGCACATTTACAAAATACCTCTCACTGTCTAACCTTCCTGTGGCAGGTGTGCCAGAAAGCAGGAGAGATCTCCTTGCTGAAGCAGCAGCTGAGGGAAAGTCAGGCTGAAGTGACCCAGCGAGCTGGAGAGATGGTGGCCCTGAGAGGCCAGCTAAAGGAGCTCAATGCCCAGCTGAGGGAACGGGAGGAGGTCATGCTGGGCCTGAAGGACTCCTACAGCAGCAAGAGTGTGGAGCTGGAGAAGTGTGAGGGAGAGCTGAGGAGGACTCTGTCTGAGGTAGGTTTTCAGTCACACCTGAGGACTAAACAATAACGATTACAAATAACAGAAAGCAAAATCATATGAATACTTTATATTAGATTAGATTAGATGAAACTTTATTAATCCCTCGGGTGGGTTCCTCCAGGAAATTCAGTTTCCAGTAGCACAGCACCGACAGAAGTTGCATGTTACAGATACAATAAGGGGAATGAGAGTAAGGATATAAGCATAAATATACCATATATACATATATAAATACAGAATATATAATATGGATAAATAGGATTGCACATTTGAGTGAATATATTGCACAGTGATTATTGCAAATGGTAAATGGCCTGTATTTGTATAGCGCTTTACTTAGTCCCTACGGACCCCAAAGGGCTTTACACTACATTCAGTCATCCACCCATTCACACACACATTCACACACTGGTGATGGCAAGCTACATTACCATCAAGTCGAATATAAGAAAAAAATATTGCAAATATTGCACAGTGTAAAAAAACACTACAGCTGAGATGTTCCTGCCCTCCTTTGTCCCCCTGTTACCCCTCCAGTGAGGAGTTAAACAGTCTGACTGTGTGACAAAGGAGTTTTTAAGTCTGTTGCTTTTTGACTTTCTGGAGAAGCAACCTGTCGCTGAATAGGCTCCTCTGATTGTTTACGACCGTGTGCAGAGGATGCCCAGCATTGTCCATAATGTCCAGCAGTTTCTTTAATGTCCTTTTCTCTGCCACTGTCACCAGAGTATATAAACATATAAATCAATCATTCATTAATATATTACATAAAAAATAATAGTAGCTGATTAAACTGAATTGGTCTCATAAAATATGCCATAGCTTCCCCTGTATAAAAAATTCAGCACAGTCATATTTAATATATTAGTTGCAATATGTTCGTAAGGGTTTGTAATTGAATTAATGAGTCCAACACTGGTTCAGTGTACCTGCTGAAGCTCTGAATCAACAGACACCAAACAGCACAGATGGATATTCAGAATTTTATGCACATAAATGTAATCAAGATTCAAGATTACTGAATCAAGATTCACTTAATCTCAGACAAGATATCAAACTACAGATGAAAGTTCGTCTATGCGGCTAAATATATTTACAAGATAAATTTAAGTGTTCATTTTAATTAATATGTATTGCATTCTCTATATAAATATAAACATATATATAAACAATAAGCAAAATGTCATAATTACAGGCCTAAAGATCATTATCCAGGCCTTTGATAACATACTTCCCATTCTTTACATTTACTGCCATCATTATGTGATGCCAGCATGAGCTTTCTATGTTACTGTAAAATAATAATAAAACATTATCTCATGACCCGTGGCCCACTTGTTTGGTGCAGGTTGAAAATTAAGACAATCGAAACAATCGAAGCCCAGATTTTGCATTTGGTGGAGACAGCTGGCTGCTTCAGGGTCCACAAAAAGTGCAACACGGTGCCGCTCGCACTCCGAAGCAGTCGGGAAACAATTTACAACAAGTGAGATTGCCGGATTGGGATGTTTACCACCAAATCTAGATTGTTGTGTGTTTAATCCTCAAAATCCTTTGGAGGGATTTCAAAAACTTGGCAAGGAGACTAGGACAAATTGGGGATTGGGCAACATTATATATAACAGCTGCAACATTTTTTTCCTTTTGTGCTGAATGAGCTCGTAATCAGCTTACACACATAGAGTAAAATGTCTGTGTACCTTGGTTATTTTTTAGTTAAGGAGGCGTGTTTACATTTTTTTGAAATAAAACATATACATGTGTCCTATGCTAAAGCACACATAGATTGAGTTCAAATAAGGTTTCCTATAATAGCTGTTACCTTTTCCTTTCTGCAGGTAACCATCCTTAGAGAGAAGCTGGGTGTATTTGAAGCGGAGGTGCTAAGTTTAAAACGGGCTCTGAGTGAGGTGAGCAGAGGGGCAGAAGTTGTTGTGAGCCCTAACTTGGCTGCTGCAGGGCTGCTGCCTCCATGGGGAGGTGTCCACTGCCCACGAAACCCAAATGAGCCCTCAACAAACTCCCTCACCCCCACGTCTGACACCCTGCTAAGCCTTCAGAGTGATGAAGCCAAAGCCCAAAGGCAGGAAGCTCAGAGACAAGAGAGGCAACAACGCGAAGAAGCTCAGTGGCGTGACGTGCAGCAACGGCAAGACCCGCACGTTCCGCAGGACCTTCAGATGCGTCAGGATGCCCAAATCCGACCAGAGGCCCAACTCCGCCAGGAGGCACAGCTGCGCCAAGAGGCTCACCTGCGTCATGAAGCCCAGATCCGTCAAGAGGTCCAACTACGCCAAGAAGCGCAGCTGCGTCAAGAAGCGCAGCTCCGTCAGGAGGCCCAACTTCGTCATGAGGCTCAAATGCGTCAAGAGGCCCAGCTACGTCACGAGTCCCAACTCTGCCAGGATGGTCACCAGCCACAGAGGGTCCAGGAGGGTCACTGGGATGAAGCGGGGGAGCTGCGTAGGCAGCTAGAGCAGTTGCAGGCTGCATTACGGCTGGAGCGACAGCAACGGGAACGTCAGGCCCTCAACTTCGACCAGGAGCGCCACACCTGGCAGGACGAGAAGGAGCGGGTTTTGAAATACCAGGCACAGCTGCAGCTCAGCTATGTGGAAACACTGCAGAAGAACCAGGCCTTGGAAAAACGTATGAGCCAGCTGGGAGCTAAACAAACCACAACCACCACCACCACCACTGTTACCACTATCACAACTACTTCCCCCACCTCCTCTAATTCTCCACCTCCGCCGCCACCAGCTCTCTCATCTCTGTCTCCTCAGCCTCTGCCGTCTCTCTCTGGCCCTATCGCCCTCACCCTCTCTCCACCTTGTGAAGACCAAAAGGGCCCTCCTTCCCTCCACCAGCTTGCGCCTCCCTGGGCAGGACCCTCACGCCTGGAGAGGATCGAGTCAACTGAGATATAGAGACACCTCCATGGAGGAAATTCTCCATTTCGCACCATTCACAGTGACCAAGGCCTCTCACACAAAGCCACTTCAGCATACAGTAGAAAAACAATTCAGTCTACAATAGAATAAACCAGTACAGTCTGACATACTTTTCAAAGCAACCATAGACACAAAGCAGCAACAGGAGCCGACTGTTAAAATGCAACAAGAACAAAGTCATCTCAACAGGATCTTAACAACACGAATCATTATCGATGATATTTTCAAGCTCCTAAGCAGCCTTTCTATCACTAGTTGCTAATTGCAGCATCCAACATAATCAGTGTTCATGAAAAGTGTGCCACGCTAACGGATGGCAGCAAAACAAAATATTAAATGACGGTGTTTAGATTACAGCGCTAAAACACGAGTCATTTAATGCCAATGCTAGAAAAGGACCAAGACAATCAGGGATATTGTCAGAAACGATCAACAGGAATATAATGTGGTATTTATTCATTGTAAGTCTGTGTCACTGGTTATGTAAAAGTAGAATTAGTGGTCAGAGTGTGTGATGTTAACATTTTTGGCCAGAGAGCGCCTTACTCCAGTCTTTCCAGCATGTGTATGCTGGGAACAGTTAGTGGTGGGGGGGGGGGGGGGGGAATCAAGTGTGATGATTTCAGCGCTTTAATCGCGACATTAATTATCAGCAAACCAGTCAAACAGAAGTGTGGCTGGACTATTTAATTTGTAATCCCAGCAGTTAGTAACGTCAGCGGTCTCGCAGACTGATTCAGTTTATTTCAAGTCATTTCATGCACAGGGTCCAACACACATGGCCCATTTAAACACATTATTAAGACCAACAGAGTTTATATTTTCTACAAATTGAATTTAAATAGATATGTTTAGCAGATAATCAGCCCCAAATGCAGGCAGAACAGGTTTCAGGACACAGGAGAACGTGGTTCACCTTCGCTCCAGTATTCCTGCGGTGACTAACAATGAACACCAGGGGTCACTGGAGAGCTTTCACCGCTCCGCTAGCAGATGATGTGAATGGAAGCACACAATTTGAATTTGGTTATTATGATAATTGTGTCATTCACAGCCAAGACATCTGTCAAAGCAGTACTTATCCCCAAAGTTAAAATTTTTATAGAATGTATGATAATCTAGAAAGAAATACTTATAATAGTTATAGATTGTACATTTTTGTGTACGAGAGAAAGCGAGAGCGTGTGCGAGCGAGTGCGTGCATGTGTGTAAACATATGAAAGGCTTCAGCTTATGAGATTGAGGATAGAGGGACTAGTGGCAATAGAGCAAGTGAAGATATAATATAAGCAAAGGGGGATTTTCTCTACAGTAACATGTACATCAAAGCTTGTGAGACTTACATTTCAAACTGAGGAGGTGTGTTTATGCTGGAAAGTCTTACTTTCTTCTGTATATTTCGTTTCGATAAAGCAGGGGATAAGGAAGTGAAAAAAAATCAGACGAGTGGAGAGTCTGCCCCTTTAAAGGGAGAATTCAGGCTAACTGCACTATGTAGTTTCCTACACACAAGTTATGATGTACAGTAGACTCAGATGTGAATATCATGGCTTTTATATGTGTTGTTATGCCAGCATACAAAGATGTTGCTCAAGAATATTAACTTATCTCTAAGGTATTATATAGTATTATCATCTTTATTACTGTTATTATATTATGGTGAACTGACAGAGAAAAAAAATATGTGCCATTTGAGCTTTCCTTTATGTGGTTTTTGTTTTTGTTTGTTTTTTAACTGTGTAGATAGCCTATCGGCCTACCATGATGGTGCAATCATAGCAACCCTGTCCAAAAATGATGTTCCTTTTTGATGTAGGTGATAAATGTAGTTACAGTATTGCATTGTTTAGAGAACAAAATGCCACCGATTTTATACATATTTCCAATTTATTGTTTGCATTTATGTTACTAGTACTGCTCTGGCTTGATTCAAACCCACCTCTTTGTTAAATTCAGCAGAACTAATAAAGATATGTGAATAATTCAACCCTTTTAGTTCTTCAGTTGTTCTTATGTTTAAGACTAAACATTTGACTCTGGAAATCAAGTTTGAAAAATCTGACCAAAAGAAATATTTTTATATAATGATATAATGATATATGAAATTATTATTATTACGCTCTGAGTTAGCACCTCAGAGCAAAAAGGCTGCGTGTTTAAATTCAAATTTATCAGGATAAATTTGTATGTGCTCTCTGTCCCTCATTCTGGGTACCCCTGTTTACATCACCATCCACATATATGTATGTTCTAAATTGGCCATAGGTGTGGATGTGAACATAAGCTAGTGTCTGTCTCGCGCCCCAAAGAAAGCTGCTGTCGAGACAGATGATGGGTGGATGGAAGTTGTTACATTGTCTCTTAAAGCAGTGGTTTCCCATTCATTCCCCTCAGATTATTTACAAAGTAGAAGGAGATCAAAAAAAATATCAGTCATTTTTTTTCTTTATACTTCTAAAAACCTCTAAAAAGCATTCAACTTACCGGCCACTTTGTCAGACACACCTGCAATTTAGGCATGCAGGTGCATCCTGAAGATTAAACTGTCCATCAGAATAGGGAAGAAAGGTGACTGAAGTTTGTTGTTTGTAGTAGTCGATCTGGTCTGCCTCCTGCAAAACCTGCTGGGCAACTGCGATTTGCCCACACAAACATCTCTACGGTTTACAGAAAATGGTCTGTAAATCAACCATTCTAAGTAGAAATGCCTTGTGCCAAAGGTCAGAGGAGAATGGCCAGACTGTCTGAAGATAAGAGGAAGGAAACAGCAACTCCAATAACTACTTGTTACAACCAAGGTATACAGAAAAGCATGTCTGAATGCACAATTATCCTTGAAGCAGGTGGAGTACAGCAGCAGAAGACCACAAGTATAACTCATGTGAGCTAAGACTCACCAAAATTCAGTGACAAAAGATTGTAAACTGTTGCCTGGTCAGATGAGTCTCAGTTTCTGCTGTGAATTGTAGATGGTAGAGTCTAGATTTTGTAAACAAGCTAAACATTCTGCCTTGTATCAAATGTTGAGTATTGTTGCAGATTGTGTCCATCCCTTTATCACCACAATGTACCCATTTTCTGATAGCTGCTTTCAGCAGGATAACTTCACAAAGCACATCTCATGTCAAATTGGTTTCTTGAACATGACAATGAGTTCCCTGTACTCAAATGGCCTCAGCAGTCACCAGATGTCAATCCACCTTTGGAATGTGGTGGAATGGGAGATTCACACCAAAGCTGTGGTTCCTGCAGTAATTGCATGATGCCATCATATCATTATGGTCCAAAATCTCTGAGGAATGTTTCCAGCACCTTGTTGAAGCTATACTTTGAAGAATTTCTGCAGTTCTGAAGGCAAAAGGGGGTCCAACCCAATGTTAGCAAAGTGTACCTAATAATATGGCCAGTTAGTATACATTATAGTAAGGCAGTGCATTAATTCGCAGGCTTATTTTTTGTATGTAAGATCTAAATCTGCAACATAAAGCAGACAGCAACTGTCACAGTATATAGAAGCACAATGTGAATGTGCTTAAGTAAAAGCAACTAAGTAATAGAGCCAGTACCCTAAGCTTATAACGTAGAATGTAGATACTATAAGGTGTGAAATTAAATTATGGAAAGGTATAATAGTGAGCAAAAAAAATAACAACCCTCAAACAAAAGAAGTCTGGGTTCATCCCTCTGAACATTATGTATCCAATTGAAATATCCTTGAAATGAAGTAGGCTGCAGCTTTTACAGATGAGCAACTCTGCTGACCTTCATATAGAGGATGCAATATGTGAAAGGGACAAGATGGACACAGAGCACTTTTAGATGGAAAATGCAGAGGCCTTGCCATTATTATTTCATGGATATAAGGTAAAAAAAAAATAATTAATTACAACATCTCACCATTAGCAGAATAGAATAGAATAGCCCTTTACTGTCATTGTACATGTACAACAAAATTATGGATCAGAGGTCCATACTCAGTTATTGACATTTGTATGTAGAGTTTTCTAATATTTTAGGTTTAAATATAGAAAAATAAGTATCTATGTTATCTATGATTACATTTGCATAATTTTCAAATACTGGAATCTCAGGATCGAAAAAAAATCTTCTCTTTGAAATCTACTTTTAACACACTGGAGTCAAAGGTTTTTCACAGAATATTTTGAATGTCTGTTCATGACCCAACAAATCAGGGAGCACTGTTATTAAACTGAAAACTATCATTTTCCATCTATTTTTAAGGGGAAAAAATTAATTTAATCAGGACATAAATTATACAAAATAAAGTGTAAATAACACTGGAAGGTTAAATGTATTGTGCCACTGATGTGGATCATTTTTTGCCATGAGGAGAAAAAAGTCACTATGACAAATGACCTTTAAAAATGTACTGGGAAGTTCCACTGATTCTTTACTGGCAGAAAGGTATAGCAAAACAACAAACTTAACTGTGGCAGTGTTTTGAATGTTTTCTACCTGCGTAGGATGTAGTTAGTAACACCTCGAGTAGTTAGTACATTGGATGGATAGCCTGATAGAAGAGTTCGTGGTTGGCAAAAAAAACAAAAAAAGAAAACAACCTCAAACTCAAAAAGAGTGCATAAAAAATTAAAAAGATTGTAATTGTCTGTAGTGGCTTCTTTAAGTACAAACTATGGCAAGAAACACATAAGTATTAATGAACAGGCAGCTAAATCCACTCAAAATCTGCTTACTAATAATGTACTTTGTTGACGAAATTTGAAGTATGTCCCTTACAGCGTGCTGTAGCTCAGCCGGCTAAGCTATGTAGCTGTTTTGTGGCTAATAACAGATCGCTGCTAGTAGCTTTTTTCCTAATGATTAGACACGCAAAATAAAGACTCAAAGCGGGAAAGTGTCAGCAACCAAGCAAAGTGAGTTAATTTTCATTGGTTTAGTTTGCTGTGGAAATGTTAACACTGTCAGTCTCACCCAAGTTTAAATATTAGCTCATTGTTAGCTGTTTGTTAGAATACAGCTGAATTCATAACAGATTTTACATGTAACCAAGTAGTTTTCAGTTACATGTAAAATCTATTTTACAAGTCTATTCTAACCAAAAGCTGCAGCGATACGTTTGACAGTGTCCCTGAAACGATTGCGTTCTTGTTCAGTCATTAATAGCTTTGTATTAAAAATATCCTTAAGTGGTGAAAAAGTGGCGATGTTCTCGGTTTAGTTATTTTCCTACAAGAAACGGAGAGACATTGATTTGTCTGTTTTAGATCATACATTGAAAACAATCAGAATAGTTGTTGATAACTGTTTTTGACTCAGCTATCGGTGAGCTGTTATTAATTCTGATTGTTTCGACTGTCTTAATAATGATTGTACGAGTTGAAGTTATTTATCCACTAAACGTCTGGTCAGAGAGAGGAAAAAAAATCATACATCATTATTTATCAGTACCACAGACGTTCAGTTCAAGTCAGTTCCGTTTATAAAGCGCTAAATCAAAACAAAAGTTGTCTTAAGACGCATTGTATTGTAAGATAAAAACCCTGCAATAATACAGAGAAATCAGAGAAAACCCCAACAATCATATGACCCCCTATGAGAAAGGGCTTTGGCGACAGTGGGAAGGAAAACTTCCCGTTTAACAGGAAGAAACCTCAGTGGAACCAGTCAGAATCAGAATACTTGATTAATCTCAGAGAGGGGCAGCCATTTGCCATGACCTGTTGGGGTTGAGTTGATGAACATAGGACAAAAACACGCTGTGGAAGAGAGACAGAGGTTAATAATAATTAATAATTAAATGCAGATAGGTCTATTAACACATAGTGAGTGAAAAAGGTGACTGAAGAAGAAACGCTGAATGTATCATGGAAATCCCCCAGCAGCCTAGACCTGCAGCGTAACTCAAGTTCAAGGTTCTTTATTTGTCACATGCATAGTTATACAAGTATAACACACAGTGAAATGTAACCTGACATGCTCCTTGGGGGGGGGGTAGAGAAAGAACATTATATATATATAGTATATACATTAGGTGAATGTGCAGTAGTAGCAGCAAGCAAGCAGGGAGGATAACTAAGGAAGGATTTAGTCACCTGATCCAAACCTAACTATATGCTTTATCAAAAAGGAAAGTTTTAAGCCTAATCTTAATAGTAGAAAGGATGTATGTCTCCCTAATCCAAACTGGAAGCTGGTTCCACAGAAGAGGGGCCTGAAAGCTGAAGGCTGTGTCTCCCATTATAATGTACAGTGATGTAAGACAGAGAAGCCGTTTGATGGAGAAGTATAGAGAAGGTCAAAACGATCTGCACTCATAGTCCACGTGGACTATGATGTTTGGACAAGAGTAAGAGTAGTTATATCAGATTAACAGGTCAGGTTGAGCTGTTTGAAGAGGTAAGGCTGAGATCCTTTGGACATGTGCAGAGGAAGGATAGTGGATACACTGCACAAAGTATGCTGAAGATGGAGCTTCCACAAAGGATGAAAAGAGGAAGACCACAGACAAGGTTCTTGATGTAATAAAATAGCTCATGCAGAGGGTTGGCGTGATAGTGAAGGATGCTAGAGATGGGGTGACATGCAGGCACGTGGTCCAGCATACAACCTCTAAAGCAGGGGTCCCCAATCCCAGTCCACGAGGGCCGGTGTCCCTGCAGGTTTTAGATCTCACCCTGGGTCAACACACCTGAATCACATGATTAGTTCATTACCAGGCCTCTGGTAATGAACTTCACGACAGCTGAGACGGTAATTTATCCATTTAAATCAGCTGTGATGGATCAAGGACACATCTAAAACCTGCAGGGACACTGGCCCTCGTGAACTGGGATTGGGGACCCCTGCTCTAAAGGGAGCAGTTGAAAGAAGATGAAGAAGGAGAAATGTTTGGCTTTCCCTTTAATAAATTAATTAACTGCTAAATCATGTGTCTTATTGTTAACTGACTAATGATTTCAGTCCTATCTTGGAGGCAGTCAGAAATGAATTATTGAATTCAATTGAAATACAGCTCAAACATATGTGCAAATCAGGGTCTTTCCTCTTCATCGTAATAAATACTTACTGTATAATAATATTGTTGGGAATTGCAATGACGTATGACTTTAAATGTTAAATAGCCTGTGCTTAAAGAACAAACACGTCCTGTTGTGCTTATTGTTAGTGCATGCAAAGTTCAGGCTCTTTCGCTAAATGTCCATTTTATGTTATTATAATGAAAAATTAAGCTCAGGTCATTCAACTTAGTGTTAAAAATCGTTATTGAGAGATGATTATGAGATGGAAGTGTAAACACAGCAAATATATGTTTACCTTCTGAGTTGGGGTTCATGAGCTCTATTCACTAAATGGCCCATTTTGCTGTGACCTATAAGTTTTGTGTAAGTGACGTCAGAAAACGTTCATAACTACAAACTGTTTCTCTTTACAGATTGGAGAGTATGGTTGTGAATCTCTGCTTGCCACATTTTCACACGACAGCTCATTGTAACAAGGTGAGATATATTTTATAGACCTGCCACATAAAGGTACCCTCCCCTCCCCTCCTTTCTTTTTTTTATTTAACTATTTTATTTTTTGTTTTTTAAAGTCCAAGAAAAGGCTTGATATGTTTTTAGATAAGCAGTTCAAAGCAGCGCAGACAGACGCAAAATGACACAGGAAGTGGAGGACAGTAATGTAAAAATAAAAATAAATAAAAAACCGGTGGGATAAAGTGCTGTGTGGGAGACTGAATCACAACCGTCCTTGTGTTCTTTTCATTGGTATTTTTTAATCCGATCATGGCTGTCTTTTTCATCACACTCAGAGGATTAAAAAAATGAATGTTATCACCTTCAAGAAAACAGTTTCTTTGTTTTTTTTACTCCACATGTGCCTTATTTATGTCTTTTACATGGCTTGTTCTCATTTCATATGAGCTTTCCATGTTTAACCTTGTGATGACTCTCTCATGAGCATGTGAGGCATGTGTACTGTAATTGTTTTCAAATTTTCTCATATCTGCTGTCAGTTCGATTCAGTTTTATTTCTATGGTGCTAAATCATGACAGTCGCCTCAAGAAGCAGTCAATCCTACATTACTATAACATAATGTAGCTTTTCTCTGTACATTTTCAATTTCAAGCTTTCCCTGAAAAACACTGACACCAGTTTAATTTTCTTCTCCAGCTGTGTGCAGATGGCTATGATGTCACAAATCTTGTATCAGCTGACCCTGCCCTCCGCAGACGTGGCTTTAAGCTGGAATATTTCCTTCGTCCACCTGTACAGGTAAGATTTCACTGTCATACTTTGGAACTTGACACTCAGCATTTTTTCCTAAAATGTGTATATGTCTCATTAAATAATAGGTACCAGTAGAAGTAGTATTTGGTACTGAAAAAAGTACCACTACCTTTTATTTAAATAATAACCGCTTGAAAACAGGGAATTTGGGGAAAATGTGCAGGTCAGGAAGACACTGAGGAAGAGTAGCTATTCTATCTCATGTATTATATTTTATCTATGGTTTTTTGTTTGTTTTGTCATCTTTTTGACTGTATTTTTGTTTCCAAACATTAATTATGTAGAGTATTATGTTGATGGGGCTGAACACGGATATCCAACTGTAAAGTTTATTTTTATTCTTGTTACAAGCTTAAGATTTGAACCCCTTTAAACCAGAATGCAGTAGGTGTTCTAAAGAGGTCTTAATATGCTTCCTTTTCCTTAAGTCTGTTATATAATCTCTTTTGTTCATTTGAAAGCTGTGCAGGTTATTTTTTTCCTCATAGAAAACACCGCTCACTGACTGAGCACCCAAAGTGTATTTGTAACATAAGCCAAAAATGCAACAAAAGGGTAAAAAGCCAAAAATGGCATTCAAAAGGAAAGTCAGATTTACTAAATGTGCATACACACCTGCATGTATTGTTCCCTTCATGAATCACGCTTCAATAGGAAATGTGTGTTCAGCCTCTTTGTGCATAGAAATCGAGATTAGTAGTTCTTACCATCATGTTTTTCTCTGGCAGCGATGGTACATTTGTATGTTTAAAGCAGTCAGTTTAAACAAAAACTTTCCCACATTGTTGCAATGAACTGTGGTATTCTCCACTGTGGGATGTCATATGATAGTTTAACTTTCCTGAATATGATTTATTTATTTGAGTTTTTATGGAGAACATATCCTGTATTTTGATGAGGATTCATAATGCATTGTAAGAGTCACATTTAAAAAAAAACTAGGTATGATTATTATAGTAATGTGTTTATATCCATACCTTAAACATTTTTCTTCTGTTCCTTCAAGGTGACATTGAAGTTTGGTTTCCAGGTGGAGCTGTGTAGGGTGGATGTTGAGTTGTGGCCCTGGGGTATGGACAGGGGACAGGCTTGCAAGAAACTGGAGATCAGCACCAGTTCTGATCCGTTACCTTCTACAGGCACCAAAGATTTTCCACAAAAGAAACAGATACAGGCGAAAGATCAGAATGCAGCGAATAGACGAGAACTTCGAAACCACGAGAGTAAATCTCAACAGAGTAACAGCCACCAGTGGAGTCTTCAGGCCCAGCAGTGGAGTGAAGTGACTCCAGGTGAGCCTCAGAAAAGAGGCTGCATGTTCAAACATCAGACAAACACGGAATCCAGCAATTCTGAGCCAGAGTTTAAACTGGTGGCTCGTTGCGAACTAAAGGAGGAAACCAAAGTCTGTTTCACACGTTCAAATTTTTGCCCCAGGGCCCCGTTTCTGTCCTCGCCTCCTCCACAACCTGCAAACTGTCTGCAAGAGGAGCTATGGAGCCGAGGTTTGCTCTCGCTCGGGGCTGTGACAAAGCTTCGTGTAACCATGCCTTATGGTGGTGCAGCATCATCTCTGGGGCTGAAATCTTTGACTGTGTGGGGACAACCTGCTCGCAGCTGCTCTGCAGAAGAAGTGGAGAGGATCAAAAAAGTCCACGAGGCCAGTGAAAGACGGCTACAACAGCCTGCATTTTTTGCACCTCCTATCAGACAAAGCAAACAGGGACTGCAAGAACCTCCAAGGTATTTGTGTAATTTCAAAAGTAGTAGAACTAATTATCGGGCTGTCACATCTATACTGTTGGTTTTATAGATTATGTAAGTATTGATGTGTGCCAATATGTCGTTTACTTTGGTAGTCATTCCATCCCAGAAGAATTCCTTGATCCACTCACACAGGAAGTGATGATGCTCCCTATGCTGCTGCCCAGTGGTGTATCAGTGGACAACTCCACTCTGGAAGAGTACCAGAAGAGGGAAGCCACGTGGGGTAGACCCCCAAATGACCCTTTCACCGGTGTACCATTCACTTCAACTTCCCAACCTCTTCCTAACCCCCAACTGAAAAGTCGCATTGACCACTTCCTGTTGCAGAAAGGAATGACGAGGAGGGATGGGATGTTGGGGAGAGGAGTTACAGGAGACAATACACAGGCCTCAAGACTTCTAGCCTCCAAAGTACACGAACATTCTCAGAGCTCTCTGTGCCTCAGTAAAAGCTCAAACAGTGGTGCTGCTGAATATAATGCTGACACCAGAATCACAAACAGGACTGTGAAGATAGAAGATGCAGGGTCAGGACCTTTGTCAGATAATAAAAATCACACATCTGATGCTGAGCCTTTAAGTACAGGTAATAAATCAGCATTAGACAGGAGAAAGAAACGAGATCTAAGTGATATTTCCAAAGAATCCAAGGACACATTGACACCTGAGAGGGAACTCCAAACAAAAAAACTAAAAAGTGATGCAGTTTCTGGTGAGTATAACATGTAAACATACAAACCAGGGGTGTCAAACATAAGGCCCAGGGACCAGAATTGGCCCAATCCAGCCAATTGGATGGCTTTTGGAACATGTAGTTAAACTTCTTTTCTGGAGTTTTACTGGTTTGGCCCATTTAAGATCAAAGTATGTGGACCGACATCTAAAATGAGTTTGACATCCCTGATCTAAACCATATCCATGCCATTTTTTCAGTTTGTCTTGATTGTTGACTTCTCTGCTGTCTTCACGTTTGCTTCCTCATTGTGCACCTTCAGTTCCGAGCTGCAGCTCCCACGAGCAGCGTTTATCTGCTAGTCTGGATGAGGCCCTCTTCTCTGCCCTGCAGGGCCGGCCCTCCTTCACTTCAAATTTGCCCCAGAAGCGGGTTAGTCCTGACTCTGAAACGCTGAATACCACCCAACAGCGCCAGAATTCAGGCTTCCTGAGCAGTTCTACAGGTAGGATTTGCACCCTCTGATACATTTGAGTAAATACTATTCCCTAAGTATATGACTGTTGAAATATAATAAAGAAATCTGGAGAAGTTGTTTAGAAATCTTGCTTTTGGTGTAGTCAGTTTTGATTCATGTCAGTTAGAAATAAAACAGAGGTGTGAAACCATACATAGAAATTTTTCCGACCACTTCACTGCTGCTTACCTCTGAATAACTCAATTTTGCGTTATTACAGTGGAGAAAAAAATACTGAAAAAACAAACCTTGAGCCTATGTTCAAGTTTAAAGCGCCAGTGAAGTGGGAGAAATGCAAGTGTTCAGTTTTACTTGATACATTTGTAACATAAGAACCAGATGTCTATTGTTTCCCTGCTGATCATTGCCACAAAAGAGAAAACAAACATGGTGTTAAATTTCTAGAGTGCTGTCACGCTTTCTCATTCAATGCTTAACCAGAGTTGCATTTACATTCTTTAAATGTTTTTCTGTATTGCTCTCCCTTTGTAAAGCACTCTGAGTGACCTTATATCCAAATCAGTTTGACTTCATTTAAATTGGTTTAATATAATAAGCAGTGCCCCAAATGCTACCTGGCTACAGAACATTGCTTAAAATTTTATGGCAGAAGTATTTAAAGTTTGTTTGAAATTAAGTGAGTATTAAGTGATTCTCCCTCGCCCCATCTTTGCTTAATAGGTGAGAAGATGTGCTCTGCATGTTGCTGTTCTGTGTCCCTTTACTCCACCTCAGCATCATCCGTCTACCGTCTGAGCTGTGGTCACTTGCTCTGCCGCGCCTGCGTGCAGAAGGAAGCCAATCCTCTGAGGTCGGCCACTACATCAACATCCAATCGTATTGTGTGCCCAACCTGCCAACATCCCACCCCACGTGCCCTCATCACACGGGTGCATCACTAACATAGCATAAGAATCCAACCGACACTTACAAATTGAAGACATGATTGTATTCCAGATGTTTAAGTAAAAAGAAAAAATTTGCAACTGGAAATTCAGGATTTTATTTATGGACCGTTAACTTTTCTTGACAGTACCTTATTACCCTTTTTGTAAGCATGACATCTTTACACTGTAAGTCTATTTGTCACGTTATAACTACTGTTTTCACAACCACTCCTGTTAAATTGTCTGTTTCTCATTTGTTGTTTTATTGTATTATTTTGTATATTTTTGCTCACGTGGATTAAAGATACCTCAGATCTAGCAGTGAATTGTATTTCTTCACATCTTCTTACACTCATATTGTCACAATATCAGATCACACAGGCCTGTTTTATTAATCTCCACAGATCAGGAAAGGACATCTCTGAAAGCAAAGACCTTTGCAAATATTGTAAAAAATATAGTGTGGATAAAGTCCTGTTCTTTATCTCCTCCACCCCCTCTTTCTTTCTTTTCATCAAGCGCTGAAGTGTACTTGCAGCCTTGGGTCTGCAGTCTTTGTGTGGCCGCTCTCTACGTGGATGCATTTGACTAGAAAATGTTTGGGCACAGAAGCAGGAGACCAAAAGAATTTAAGTAGAAATTGAGTCCAACCAAGGTTATGTGGTCATTGTGAAGAAGGAGACAGTGTCGTGTTCAGCTGACCTCCTGATGTCATGTGTTCTTTGTCCTTATCTTTGTTCCTTGCCTTGTTTTGCTGTCTTAAATGGGTGAACGCAGGCAGAAGATGGAATAATAAGAACATCCAGACACATCATGTACTAGTTCTAAATATATTTATGTGATATTAACAATAACCTTTATGTTGGTATTTCAGGTAGTATGAAATACTGACACTAGATTACATTAGGTTTCAGGTTTCTTTTTAAGGAGCAGTTTTACGTTAGGAGGCTGCACCACCTCCTTGCCCATGTGTTCTTTCACTACCCTCTGAACTCTTGAAGCTAATTACCCTTTACAAGCCTGAGTTATTGTGCACAGAAGGGTTAAACGGAGAAATGTGAGGCAAACAGTATTTAGTTGGTGTTCACCATCACAAATAGCATAATCTGTATGTTGCTTTCCTTGACAGCATTAAGCTTAATCAAGGTCGTGATCCTGTATCCGCTCAGTAAGAGAAAAGACAGGAGTCAGTTCTGCATGTGAAATGAAGACATGGGCTTCACTGTTTCCGATACAAGTGGTGGTTAAAGTGCTTAAATGATACTGAATCACACTGTATTAGTCAAAGTCACTGACTTTATACACTTATTAGACAAAAACTTTGCTTATGTTGTGAACTCTTATTGTTTGTAAACTTTTCTTATTATACACCGTATTAGAGGCATCAAGAAATTTCTGCAGAAGACTAAAACTGCCATAAATACAAGTAAACATGTGACTTAATAGATCAGTTATTATACCACTAAATGAATGAAAACATACTAAGAAAATTAATATTAGCATTGATTAATCTGAAAAATGTGAGAAATGTATTCTCTCTGGTAATTCTTCACTGGAAACAACCATTTACTTTTAACAGAAAATTTCTTAGGTACACTCTGTAACTACCAGGTGCCATGTCGTCACATGTTTTAAGGTTTTATTTGTCATATACAGGAAATAATGGCACATAACTACCAGTAATGGAATTCTTAGGCTCAGAGCCCTCTCAATATTGCGCATAAGCAATGCCTAGATATAAATAAGAAAAAGTATAAAAATAAAGAAAATATATATTTATAAAAAAGACTACAATAAATAAATACAGAATACTGAAATACTGTAGCAGCTGTAGTGCAGAGATAGTGGCATATAAAAGTACAGTGTGTATAGTGATTGTGCAAAATAAACTGTTCAATATTTCAGCAATTCAGTAGCCCGATGGCTTGTGGGTAGAGACTTCATCCCTTCATAATGGGATGGACATGGTCAGGAGCAATACTCAAATAGGCTGTGGCATTTAAATATTGCTCAACTGGTGCTGAAGGGCCCAAATTGTGCCAGAACAATGTCCCTTACACATGAAAAAACAGCCAGGATGGAGCTACGTTTACATGTTGTTTATGTCAAATTATGATCCAACAATCAGTAGAAATTGAGAGTGATCAGGAAACGTTCGCCCATTTTCCTGTTCTCAGCTGACAAGGGTGGGACCCGGTGTGGTCTTCTGCATCTGTTGTGCTTACAGAGGTGCTCTGCTGCATACCTTGCGTTTAATCAACTCTAATTTGAATTCTTGCTGCTCCCCTATCAGCTCAAGCCAGTCTGGCTATTTTCCTCTCACGTTTGGTGTCAACATGGCATGTTCACCCAGAGAACTCCTGCTCACTGGAGCTCACTATTTTTCGCTTATTGGATCATTCTCTGTAAACCTAGAGATAGTTGTAAAAAAAAATACACAGAAATTTTTGTAAAGTAAAATAAACACATACATGAAAGAGTATTTATTGTTGATACTTTCATGTATTTAATGACAAACATTTTTTCACTGAGTCTTAGTTATGTCTCTATTTTGATTTTGGCACTTTAGGGCCTCCTATAGTCCTGTTTGTCTGGGTCTCGGTGTTCGAGCTACTTCCTGTTTTATTTTGATAGTTCTTGTCTCTTGTGTGTTGCGTTCAGTGCTGCGTCTCCTGTCTCGTTATGTCCTCTTTCTTCCTGCTGTGGTCCCATTTGTTTCCACTCCCCTGATCACCCCTCACTGTATTTATTGTCTCTGTTTTCCTCCGTCAGAGCGTCTTTTCGCATACCCCCTGTGTCTCCATGTTCCTATTGTTGCAGTTTATGTTTTCACGAAAATTTGCATTTCTTATTTTTGTACCGTTTTGCCAAACGCTCTGAATAAACTGCTCACCTTCTGTTAAAGCCAGTGTCTGCCTTTGAGTCCTCTCTCTGCTCCACTTGATCTGCTGCCGCAGATCATGAGAGAAATGTTTGAAAGTAAATTCTGTAAAACTTTTTCTTTCACATTTGGAGTACTGTAAAGTTTAATGAGATTTAGATTCACTGAAGGATGAGCTTTGAATGCTGTGACTCTAATTAAAGAGCTTCACACCTGGACCTGCAGCCTTTGATGCTCAGTTTTGCCATTTCTCATTTAACTGCTGATTAGTATAACAACAGCTAATAAGAGAGATGCAACCCCGAGCATGCAACAAGACGCTGAAAGGAATAATCAAGGTGTAATATGTTTATTTGAAAATGCTACTCTGGTTAGGATCATTACACCCACTAGTTTTACATTAAGTCTGGAACATAATTTGTGTGACCTCTGTTGTCATGATGCTACCACATTTGTCTTAATCTAAAAGTGAAAACTACACACAGTGACGAACTGTGCATGATCATTAAATGTTCTTCATTATTCCCCCTCATTGCGGTTAATTTGGGCTAATAAATTGTTCGCAAACTCCAATTAGTTGTTCATGTTTTGCCGTTTTCAGTGTGTCAGTCAAAGCGGGGGGTGAAATTATTCAAAGTTATTACAAATAGGCGCAGTGCTGAATACAGAAATTGTATCTTCTGCTGTCGTGTCTGTTTTTGTGTAGATTTGTTAGATGGCACACATCCGATGCAGAGCCACATCTGTGGCGACCTCTCGCGCACGCGTCGCGCGCACACCGGTGGCCTTCGGGCGCGCATCCCTGCGGAGAGAGCGCAACGGGGACGAAAGTGACGTCAGGAATCAATCGCTTTGTCAAACATGTCCATCTGCTTATAAGTGAGAAATGACCGCAGTACCAGACAGACATCCACACCGGCGGAGGACACACAGGTGCAGCGCGGCGCTCACTCCAAACCGACAGCGATGCCTCACTCCTTGTTCCCCCTGTGCGTCCTAGGACTCCTTGCGTTCTCCTCCGCCTGCTACATCCAGAACTGCCCCCGAGGAGGGAAGCGAGCGCTGACTGAAACTGGAATCAGACAGGTGAGCATTGTTCTTTCTGCTAAGACAGCATGCTTATTCTTTAACTGGCTGTGTTTGATTCTAAATTGGCTTTAGCCTATAACATTAGAACAAACGGTCAAGAAAAAACGGTCCAGCAATTCACAAAATTAAAGGAATGCTAAGCAGCCTTTAAATAAGCGAAACCGAGCGTGCAATGGATGTTATGGGATCAAAATGTGAGTGGTTTACTGGGTATATCAGATTTTAATAAAAACGGAAGAGAAATCATACTGATAAAAAATAAAAGTCACTTATGGAAAGATTTAAAAAAAAATAACACCAACTCAATTGAACCTTTTTTAAAGTCACAAATTAGATATTACTCATGTAGTTTAAAAATACTGATTTACAGTGAGAGACTGTAGGAAAGAAAATGGTTGTGACTTATTTCACATGCTCATATTGCTATAATTCTTCTGCTGAGGCAATGCAATGAATGTTGATTTTGTTGAATACAAGATGGAAAAGAACGTGAAAGTATCATTGGTCTTGTAATATGATATAATATAACAGAAAATAATACTGCTAAATTCAATTCCATTCTCCTCCAGTGCAAGTCTTGTGGCCCTGGAGACAGGGGCCGCTGCTTTGGCCCCAGTATCTGCTGTGGGGACGGTTTCGGCTGCCTGCTTGGCTCCCCAGAAACAGCTCACTGTGTGGAGGAGAACTACCTGCTCACCCCCTGCCAGGCAGGAGGGAGATCCTGTGGGTCTGAGGGAGGGCACTGCGCTATTTCTGGATTCTGCTGCAATTCTGGTACGAACTGGTCTGATTGATTGACATGTTGACATGTAAGATATGAACTTCATTTCTTGTTTTTCTTCTTTTCAGAGGGCTGTATGGTGGACTCTGACTGCGTGGGAGAGACAGAGGCCACAGATCCAGTCCACGGCTCTGAAAGAAGCTCACCAACAGAGCTGCTGATGCGTCTTCTCCATGTGGCTGCCAGAGGACAGAATGAGTACTGATATTTTATGTGTGGGCGTCCATCTGCTGCTCAAGACCTGGAACTGCAACAGAAATGAAGTTCATCCATGTTCCACTATAAGCCTTGGGATCTGAACTCTGAACAATTTAAATTTTCTTGGTTCTATTACTGTTTCTGTTTGAAGTGTCTTTCTGATTAGCTGGGCTAAAAATACAAGGGGAGAAGAACCACATTAATTGATAGGAAAACATTAGGTTTCATGTGTGCTCCCCCCTAAAAAATGTATATACTAATGCACATACTGTAAACAAAGTTTATTCTCTATAAGAAGACACCCGAGAGCTCCAATTTCAAAACTGAGATATAGTAGAGCACATTGTAAATAAGTCAGAGGTTAAAGATTACAGTTGATACAGGCATCCAGGTAAAACAGCAGAATGTCAATGCTTGATCAGTTGCTTCTTGTGTAGTAGAAATATTGTTGTATATTAAAAATGGGAGAAACAATACAGAATGAAAGAATGCCAAAAAGGCTCTTCTGATTCCTCATTTCCCAGAATACTCTTGAGTGTGCGAAAGAAAGCGACAGTCAAAGGAACCACAACAATAACCACAGAGTAATCAGGAATGGTAATTGCTGTAATTTAATCAGTTTCGATCAAAACTGTTTTGCACACAGATTAGCTGCTCAAGGAATTACATAAACTGACTGCATTGATGCATTCATATCCTCCAACCATATAACTCAGCACTGTGTACCAACATGTATAATTTGCGTAGATGAAAGATAGTGGTTTCTAACTATCAGACTCCCGTCTGTGTGAATGCTAATTTGCTGCCAAATCTGTATGTGCTGGCAGTTTGTCTGCACTGTTTTTCAATCCAGTTGGCACTAGATGCAGGACCTCCCAGATTTTGACAGTTATGTTCTTTGATTGACTCAATACCTGTGTGGCACGTCAAAAATCCTAAACTTTTGGAAAGTCATTTTATGTGTGACTCATCTTGTGCTCCACACTATGAAGGAGACGC
Source organism: Maylandia zebra (assembly GCF_041146795.1). Lineage (NCBI taxonomy): Eukaryota > Metazoa > Chordata > Actinopteri > Cichliformes > Cichlidae > Maylandia > Maylandia zebra. The sequence goes on along the minus strand of NC_135178.1, from coordinate 26,659,078 downwards.
CTCAAAACCCACAGATACAAATAGACCTGCTGCCAATTCCCCAGGTTTCAGACCCCAGCCACTGTCACACCATGATGACAAAACAGCTCGGAGCTGTTTTAGTAGCACAAGGGGAACCTACACGTGGGTGGCAATGTCATGCACTGTCACCTCACAGCAAGAAGACGATTGGTTCAAATATCAGTCGGGGCCTGTCTGTGTGGAGTATGTGTGTTCTCACTGTGCCTTGCGTGGATTTCCTCCAGATACTCCAGCCTCCTCCCACAGTTTAAAGACATGTCTGTAAGGTTAAATGACAATACTAAATTGGCCATGGAACTGACACAAATAAAGTGCTTCAAGAGTGAATGTGTGAATCATCCCTTATCTTTAGCTAGTTCAACACATTCTCATTCGTGGTTAACAAATGATGTATTTTGTAGACTTTGGTTACTGAACACTGTTTTCATTAGCTAAACAGAGGAGTCGCACTAGACTACAGAGGCTTATCATTAAAACCAAAGCAAATCCTCCAGATCTCATTCACGGAACAAAACATGTCAGAGAGATTCAAACCTCAGTCAATACATCTATGTCACAAAGGCAAAGACAGTTGGGAAGCAAGATCCCATAAATCATAAAGTGCTGCGATTCAAAGGCCTTAGGTGGTATTGGGGAGCTATTAGCCATTGGATCAAAAGTGCAAATCAAGCGCAAACATCCTACAGACACCGTTTTTATTTGTCAGTTATGACTCCTACTGACTTACCAATGTTCCCACCTTTAAAATAAACTGCCAAGAAGTCACTCATTGACATTGGTGCAACCAGAAGAATTCCTTTCAGCATGTTTTTCTTTTCTTTTTTTCTCAGTAATTATACTGTATGCTTGCACGCTCAGTTAAATTGCACAACACGTAAGAGTTGAAAACCACACCTGGGTACAAAATGAACCTTGGCTCTAAAGAGGTTGGAAAACAGGACGACACTTTTAAAATGACTTAACCGTGCATTTTTTATTTGTTTATTTATTTGTGTGCCCAAAAGTTGAGTTCATCAACACAATCTTGCTCATGCGCATTCATTAAAGGGTAAAAAGTGTCAAGTTTCCTGCATGATCAGTACTTCAAAGTGCCACTTGAACTCTTAACAACAAAATTAATCAGTTATTAAATGTTATTACCGAGCTTTGCGCTAATCACACATCTTAATTTGTCCCCAGACTTGGAAAATATCCCTGAAAAGACTGAAATCTGACGTTCTTTGTGTTCTAATTTGACCTTTAGCAGTGAACTGTATTGAATGTTGACTCTGGGTGTGTCGTCCATTTTTTTTAAATTTCATATCAATCAGTCAAGTAAGATTCTGTTCAAAGAGTGGTGATTAAACCTGTCAGAGCCTGCCTTGGCGCATCATACCTGTATTTATGAGCACTGACTGTTTGAACAACGAGTTAAGCTGGAAACGAAAGTAACTTTTCTTTTCGTAAATACTTTACTAATACCAATACTATACTAATACCCTTTCAATGCATTTTAATTACCGAGTTCCATTCAAAGAGATGCTAGCAGATGTTCACATGTGCTTCTCTGGATCTTCGTAGGTGTGTGCACAGGCATGTGCAGGACCTCTGTGTCAGTATTTAAACACCAAAGACACGTTACCTCCCCACACTTGCTCTGCCATCATGGATGTGAAAGTTGGGTTTGTGATTGTTTGTCTGTGCACTTTGGCCATCACCTCCAGTGAAGGTAAGGACACTCAGGCCAAATACATTTGGCAAAATCAAGGAGACATTTGGACTGAATATGCACTGATTTATACATCAGGTGCATCCAAAATAAGTAAATAAATTGACACTTAGAGCTCTTTATGTGTGCAGCTGTGTGATTACCACATTCCTCCTAAAGTTTAGAAATGGTGAAAACACTTGTCTGTTTTTTCAATAATTTTAGTGTTCATACAGTGTTTTTAAAGACATTTTGTATAATGCTTCTTATCTGTTTAACAATGACCACTGTTACATGACATGAAATGTTTAATCCTGTTCAGTTTTATGAGGCTCCATAAAAGCATACATTACATTTGGTTATACCTTACAGCTGGAATTCCAAAATGCTGCATAAATACAAAGAGTGACATCCGGCCACGAATACTGATGAACGTTCAAAGATGGGAGATGCAGGAAAGCAACAGTGCCTGTGACATCCAAGCACTTGTGTAAGTGTTGAAAACTAATTTTCCAAAAGGTTACAGGTAATTTTGTAGTTATTACATGATACATAATTCATGTAATCATGCATTCCTCAGCTGCACAGTTTCAGTTAAATAATGATCAGTAATCAAACTGTAAGCTAATACCTTTTACTTCAGGTTACATTAATATTTGTATTTAATTGCTTTTCCTTGTGCATCCACAGACTGTATGTAAAGAACTTCAAAAAGCCAGTATGTGCTCATCCCAATGTGAAGCCAAAACTGAAGACCATTCTGAAAATAAAGGACCAGATGGCGCGCCGACGTCCTTCCTAGGACAAGGAGCGGAAGAAACGTCTTCTCCAGATGTTCATGTGTCATGTTTCCCACAAAAGGTGTTTTTCAGAGTTTTTATTATGTAATAATTATCATTTAGTTCCACCTCAGCTGCCTGCAGCAACATTGCTTACATGTTAAGGCATTAGTACAGTAATATCATATTACTTCTGCTACTATATTTTAGTTTTACATTGACAGACACCATCCTACTTCTGAGTTGCTACTTTAAGTGTATTATGCTATATGTAAGAAAAAACATAGGTTTGCATGTAATAGAATATGAAGTAATGGAGTATTTTTTTACAGTGTACTAAAACTTTTTAAACTGTTTAATGATGCAACTATATCTTGTACCACTGCGCTGATGCAAATAGATGTTTTTTAAAACACTGTAAAGTGTGATGTCTATTTTTCTTTTACTTTGTTTTCTATTAATCTGCAAATATATAGTAGTTATGATCATCAAGCCATCATTAGACTACCAGCACGCAGCTTGATAGTGTAGTAGTTAACACAGTTAAGAAGGGCTGCTGGTTCAGTTCCAACTAGAGACAAGGTTGTGTCAGGAAGTCAAATCAAAAATCTTGTACTACCTGGTGTCACGACCTTTTGTGACAAGTAGCTTCCATGTTAAGCTTAAATAAAATTGCATCATGGTAGCAAAGCTGCTTTTGCCAACCACATTCAGTCATTTCGGGAAGTGTCTTTCATAAATGTTGGTTGCAGGAAACCATTCCTTGAGAAATCCCTTTAAAAAGGAAACTGGCCTCTGCTATTCACTTATATTGAAGCTCTGGAAAAATATGACCTACTCCAAATAGTTTCCACATACTAGAGGTATTTGATAAAATGTTAAAAAAGAAGAAGAAGAAGAAGAAGAAGAAAAACACCAACCACACACTGTGGTGTGTTACTATAGCTCACTTAGTTGAGCTGTTCTAAAGGTGCCGCAGGGGCCTGGAGCTATGTCTGGCCCAGACCCGTTCCTGCATGTCACTGCTGCTGTCTAGTTCTCCAAAAAAGAAAAAGGTGCACGACATTCCTTTTAACCTTTTAAAAGTGACCCATATTCTTTCTCTAATTCAATTTCCATGAGTCAGATTCTGTTTAAATAATCGTTATTACACATGTCTGAACTTGTGGACAATACATTAGCCTGCTGTTCACTGATAGTTTAAGCACAGAGGTAAAGGTGAATGTAAGATGAATTTTTATAAAGCATTCGAGTACTGTCCAATAAACTTTATATTTACCTTTATCACTGTTATGATTTTGGCAACATGATTTTTTCAAAGAGCTACTGACTGGTTAAAGTACGTGTTCATACACGTCTCAGTGTTGGTGGGTGGGTGCGCAGATATGTGTCAGTATTTAAACACCAAGGACACGTTTCCTCCCCAAACTTGCTCTGCCATCATGGATGTGAAAGTTGTCCTTGTGATTGTTTGTCTGTGCATTTTGGCCATCACCTCCAGTGAAGGTAAGGACACTCAGAGCAAACACACATGCAAAAACCAAGAGAGTACTGGCGCTTCACAGATCATACGTCAGGTACATCCTAAATAAATAAATGAGCTCACATTTAAAGCTGTTTTGAGAGAAAAGGGCATGTGTGTGGCAAGCACATTAATGTTGAAGTCAAGATAAGATGAATACAGTTGTCTGTTTTGGCCTGAAATTATTCCAATAAAAAATCCAATAAAAATTTGTTTCAGCATGCTAACGTTCAGCTGACTCATCTGCTCAGTTTAACCACAACCACCATTGCACAATACAAAATGCTGAGCTCTGTTCTGTTTCATGGTGTTCCAAAAAACGCGCTCTGCTCTCGGGAAAAAAGTAGACATCGGTAACTGGTCTGTAAAAACATGAATGTTTAGACTAAGGTGTGTGTGTGTGTGTGGGGGGGGTGTCTCTTTTGGAGCAATGTTAGTAAGGACGCACATCCTCAGAGTAACTATCATGGAAGAAAATGATCTCTATATACGTTTTTTAATCAAAGAAAACATAATGTAATTTCCATATTTTGGTTTTAATCTCATGTTACAGCTGGAATTCCAAAATGCTGCTTACATACAAAGAAAAAAATCCGGCCACGGACACTGATGAACGTTCAAAGATGGGAGATGCAGAAAAGCAGCGGCGAATGTGAAATCAAAGCACTTGTGTAAGTGTTAAAATTACTCATCCGATTAGTTTAACCACAGGTTACGGGTAATTTTGATCATCACATGATCATCGATAACATAACATGCACTGATAATCTCTACTGTATGAATTTTATAATGATCAAGACTGATCAAGAAATAAACTTTGTCACCAGATTCTATCTCTATTTGATCTTACTCGGAGTTACATAAATATTTGTGTTATTATCTTAAACTGAAACATAATCGTGTTTTCTTGTGCATCCACAGGCTTTACCTAAAGGGCTATGAAAAGCCAATATGTGCTCATCCTAGTGAGCTCCGAAGACTGAAGAGGATGAAGATAAAAAGATCGTAGGGTGTGGAACAGAAACTCTCTTCTCCAGGAATCTTCATATCATCTGGTGTTTTCAAGAGTTTCAAGAGCCTTCGTGTAATTGTTTTCTTTTATTTTGATCTTAAAGGCAGCTATCTGCTACTGTAACTCTGTTGCTAAGAAACTTTGCATGTACTCAGGTACATTTTAGAGGTACTACTATTATTTTATATTCTGATGTTTTACCCAAATACCATATAGATGTCATCACTTTTCACAAATTGCTATTACTAAAGGTACACGAGTCAGTTAGATTTGTCTCCATCTCAGCTGCCTGTAAGACTACTGCTTACAAGTTAAGACATTTATAGTGATGGTTTGTAACATAGAATCCAGCATTGACACATATCATTCTCGGGCATTTCATTGGGTATTTTTGTAGTATTGTATCCATTTTTAAACTGTTCAGTACTCCAGGTATATCTTGTTCTACTGCATATATACAAACAGAATTAATAAAATGTCACAGCGAGGTGTGCTGTATTTTTTCTTTTACTTTATCTACACATGCAAAGAGCAGTCAAGATTGTCCAGCCATAGTGAAACTAGCAGAGAGATATTATGATAACAAAGCTAATGATATTCAATCATTTCAGATACGCAGCAACATCAAAAGTTTAATGGGCAGGATATGGACCCAAATAAACTTGAAGTGCAGCTTTAATGTGGAATACTTTAAAGTATTAAAAAAGCACAAAACAAAGGCAACAGTGGACAGAGGGAGACTCATACAATATAAACACACGAGGTTATGAAGGAAATGGGAAACAGGTGAAAACACAGCTGAAGACAATTAACCTAATGAATCTGGATGCAAGGCACGGAAAATAACTGGTGTCAAAATAAACCAGGAAGCAACAAATACAGTTAGAACAAGCAATACAAGACAACTTTACGCAATAGGAAACACTGGGTAGGACGGGCAACTCCAAAATGAAAGGGTCTAAATAATCCCCCAAACACCAGAACTCTAATGATAAACAAAGCCATAAAAGTACAGAGAAAAGCAATGTAGACACCAAAGTCTTTGTTAAGTAAATGTTTCTTTGTGTGTGGCTAAAGCAAAAAACTCAGTAACTTCCACTCACTAATATTAAAGCAATGAGAAAAGACCAAATACTGCAAATAGCTTTTAGTAACATTGGACATTTAAGAAAAAATTGACCAAGTGGTTATCGTGAAAATGTAATTAGAATATTTGAGCTACCTAAAAATGCTGTTGGGATTGTGACTCTACGTTTTCACAGAAAAGAAAGTAAAAAGAGTGAGATGTATTAAAAGTGACAATTGTTCTTTCGTGACTGTTGGCTCTACTTGTGTTTTCATTCCATACACATCAGTTCAATAGGATTCTGTTTGAAGAGTGGTTACTGGACCTGTTAGAGCCTGTTAGAGTCTGAGTCAAGCACTCCAGTAACTGACAGCACTAACAATTTAAACAAGACATCGGGCTGAAAGTGAACGGAACACTTCATTAAATTTTTTAATTAAGTATGGCAGTCATTTAATAACCTTTTGATATTTATATTACTATTACTGTTTTTAATGTTTAGGCATCGTGTTTCATTCAAAGAGCTTCTTACTGGTTAAAGCACATGCTCACACACTCCCTTCTGACAGTTGGTGGGTGGATGCACATGTACGCTTTGTTGTCAGTATTTAAACATCAAGGGCACGTTGCCTCCCCAAACTTGCTCTGCCATCATGGATGTGAAAATTGTCTTTTTGATTGTTTGTCTGTGCGCCTTGGCCATCACCTCCACTGAAGGTAAGGACACTCAGAGCAAACACACATGCTGAAACCAAGAGAGCACTGGCACTGTACAGATTATACTTCAGGTCCTAAATAAGAAGTTCACATTTAAAGATTTTTTCTGAGAAAATTGCAATGACTCTACATTCCTCCTGGGATTTAAACAAGATGATGATGCATGTGCATTTTAGCACAGCTGGTTTTTGGAGGGTTTTTTCAGTTTTTTCTTCATCCAGCTGTTTTAAAGCATAAAATTATTCCAGTAAAAATATGTTTTAGAAAGTTAACTTTAAGCTGACTTATCTGATCAGTTTAACCACAAAGACTATTGCACAAAACAAAAAACCTAGCCCTGTTTGGTTTTAGGATGCTAAAAATACAAAAATTAGACATATATAAACTTTTTATAAAAGTGCAATACTGTAAAAAAAAATTTTGTTTGTGTGTTTTTTGGAGACCTGTTAGAATGGACACACAATTATTCTCTAGCAAATGTCTTTTTCTTTTATTTTTTTATATTATGTTAGTTTTATACTTTTTAAAATTCTTAAATTTGGTCTTAATCTCACATTACAGCTGGCATCCCAAGCTGCTGCATGACAGTAAACCAAAAAATCAAACGATATATGCTGAAGAAGATTCAGAGATGGGAGATGCAGGAAATCGGTGCCTGTGACATCAGAGCACTTGTGTAAGTGTTTGTTTACTTAAGTGTGCCAAAAGGTTACAGGTAATATTGTAGTTATTACATGATTGGTAAAGGAAGGTTTTGAGAATTATTGACAGTAATTTTGTTTTGTTATGATTTACTTATAACATCATGCATTCATCATATAAAATGAAAATTTAATGTAAAAAATAAACACCAATAAAGAAACTTTATCCAGAGGCAGTTTTCCTTCATTTTTGCTTAGGGTTACTGCATTTGCACTGTTATGTTAAACTGAAATGTATTTATGTTTCTATGTGGACCCACAGGGTGTTTGTAAAAGGCTTCAAAAGGCCACTGTGTGTTGATCCGAGACTGAAGCTAATCCTGGAGGAGCTATTGAAAGAGAAGAAGAGTGGAACAAAAAACGTACTTCTCCAAATGTCTGGGTATCATGTTTCTCACATATGATGTTATATGATATACATCATCATGCTTGGTTGTTGTTGTTGCTTTTCTTTTGATCTTAAAAAGCTATCTACTGTAACTCTGTTACAAAGCAACACTGCATTTACTCAAGTACTTTTTAGAGGTACAACTGTGGTTTCATATACTCACACTTTATATTAAGAAAATGTGTCATTACATTTTATGCATTATTAAAAATGAAACTACATGAACTGGTTTGAGTTGAGCCCATCTCAACTGCCTGCAGTGGTACTTCTTGTGTTAATGCATTAATGTGATGATATTATTACCACTAGTACTACTATTACAACGTAAAATTAACAGATACCACTCTACAGCATGTAATAGTGTATGCCATAGCCTGTAAAAGTGTTTATACATTAAGAATTTAAAAAAAAACTTTAAACTGTGATTCATATCATTCTTTTATTCTATTTTGTCTGCACCTGAAAGAGTGGTCAGTGGTCCAGCCATAGTTCAGCCAACCAGCATAGACACATTATGATAACAAAGTTGCTGCTGGGCAACAATGTTCAGTCATTTCAGAAACGTGTCACGATCAAAATAACAGCAGCACGGTGGCACGGTGGTTAGCACTGTTGCCGCACAGTAGGAAGGTGCTGAGTTCAATTCCACCATCAGGCCGGGGTCTTTCTGTGTGGAGTTTGCATGTTCTCCCCGTGTTTGTGTGGGTTCTCTCCGGGTAATCCGGCTTCCTCCCACCGTCCAAAGACACGCAGCTTGTGGGGATAGGTTAATTGGATAATCCAAATTGCCACTAGGTGTAAATGTGCGAATGAATGTGAGTGCGAATGGTTGTCTGTCCCTGTGTGTTAGCCCTGCGATAGACTGGCGACCTGTCCAGGGAGTACCCTGCATCTCGCCCTATGACAGCTCCAGTGCCCCCCGCGATCCTGAAAAGGATAAGCGAATGGATGAATGGATGGAAGAACAAGTGTCTAAGAATGCTGTTAGAAATGAAACTCCAAGTCCTTACTGGAAAGAAGGAAGACTTTTTTTTCGGTTCAGTGTTATCCTCAGATAAGAAACCCTGATTTATCCCCTAGAGGCAAGTACATTCATCAATGAATAAACAGCCCCCATGACTACATGAATCTGCTGCCAGTCTGTTGCTTTTCTGGCACCAGACATTAGTAATAGTGTTTCCCTGTGCTGACAAGCTCAAAGCTGGTTTGGTGTCACGCAAATCTTCCTTAAATACATAAACGAACTCTGTCACAATCAAAATTTGATAGATTGTTGTGGCTTCAGTTCAGACACCTATGTTTCTGAGTCAGTGAATTGTCATTCATGTTCCACTCTTCTTGCAAATTTTAATATCTCAATATCTTCCAAACTGTAAAGAAAAAGTTCTTGTATGAATGGGTGTGAATGGGTGAATGACGCAAGCTCTATAAAGAGCTTTGAGTGTTCAGGGAATGTTTTCAGAGATATAAATGATTGCTTAGTGGCCCCAAATGTGTTCTTGCAGGAGGACAATTAGCCTAAACACACAGACAAAGTCATTAAGGCCTATCTCCACCCACCACCACTTCCCCTGCCGGTGGCGGACTCCCTCAGGTGTCGGTGTGTTGGTGGTTCTTTGTGTCTGGGGGTGGGCGTCCGGGTACACACCGGCTCACTCCTTGGCGGCCGCTTGTCGGGGCCTGGGGCCTGGGGCTCGCTCGGGCCCCTTTGGAGGTGGGGTGCCCCCGGCCTCTCGGCCTGGGGCTCGGTCACTCAGGCACAGCTGGGGGCCGGCGGAGCTCATGGGCGCGTCACTGCAACTCCCCCTGACTTCTGCTCCGCGGCTGCTGGGCGAGCCTTCATCTGGGACTCTCCTCAGCTCCTACTGGAACAGTGGCGCGGCTGCCCCTCTGTTGGTCTTCCATGGTCTCTTGTGTTCTGGGGGCCTCTGGATGTCTGGAGTTTTGATCTCCTCCATACCCGCTTCACACCCTGGAGGACGGGGCTGTGGCCCCCCCACACTCCCTAGCAGATCATTACATGGAGAAACCTTTGGAATGCAAGCATGCTGATCCACACAGGTATGCACACATGGGTATTCACAGACGCGGACTAAAGCTTTCTTGGCTGCTGCCTCAAAGCACACTGTGCGCTGTCTATCTTGCGTGCTGCACAATATCGTTTATTATTTAGTAAATATTGATATCTATGACTAGCTAGTTTATTGTGATGGTGCTTTGTTTTCTCTATTATTATGTTGCTCTTTGTTGTTTGCTGTCTCCTCTGTTTGTTTTTTTTGTTTGTTTTTTTTTTTTCTCCATACAGGTGACCCAGGAGTTCTTTTTTTTTTTCTCTCTCTTCCCCCCCCCCCTTCTCACCGTCTCTTCTCCCCTTTGGTTTTCTTTCTTTCTCTCCCCCTCTTTCTCTCATTCATTCCCCCTGTCCTATTTATTAAAAAAAAAAAAAAAAAAAGACAAAGGATGAACTGAAGCTCTGCCATCACGTAATGTCGCATACTGCTGTTTCTGATGTCATCTAGAAAAAAAAAAAAAAAAAAAAAAAAAAAAAAAGAACTATCTTCAGTGTGAAGTAGAACAAGAACTACTGGACGTGATAGCATAGCCTCCACAGAGCCCTGATCTCAACATCATCGAGTGTGTCTGGGATTACATAAAGAGACAGAAGGATGTGAGGAAGCCTACATCCACAGAAGATCTGTGGTTTGTTCTCCAAGATGTTTGGAACAACCTACCAGCCGAGTTCCTTCAAAAACTGTGTGCAAGTGTACCTAGAAGAACTGATGCTGTTTTGAAGGCAAAAGGTGGTCACACCAAATATTGATTTGATTTAGATTCACTGCATTTTGTTGATTGATGAAAATAAATGAGCAACACTTCCATTTTTGAAAGCATTCTTTGCTTTCAGCATTTTTTCCTCACCTGACTAAAACTTTTGCACAGTACTGATAACTGAGACAATTTTTTTCAGTTGAGCAAGAGTGTTGTCAAAAATGTATTTCGCCTATTTGGGGCAAGCTTTCTTGTAACTTAAGTAGTCTTCAGGAACAGCTGTTGGATGTTTGCTGCACTTTGTTTCATTCTAGGTCAAGTTGATCTCACACTGATCCCATAATGACGCAGTCATTATGTAGGGAGGCCTCTGTCAGTGCGCTATACAAATACAGGCCATTTACCATTTAATAATAGTGTTTCATTGTGTGTTATTCTATCCAGGTAAGCTTTTACTGTGCTAGCAGTGTGTTTGGGATCATTGTCAAAGTGAAAAATTAAGCCATTGCCAATCAAATGCTTTCTGGGTGGTATTGCATGAGGGATTAAAATAAAACTTTTGCCAATTTTTTTCCTCCAATTTTTTAAGCTGCACATCATGACAAGATATGGTTTCAGTTAATAGCTCCTTAAGAATCACCTTATTGGTGCAAAAATACTATTTTATGCCACACTGTATAGCTTTAGAATGTTTCATAGATTAAACTAAAGAAATGAGTTAAGTGCATTTTTGTGCTTGGATGATTCACATGTCATTGTTAAGTGGTTCAACAAAGTCAAAAAGCATTCCCCTGAAATCGTTGAAAGTTATAAGGACTGGAATGAAAATGACTGAAAAAGAAATGTCCAAAGAAAAACTCTGAAAGACCTTCAGAAAGCCCAGAGAACTATTGCTCAAGATAACTTTAAAACAAAAGACATGGCTTTATATTTGCCACCAATAAGCAAAATAAAAAGACATAAGGTTCGGCTCAAGACAAAGAGTTTTGTAAGTCTGTGTAATGCTAGAAAGTCTAGTTTCTTTACGTATACTGGGGACTTGTTCGATCTTATCCCCTAATAGTGCTCAGATCCTGTTACCACCTCTGTCCACACAAATCCGCTGAAAAGAAGCTGTCACAGTAAAGGCTGTGAAACTTCTGAGAATGGATGAGTAAGCTTGTTTGATTTATTTGAGTACATTCCATACAGTGAAGAACAAAAACACTGTTAGGTGGGAAAGTATAATTACATTAAGCTCTCTTCGTTTGCCTGAGGAGCTTCTTCACGCACAAGTGCTTTTTAAAAAAAAACTTTTCTTGTCCTGGATTTTACTTAAATAAACACACACAAAAAACCTTACGAATGTTTTTCATGTCGTGTGTTGTATTGTTAAGCTGTGAAAATGACCGTTGAAAGCCTGAAAGAAACTAAAAAGGAAACTGATGATTATTCTAAGATCCAGCAATTAATTATTGTCCCCTGTGCTGGTCATGACTCTGAGACCTCTATGTAAAGCAAAATGTAGGCGATCTATTTAGGTCCTACTATACTGTTGAAAGGACCTCCTGTGCTTTCTAGTCACGCCACATCTGTGGGGGTTTGACTAACAGACAACACTGGCTTTTTTGCAGTTATTATTTTTCCCTTCATACAAATCAAACAGTTTCTTCTGAGATTCTTAACTTCAGAGGGTTTTCAGAAATGTACAGTAACTTTAATTCTTTCCAAACAAAACTTTCATTCAGTGACCTTTGTTGTGGGCAGCTGCACTCACCAACTCCCAATGTCCCTTCACGAAGGGCTGAACAGGCCAGAAAGGATTTGAATTGCAGAAGAAGAGTCATACTTATAGGTGTCACGGATGAGGTGGAGGAGAGCCAGACATTAGAGTGGGAAGGTGAGAGCTCGGAAGACATCCCAACTTTGCCGTAAGCTGAGCAGTGATTTTACCCACCACCCATTATGCATTCAAATCAATGTGTAACCTTGGCATTTGTCATTTTATGGTATTACATTGGTAAAATTGGTAAAATTCTGGAGCTGGAAACAATTTTCAGCATATTGATCTTCAGACTGGGCTGTAGTTATAGCCAATTCGATAAGTCAAGACAGATTCTTCAGGATTATGGAGTCCATCATTGTAGCAAATGAAGTCAATGCCACTGATATGGGAGAAAAGACTGCACAATGAGGCTGCATCAGTCTGCTGAGATGAAAAACCTGTGTAGATAAACTTGTGTTTTCCTTTTTTCACGACTTCATAGCCCTGGCTTGTTATCCATACTTACACTATCTAGCTTAAAGCTGTCCCCCTCTCCGTTTTTTCCCTCCTTTTTTAATAAAAAAAAGGTCAAGATAATCAAAAGGTAATTTTTTTTTTTTTTTTTTTTTTCCTAAATGACATCAGAAACAGCAGTATGCGACATTACGTGATGGCAGAGCTTCAGTTCATCCTTTGTCATTTTTTTTTTTTTTTTTTTTTTTTAATAAATAGGACAGGGGGAATGAATGAGAGAAAGAGGGGGAGAGAAAGAAAGAAAACCAAAGGGGAGAAGAGACGGTGAGAAGGGGGGGGAAGAGAGAGAGAAAAAAAAAAGAACTCCTGGGTCACCTGTATGGAGAAAAAAAAAAACAAACAAAAAAAAAACAAACAGAGGAGACAGCAAACAACAAAGAGCAACATAATAATAGAGAAAACAAAGCACCATCACAATAAACTAGCTAGTCATAGATATCAATATTTACTAAATAATAAACGATATTGTGCAGCACGCAAGATAGACAGCGCACAGTGTGCTTTGAGGCAGCAGCCAAGAAAGCTTTAGTCCGCGTCTGTGAATACCCATGTGTGCATACCTGTGTGGATCAGCATGCTTGCATTCCAAAGGTTTCTCCATGTAATGATCTGCTAGGGAGTGTGGGGGGGCCACAGCCCCGTCCTCCAGGGTGTGAAGTGGGTATGGAGGAGATCAAAACTCCAGACATCCAGAGGCCCCCAGAACACAAGAGACCATGGAAGACCAACAGAGGGGCAGCCGCGCCACTGTTCCAGTAAGAGCTGAGGAGAGTCCCAGATGAGGGCTCGCCCAGCAGCCGCGGAGCAGAAGTCAGGGGGAGTTGCAGTGACGCGCCCGTGAGCTCCGCCGGCCCCCAGCTGCGCCTGAGTGACCGAGCCCTAGGCCGAGAGGCCGGGGGCACCCCACCTCCAAAGGGGCCCGAGCGAGCCCCAGGCCCCAGGCCCCGACAAGCGGCCGCCAAGGAGTGAGCCGGTGTGTACCCGGACGCCCACCCCCAGACACAAAGAACCACCAACACACCGACACCTGAGGGAGTCCGCCACCGGCAGGGGAAGTGGTGGTGGGTGGAGATAGGCCTCCAAACCTTGGAGGGCCTGAGGTGTCCCCAGAGAGGTGGCGTCTGATACCCAACCTGACATATAGACACAGACATACAGGCACACACAGACACAAACATCCATTCCCACCCTCATGCTCTCATATGCACTCACTCCACACTCAACCAACGTGGAGACAGACATAAAGAGACGCTGTACACACAATCACACTCCCCAAGCGTACTCTACAAACCGGGTCTAGGTACCCTTGCCCCTGGAGGGGGGAATTGCACCCAGACCCAGGTGGTGTTACCCTTTTCCCTGCGGTGGGGAGAGGCAGACCACCCCGACTCCGCAGCAGCAGGGAGGCCCCACACCCCAGACCGCAGTCGGACGGCCAACTCCTCCTACTAGCCCTCCCGCTCCAGCAGGCCGCAGAGAATGGGGGTGGGAGAAAAAGGTAATTTTTTAACTATTAAAAAAGTAGACTTTTTTAAAATTTATATTTATTTGACTTTTTTTGTCATAAAGCTTCTTTTTCTTGTTATTTAACTGTATAACTATGAAAAAATAAATTGAGCTTCTGATCCTATGTTGCTCATTGCTGCTTAGACCTGTACTTTTAATTGCAATCTTTGTTTTTACAGTGAAGCATACAGAGGGCTGAGTCTCGATCCGTGTCATGAGGGATTATGCTGTGTGGGTCATTTTGCCGTTAGGGTTCGGGGCAGCTTCGTCACTGTTGTTGTTAAGAACAGAGATTCTCAGACACTTTTTCTTTCACTTCAGAAGCTGAGAAAAGTTAATCCCGCTCCCTAATGTTTTAATCACTCCATAACAATAAGAAGGATTTAAATGTAAATCCTACATAAATACATGTCATCACAATGGCATTGGCAAAGTTGTTTATTTTTCACCTGTTCATGCACCACACCTGCTGTAGCTCCACACCCCACCAAGGATGAGTAGAAGTGTGTGACACCACAAAAGCAATGCAAAGCTCTTTTGACTGATCATCTTTATCATCTGATATAAATCTATCTTAGGGTGACTGGTGTCTTTGAGAATGCTAGTTACTTCATTGTTGGAAATCACTGAACGATGTCAGAACAAAAAGGGATGTGAGTCATATGCTGGGCCTTCACAGTGGTAATCCAGTCATACACCTGTGGGACACCTGCTTCTTTGGTGGTACATTGTGGCTCAAACTCTTTACCTAATTTGTCACTTTTGTTTATTTCAGTTCATCACACAAGATGTGCACAGTCTGTTAGATTTAAATAAAATGTTTGCCATTTATTCTACTAAAGATTCCTGTTTAACCATCACCCACCATGCAGGCATCCCGTGTTAACGTATTTCTGTTATTAACTTTGGCAGGTTTACAGTTAATTTTTAATTACGTTTCTTGGCTCACCACATTTTAAGCTCCTTGCTTTTTAACAGGATTCGTCATTGGTCCATTATATGAGTTATCAAGTCAGAGTCACTTATGTTAATACCCAACTGATGAACCTGTTATGACCGTAACTGTAAGCAAGTCATTTAAAATGGAAGAGAGCCTCTGGCAAATTACGGTTTTATTGACTGCCTCGAGTCACAAAGGATCAGAAACATTCATAAATACTTTCCCATATGAGTGTATTCAAGTCAAAGCAGGTTTCTCCAGTGGTGGTTATTCTAATTATGAAGAAAGTTTCCACTGAGTAGAAGTTTTATTTTATTTTATCATAGTTATACAGTTAAATAACAAGAGAAAGAGTTTATTAAAGTTCAAAGAGGAAAAACACGGTGTCAGATGAGAGTATAGGTAAACTTAACCCCCCCACACACACAGACACACACACATACACAAAAACATGTCACAGCTTCGCACAGTTGAACTTCTGCCCACAATTTAATCCCATGTCATTGTTCTCCAGGCATGCATTCATCAGCACTCAAAACTGTCATAAAGCATTGATTCATCCCGTTTAAGAGGAACAGGAACTATGTGGAAAAGGTCTTCGAAAAGGGATCAGTTTTGTTTATTGTGAAGTGAAAATGATGAGAAGGGCTTTTAAAGGAGAGATTTATAACAAAGCAGACCTGCACTTGTAACTTTTCTGCTGAGAGTGAAGGTACAAACTGATTTTGTGAACAGCTGCCAATCATTACAAGAGTTTCCCTGTCACCGTCAAACATGAGCCTGATGCTACAGCACCATCTTGTGGAAACACTCATAGGGATTTTTCCATAGACTGCTCAACTGCAGGAATTCAGGTATGCATGTTTGCCAAAGCAAGTATATTCAGAAACGTGTCAACAGACAATTATCATATCTTTAATTTACTTCCTATACCAAGCTAGCAAGATAAGGCATCTCACATTTCTTCTGCATATGGACAATGTACACAATATACCCATATTTTTTTGTAGCTCAGGAGGTAGAACAGGAAACAGGTGGTTTGATGCATGACTGCTCCCAGTTTGCAGGCCAAATCCTCTTGGGCCAATCTCAAGTTACTCACAGATGCATTCATTTGGGTGTGAATGTGTTTGAAGGTTAAATAGAAAGCACACATAGAAAAAAAGGCATAGAAAAATGTTCTTGTGTGAACGGATGTGAATGAGTAAAGGAGGCAAGCTGTATGTAAGAACCAATCTATTTAATATTCAGTTGTCTCAAGCAAACTATTCTCTTGTCTTGGTATCAACACTTTAATATCTCAGAAAAACTTGTCCATACACACCTGCTGCTAACCGCAAAAACAGTCCCACTGCTCACTGTGGGAAAATATGTTCAAATACACAAAACAGTACATTTATGGGTGCAGCACAGTCCGGTAGACACTTCCAGAAATAAGAGCTTTGCTTACTTGCCTACTAAAGCATGATAACCACTTTTTGTCTGGTAATGTTTAACTTGGCAGAGATCAGGCAGGTTTCAGCCTAGAGCTGAGAACCAAAGTGCCGCACAATTATGTGTAATTTATCTATTAAGTTATACAGTGAATAAAATGTATTCACAATCAATGTCCCTACTTCAAAAAAAAAAGAAAAAAAAAAGAATAAACACGTAAGAGAAAAGATTCGCTGACAATGCCATATAATGTACATTTAGGCTGCTTATCTTAGATTTCTTTATATGTAATCAGAGCACATTAGCCTGAGAAAAAAAGAGAAACGCAGAGTACATTAAATATACATATATACAGGTATATAACCAAACACAAGGCAGCCTGGCATTATTTTAAGATCAGCTGACACCAGAGATAAATCCATATTTGTAGACTAAAGAGAACTCTTGTTCAATAATATGCAGACCTGAAATTGTCTTCATAGTACAATGTATTGAAATAAACCTCTTTAAGGTACAATTTTGCATAAAAGGGAAAATAAGCTTTTGTGTACCAACAATGGTATGTTGAATTTGGTCTATTACAATTAAAAATTAAAATGTTCTTGTGTTTTGTAATACACTAAGCCCTGTTTTGGGGCCATTTTTTACAAGTATACAGTACAACACACAGCCATCTGTCCACTTCAACACATTGTGAATCAGTTTTACCTGTGTTGGTGTTGGGCTGTGAGCACAGGTCCCAATTAAAGCTATCAGGACTTTTTCCTGATGTCTCAAAAAGAGTCATAAAGATGCTCACAAGTAGCTCACTGGGGGTGATTTGTAAGACTCTGGCAGCACTGCTTCTGTTCCTCCTTGAACAGAAAAGGCTGTTGTGCCACAAAGTGATCATCTGTCAAGAAGTAAATACTGGTATTTGTTAAAAAAGTATATAAAAATGAGTTGTTGGTATTTAAACTATTGTGAATGACTTGTTGACCTATAATCCCTCAAACATATATCACATGAATGGTACCAAAATAATATTGAGCCAGAAACGATATCTCTGCTAGATGCTGCCCACAATCAGTTTTTGGCAAAGGACATGTCTTTTATTTATTCAGGTAAAAGGTCTCATTTATATTTTAAATGCATTTTTATATACAGTGATGTGTCCAAGAGGGCAGCAGAAATTGCAACAAATATAACATAGAACAGCTCTACAAATATATTTCAAGTAGCCCAAAAGGATTGGATCGATTATGATGTAGAATGCAGAGTAGATCAAATAGTGCAGATTTGTGAGGATACCTATGACAAAACAGGTAATTTCTTTATTTTATCCTGGATAAATCATGCTGAATATTATTTACCAATATAAATAACAACGTTATAAATAAAAAGCAAATTCAATATTTGGCAGTAACTTTTTGGCAGATCATCCAGCTGCTAGGTCGATGCCCTACTATGTTCCTGTCCAGCTTCTTGTGCAGCAGTCGGTCTCCTGGTATCTCCTTCACAGTCTTAAGATTGCACTGGGGGACACAGCAAACCTTGTTGCAGTAGAATGTATGGATGTAGCATCCTAGAGGAGCTGGACTAACTTTGCTGGCCATGCAAAGCCATGACGAGGACAATAATAAAAACAAAACTCGAGAAAAAATAACCAGTGGGCATCGCCTGCCTGTTCAAAATCAGAATCAGAGTCCTTTGTTGACATTAAATATCAGATGTTCAAAAAGATTAGAAGCTGCTCCTTTGTAGCAGCATTTAGAATAAATAACAATGAAAACAAATCCAAAAGTACCACCATATACACATGTGTAGTGATGTGTGATGTGAGAAGTACTGATGTGAAATTTGTACAGTAATGGCTTGTGAAAAGAAAATGTGTTTCTGAGATTGTTCATCGTGGTTTGGACGGACCTGTAGCGCCCCCTAGAGGACAGCAACTCAAACAGGTGACCTCTGAAGCCTCTTCCACTGAGCGTGGGTGCAGTGAGTGAACCACATATGTAAAGATGCTCTCAATGGCTGAACGATAGAAGGTCACCAGCAGCTTCTCAAAGATTTTGTTCCTCCTGAGCACTCCCAGGTAGTGCAGAGCTGACCTGATCCCCCTTTTCAGCTCAGGTGAGTGGAGAAGAGAGAGATGGTCAGACTGGTCTAGGTCTGGGAGCTGTGTGGCTCTCTTATGTTGCCTGTGTGTAAATGCTTCCCCCTGTTGTCATACATCTTACATTGTGTTAGAATGTAGGCAGGAAAGACTGGAGGTTTGCCTGATTAAAATCAACCGTGATAATGGTGTGTCCCTGTCCTAAAAGGGGGGTCCTTGTTGCCGCTCCAGTGCACCTGTTCTCACTTTAATTTGCTCCAAATCAGGTGAAACTGATTCACGTTGCTTTATGTTTCTTAACTGGACAGACTGGTATTTCTGTTGTTTAACTAACTTTGTGTTATAGTGTGGTTACCGAGTCTTCCTCTTTTTTTCTCCCTAAACTGTTTACATTTCATCTATAAAAACTCATGTAAACTATTTGGAACGTCTGCGTTTTATTTTGTAACAGTGTGCTTTTCTTTTCGTTTCCTATTAAGTGAAAATGTGCTTGACATTTTAAAGACAGGCGAAACAATTTGGCTTCAGCTCGACCCATCTCCTGAATTATGTAGTAGTTGTAAAAGACCGCCTACCCTTTCTTTTGCTATGTGGCCATTTACGACTGGTGGACACGAAAGGGCAGCTGAACGAAAGTCGCCACTCGACCAGAATCAACTCAAGCCTAATTTTAAACGCTAAAAGCTTCATTCGCAGTATGTAACTATGTCTTTGGAACCCTGTGAAGAAACTGCGGAACACTCCGCTTTGCTCAAGCTCCTCTCTGCACTGTTTTATGCCGGAAGTTCGTTTCTTATTACCGTAGTGAACAAAACCGTGTTGACAACTTTCAGGTAGGTGTCGCTTTGTAGGGATATCACTAATTTATTCATAGTCGAAGGACGGAAGCAAAAAAAAATTGTTAAGTTCACAGATAAAGGAAGCTTGTAATAATAGCTTATTCTCTGTTGTCGAGTTATATTTAAGAGTTCTGCTTTTTGTGTGTTGACTTTGCAGATTTCCCTCCTACTTGTGTCTGGGAATTGGACAGGTATGTTGTCCAGGTGCGAATACCTCCCACCCACACTCCACTAATAATAAACAAATACAAACTCATTTTATTGTCCTTTCAGATGATCACCACTGTTATTGTTCTTTATGCGGCCAAAAAGAGCAAAACGGTGCAGTTTCAAGATTTCGACAAGAATGTTCTCTTAAAAGTAAGCACCCTCACCCCATTATAATATCTCTATTTATTCTTTTTTTAATGTATTTTGTTATCTATAAATCTTTTTGTTTGTTATGCCCAGATTTTCCCCCTCCCTTTGCTGTACGTTGGGAACCATGTTACAGGCCTGGCAAGCACCAAAAAACTCAGGTTTTTACCAGTTCATTTGCATCACATTTAGTCCTTAAATTTAGTTAAGATTTTCTCAGTACTCATTTATGCAGTCTTCCCGAAACTGTGTTATCTGTTACAGTTTACCCATGTTTACAGTTTTGCGGAAATTCACTATATTGATGACAATGATCTTGGAAGCGTATATACTAAGGTAAGGAATTATTCTAACTATGTATTACCGTACTGTTAGAGCCTTGAAGCACTCTAGGGCCTTATCTCATCTGATTTGGTCTGAAATTTCTTAAAGTACTTTACTTGAAGAGGTTTCTAATGGATTTGTTAATGGAGTTAAACAATGTGAGAGCTTTCAGTGTAGGATGTGAGATTAAAAAAAAAAAAGATTTAACAATGGAAGTGCCCATTAATGTATGCCTGTTTTGTCCTCTTTATCTCCATTTTCAGAAAAACATTTCCAAAGCGTCTTGTGTACAGTGTTGTAACCATAGTATTTGGTGCTATGATTGCTGCAAGGTATAGTTTTGCTTTTTGTTTTTATTTAAATTACTTTTGTAATTGTATTTCTCCATGAACTGCAAAAACAAAGTAGACTTTACCTCCATCTCTATTGTCTCCTATAGTTCAGACCTGGCCTTTGATGTGGAGGGCTATACATTCATCCTGCTTAATGATGCATTCACTGCTGCCAGTGGAGTGTACACCAAGAAGAAACTTGGTGATAAGGTAGGATTTCCTGTTCCGTAGAAAAACAGAGACAATTTGAGCATTGCTGCCTTAGTAGATATATCTCTGTCCAGGTGTTGTTTGAAGAAAAAAAACAAAAAACAATTTTACTGCACAGCTGTGCTGCCAAGAAAAATGGGGGCACAACCATCCAAAGCAATGCACAGTGAAGGAGAGTGTGCAGGCAGAGTGGATTGGGTGGAGACACGTGTCAGGTGTGATTTGTGTCAGAGTTGGAGCTACAGGTGGGACAGCTCAGGCTGAGCAGTGTGCAAACCAAGTTAAAGAAGCAAGGCTGAAATTGTTTAGACATGGGGGGGAGGAGGGTGGATTTATCTGGACAAAGGATGCTGAAGATGGAGCTGCTAGGCAGAAGGAAAAGATGAAGACCCCAGAGAAAATTCATGGATGTAGTAAAGAAGGATATGCAGAGGGTTGATGTGACAACGGAGGATGCTAGGAGTGGAGGTAGATGATCTGCTGTGGTAACCCCAAGGTAACAGCTGAAAGAAGAAGAATATTAGAAAAGAAAGCTGAGCATTATCTTTTTAAACAACAAAACAGAAGGTTTTAGTGTCGTTCACGAATATCCTTTGATCATGGCAGCTCCACACTAGCAGCGTCTTTATATCTAAAAGCAGAATCGTGGGATTCGCACATTTTTTAACCTTTTTTTTTTTAATGCATAGTGATGCGAGCATCTAATGACGCATGTGCCTCACAGGAGTAAAATGTTAACGTTCTCAATACTTTGAAATGTCCCTATTGCATAACAGTGTTTGCTGTTTACATTTGTTTTCCTCCTTTTTGTCAAGGGTCTTGGGAAGTATGGGGTCCTGTTTTACAATGCATTAATAATTGTCATTCCTACTGTCTTGGCAAGTGCGTTTACTGGAGATTTACACAAGGTAAACTGTGATCAGGTGCATTATCGCTATTTATTGTTGTTTTTTGGTTTTCTGTGCCAGAAACTGTATTCTGTTACCACCCTTTATGTTTTGATCCACAGGCAGTCACATTTGAAGACTGGGTGAAAGGCACATTTGTCTTTTGTTTCCTTATTTCATGCTTAATGGGGTATGTCACTATAATCCAGTCCAAACTGTTCAGTTATTGTAGAAATCAAACTTCCTTGAGTCGGTCATTCTATATAAAATTGATCAAAGATAACTAGGATGTGATGAAAATTATTCTGACACAGAAGCGGAGATGGCTAGGGGGTGAATATGGTATGATTGTAGCTAAAAAAGAGACTAAGTTGAAAGGGCATATGTTCTACCCACCCTTCCGTGTATTTTGAGGGCCTATAACTTGGAAAGTATTCATAGTGTGAAGGCAGAATTTCGTTAACCTTTATTAAACACACTAAAATATTTGCACAAATAAAAACGTTGTTGAATCTGAGGGTGTTGAGTTGACGATGGAATGGCCCAGATGTTAGATCGCTGTTCAAAGCTGTTTTGCTTTTGTCCTAATTTTCTTTAGGTTTGTGCTGATGTATTCCATCGTCCTCTGCAGCCATTATAACTCAGCACTTACAACCACAGTAGTTGGGGCAGTAAAGGTAAGAGCACAGTGATATTAGTTTGTTTTTTTATTGTACAAAATCCAAATATTAAGAGTTCTTTGAAAAATTGTTGACTAAAATCCACAGCAAAAAATTTCCTCCTTTTTTCTTGACCCATGGTGATGGACAGGTGGAGGGATTTACTAAGATAGTTGTTGTTTTTTTCCTTATTTCCAACACAATGATACTAAAGTGAACACAATTTCACCTTTTCCTCAGAATATTGCAGTGGCCTATATTGGCATGTTTGTGGGTGGAGACTACCTGTTCTCTTGGACTAATTTCCTAGGCCTCAGCATTTGGTGAGTAATAAGACTTAAATGCTATTTTCTGTTCCTGACTACAGAGTTAAGCGTGACTCTATAAGAGGCCATATTTCTTCAAAAAGTCAAACAGTATGCTATGTTGAATAAGAACAGCAGATTGGAATCTGGCTTGGGAAGGATTTTAATCTAGAGCAAAATATTGATTGAAAGTGAAGATTAGGCATTCTCTGATAAATATAGTTTAGTCTGCAGATTTTGTTTCCTTGAACATTTTATCTTTTTGGTTTTCAGTATGTCAGGTGGACTAATGTACTCATATATGACCTTCAACAAGAAACCATCTGGAAGTGACACAGGAGCACAAAAGCTGAAGCTTCAGATCTCCGAGGAATCAGCAGGAAAGTACTCTAAGGTCTAAAGGGATTTCACCACTTGGTGGCGCTGATCTGCTCCATATTGGAGCATGATATTACTTCAGCACTTATGTGCATTAATAAGCAAAAAAATAAAATCAATAAAATGCTTTCCAAATATATTCCAGGTTCCATCTATTTCATTATACTTTTACACAATGAACAAATGGACAAGGAAGGGGTAAATCCTGGGTCAGGTTCAGTGAATGTTTATTGAAGATCAACAATGACAGAACAGTGTGGACAGCCTGTGAGAGAAAATTTGTACTTTAAAACATGTAGTATATCTACCAAGCAAGCAGGATCGCCCTACATACTTAAATATGAAAACTGATGGAGGATGTTAGCAGTGGGGAAAACTGAAACTACAAATTAAAATTTCAAAGCTCTCTGTAAATTGTGCACTCGATATTCTAAAACTACATGTATATATTAAATGCCTTAATCTTTCTCAAACCGAAATATAAACAAAGGGTAAAATGCTTCCAGGTATATTCTAATTGGCTAGAATAAATCATTTGGTTTACTGATTATCAACAATCCACTTGGCTTCCAGTTTCACCATTACTTAAAAAAACAAAATTCAAATTCGCTTGACTTCTCGAGTGACGGCTTTCTGGTGCAGGTTTCCCCTAAACAGAGGCAGGGCACTTGTGAAAGGCTTCTTACAGTGTTAAGAGATGTAGTGTTGCTTCAGGGGGGAAAAAACAAAAAAATCCACTACACATCAGTTTATGATAAACAAGTGCCATTTCTTCTGGGCAAGGCAACCTAATATTCAGTGCATTGCAAACTTAATCCAAGACTTGATGGGGGCTCCAAGTACTTCATAAAAACCAATGAGTTTCCCAAATGTATGTTTTACAATCGTGGGACATTTTGTGTTGCAATATTTCCCTTTTATGAGTTAATCAAACATATGGAAAAAATGACTTGTAATGAGATACATACACCTACTACTATGGTACTGTTCCCATATCAAAACTAGTCAGCCAGCTTTTAATATAAAAGGTGACTGACACGCATTGTAAAACATCTCCCACCTAGTTGAAAACACTTTTTGGTTTCGCAAACTTGTTACGAGGAAAACCACAAAATCTAAATGTTTTCCTGTGTTTAAAAACTACTTGGAACCTTTGAACACTGTAGAATCTGGTAGACTGTATTTAGAAAACGAGTGTTATGCTTGTCTGTTACTGTTGAGAAAATAGTTACATGTATATATTTAGACAAGCGTCAACTGTAAAAATTTGAATTTTTTTCAAGAGCTTGTACCTGATCAGACCTGCGGATTAGGGTTGCAATGATCACACATATAAAAATGGCCCGTGTCATATAATGTCAGACTTTTCCATCTTCCCTGACTTCCCTCTTGTCCACCTTTGCCCTTAAATAAAGTTGTACCTGTGAGGCAAAAAACTAGCTGAACCTTTCTCAGTCCATTTCTACTGCCACTGCTGTCATCAGTAGCAGTGAAATTGTGCTTATAGCACCAGAGATGAAACCTGGGAACATGGTGAGACGCCATCTGACAGTTGAACTCAACATTTCCTATGGCTGACCACACCCTGTATCATTCCGTCCATCTGAGCTTAATCCATATATACAGTCATACACACTCTTACACTCACAATATACTTAAAAAAAAAAACAAAAAAAAACTTGTTACCAAAGTGCAAACAAAACCAAAACATGATAGGTATCCTTTCTTTGCCTTTAGAAGACAGAAGAAAGAAAGACATTCTTCATATTGTCAAATCTACAATTATAGCAGCCTAAAAAGGATAAAATTGAAGCTGAATAAGGTGCTTTAGCTTGTGCCTTCCTGATAATGTGTGTGGGAACAGATACCTGTGTAACACTGATCTCAAGCCAATCCAGCTCTTTTACAAAGTCTGTTTTCACAACTTTACAGGAAAAAAACTAAACTACTTGTTGATCTGCATTGTAGAAAGAATTTTAGCGACAGCACATGTAACAGGAAGGCGGACTGGGATAGAGATACGAGGGCAGGGAATTGGGAGTCCGGGATGAGGAAGTGGGATGGGTGTTCGTTCAGGGAGACAGGTTGTTAGCCAGCTCGATGAGCGCCAGAGCGCCGTGGAGTCGCTCTCGTTGCTCCTGGAGGCGGCGCTTGGCTGCTCCTCCCTGGGTGCTCTTCTCCTCCTCTGCGGTCTCTTCTTCCCCGTTCTCTTCATCAGACTGGAGAAACTCCATTGGATCCTGCTGCTCCTGGTCCTGCCCTCTAGCCTTGCCCTGTGGCTTCACCTTGGTGGTTGTAGGGGCACGCTGCTCACGGGTTCGCCAGTACCTGCAATGACAAAGAGCACATTACCATACAATGTAAACAAAACAAACAAAAAAAAGCTATTTAAATGTGGAAATCTTCCTCACGGTCCTGCTTTTGTACATATGAGCCTACTTTCACTTACTTTGCCAGCCACTCTGCCACAGCCTTGTTATCCACAGACTGAGCCTTCCCCAGACCCTCCTTTGGTTCTTCCCTCTTCAGACGGGAGAAAGGATGCTTGGGGCAGTGTCGGTTAGCATGTGTAAACCGATTGCCACATCCTGCAGAGGAAGCATCAAGTCTGAATAACTGCAGAAAATGACTGGAGGTTTTTGTCATTTTTACATAGTTAAAATGTGTAGTGCACAACATTTGTGGTTCACTACTGTTATAAACAGTGCTTCAGTCTTCTTAGAATGGATTACTATTAATAAATTAATGAGTAATGATGTTTACTCAAATATGACTTTTTATAAGTCACAAAGCAACAGTAATGATTTTTAGGGTTAGTACATGAAATTACAGCAGACTGTTACACAGTCAGTTTCATTTCCCAGGTACTTTCCAAGTATTAGTTTAAGGCTCTAGTCAGTCATAGTAAATAAACCACATTTCATCTTAATGGAAAGTACCTTGAAGACACTAAAGGTGAAAACTTTCAGTTTGCTGTTTGTGATAATACATTTTTAAAAGGCTAACTGCATGGTCTTTTCTAAAAAAAAAAAAAAAAAAAAATCTACGTTTCACACCCACCTTTCTCAGAGCAAACAAAGGGTTTTTCCCCAGTGTGCAGGCGCTGGTGGGTCTTCAGCTGTCCACTCTGGACAAATGCCTTCCCACAGTTTGGGTAGTCACACAGATAAGGCCTCTCACCTGGGGTGGAACAAGATAAGATATACTTTATTCATCCCACAAGTTGGGAAATTGAGGAGGGGGTGGGTTAGTTAGTGGAAAAACTGTGATTACTTAATACTTTAGTAATTACTAGACAATGCTTTTAAATTCAGAACAGGGACCACATGGTTTCATGTTTTGTACCGTGACAGGTGAAGCACATGTATTAAAGCAATTTATAATGGGTCAGCGGACTTCTCTCACCTGTGTGTGTCCTCTTATGGGCCTGGAGAGACTTCTCTCTGGGAAACACTCGGTTGCAGATGTTACAACGGATACGGCTGGATGAAGTCTCCCCCTCGCTTATCAGCTCCCGGACTGTGTCCGCCCGTGGCCGGCCTCTGCGGATACCATCCTGACAGCGAGAACACGCAGAATCATTGCTCTGGCCCTATCAGACTTATCAAAGGACTCTGGATGAATGAACACCTATGGTGCAACAGCTTTGAGACAAAGCAGGGTATAATATGCCAAACCAAGGACAAACTGTTTTCACTGCTTCATAATCTAATACACTTATAACACATGATTCACATAAAATACTCATTTATTGCATTTCATACAATGTATCAACGTGCCAGTCTGACTTCATTTAATTAGCTCACGTGTTACACTGTGAGCTAATTCACATCCGGTTAAATTTTTGGCGCGCGACTACACGTCATATTGGAGCAGCTGCTCCAGATTCAGGAACTGGGGTTTAAAATCCACGGAGTCACACCCTAATGCGCGGGCGTTTTTTAAATGACTCTATATGACGCCATATTGAGGCCGACTCTCTGTTTTAAGTAATCACATTTCAAGAGAATATATAACTTTACAAGAAAAAGGTGTTCATTCTGATCGTGCTGTTCTGCTGTGATAACTATGTATGGGTTATTGCGCCTGTTATACACATGCTATATCCTTTCAGACCTGCTCTGGAGGTTCTTCAACAGATCAATGAATTAAGTTACAAATGCTCTTTTAGGCGTATTACACTGTTGTCAGCAGTCTCTGCATTAACAATATTAAAGTATTAAAATAGTTAAAAAATACTTTCTGCTTTTAGGTTGCGCTCAGACATCCATACGACATCCAGCCATGTCACTTTTTAAAGAGTATCAAGACAAACTTTCATATGAGGGGTTTACCTTGATCTGCTCAGGTGAAGGAGCTGTGTCCGCTTCCCTGGCCGTCTGTGTCCCGGTAGGGGACGCGGCTCCACTCCCTGAGCCCGGGCTCAGGGTTACATTGTGGGCGTTCTCTCCCCACTTCCACGGGTAGACCATAAAGTCGCTGAAGCCGGGGCTTGTCGGAGTTATGGCCTCTGCTTTCCTGGGTTTAATCGGAGTGGTCTTGATGACGGACACCAAAACTCTTTTAGGCGAGTCATTGCAGAAAATAACGTGAGGGTGCTTGCTCTCAGCCATCGTTTGAGTGTCAAAATCCCGGTGTTTGACGCAAAAGCCGCAAAACTATTTTTTTTCCCAACAAGATAAACGAGCAAGTGTAATAAATAGTTTGCCTTCTTAATCTGGAGTAAATACTTCCTTCATTTCCAAAGAGTACAAGAAGAAGAAAAAAATCTCTGATCCGCTCTCTGCTATAAAGTAACTACAAAAGTTGCAGGAATATATGAAGACTGCGGTTTCTTTCCTTCTTGTCGCAGCAGGTCGTCTCAATTGACCTGTGTGCGCCCACAGGAGCGTTGTCCCGCGTTGCAAAATCGCGCCTGAGCAGTGCATCCTCCAATCCACTGCAGGCGTCGAACCCCACGTGTCAAAAGAAGCGAATGGCAGCAGCCATATGGCTCTACCTAGCCATTCTCCAGACCAGTAGGAGACGCGAAGGGCTCTGTGCACACTAATTGGCCGAAAAGCTTTTGTCCAATGAGATTTAAACACCTGATGCGCGCTCTCGCAGATTGACATCAAGACTAGCCAATGAAAGCGATTGTGGCCCACGTGTTAGCCAATGGGAGCGAAGGGCGGTTAATTTTTTTTAACATTGCGGATGAGCAGATGGCTCTTTTCCCGCGCTGAAGAATCTGTTTATGTTATTACATGTTTTTGTCGTTTTAAAGGGAAAGAAAACGGTGGTTCCGAGGCGCCAAAGTTACGTAATCACTGTAGGGCGGAAGTAATAGAACAAAGGCTTTATTGTGTGCGAGAAATGGAAACAGAAACTTAGAGTTATTTGAAATTTCATTATATCAATGCAATATACCTAAAGTGGTTTATCTGTTTAACCCAAAACCCTACTAAATCTCTAGATACTGTGTTCTTCAGATGATTTCATTTCTCCAGTAAAATGTAGTAAAGTGTGCTGTCAATCATCCGTTCCTGGCAGTTGTTGGAAGACGACCCTGCCCTGCTTTCACTGTCATCCTGTTTGTCGCCCATGTTTCAGTTACCTAGTAAAAAACAGTTTAAATACACTCCAGGGCACTGTCTTAAAAATAGTATAGTATGCCAAAGGGAGTGCAGATTTACTGCTGGATGAACACCATCCAGGCCATCCCGGACTATACACACTACAGACACTGAATTTAAATGTACTGATGCGGATTTATGATAGCTTTCGGTATTTGAGTGTCACACATCTGTTTTAGTAAATATTGTGTGAGTTTCTTTCTTTCAAATACTCAAACAAAAACTGCTACTAGACTTGATAACATTTACACTCTTTCATACATTTCCTGCTATACATTAATACTGAAACATTGCACACTAACAACACAGACTTGTATATTCATTCTGCTATGACTACTGAATGAGGTTTCATTATATAAAATTACTTACTCATCTTGCAAAAGAGGGTAGGTGGAATTTTATATATTTTAATAGCTGGACTAAAGAGATCTGAGCATTATACATATTATACATATGTCATATGATTGTCTCAGTAGGCCTATGTGTTGCTTCAGTTCATCAAATAATCCAAGAAGTAAAATGAAGTTCAGTCTGAAAAAAAGTAAATAGTATAGACATTTCATTAAGGCTGAGGGTTTTGTATAGATTTGCAAAGTTACGAACAAATGGGGCATGCAAATATGGAGAGTTTAATGCACGTGGTTCGCAAACTGTTAGGAGGGCCCCCCCTAGTGGGGTATAGAGCCACTACAGGGTGGATAACCAAAGGAAAGCTACATAAGAAATAGATAAATAAAATATAATTTATGTGGTGCTACCACACTGACCTTTTTTTCTGTATGAATAAGATTTAACTTATTTCCTTTTTTATTGCCAATGATTGCTGAAAAGTGTGAGGTAGAAGTGTGAAATTTTCAGCTTCTAGGAGCATGCCAAAAATGATTGAGACAGTGCTTTAATGGGATATCGCTCAGATTCTCATGTGTAGCTTAGTGCAGCATGGACTAGGCATGCTTTCTTAACATTTTGTTTATGCAAAAGTATGACGAATGGACTTTTCTAGAACATTGCGTGCAATACACTGTTTTCACACAGTGCAGTGGCTGACACTGTTGCAAGAAGGTCCTGAGTTTGAATGCTGTCTGGGGCCTTTCCATGTGTAGTTTGCATGTTCTCTGGCTTTCTCCTACAGTCCAAAGATAGGCATGGTGTGATTCTAAATCGACTGTGTCTATGTGTTATCTCTGCAAAAGACTGACACTGTGACAGGCTCCAGCCTCCCAGCAACCCTGAAATGCATAAGTGGAGGAAAACAGATGGATTGAATCTTTGGAGACTTGAGAAACCTTTCATAAACATTGTAACTCTATGCAAATGTTCCCCAAGTCTGTTCTGAAGGTTGCATTGTGAGCAATCTTTAAAAGTCAACTTTAAAGAACCCAGAACTCCAGTCTTTTTTGTGAAGTTTTGTGATAACTGTCAGGGAACATTTAGGGAACAGTCACAGGAGTTTCTGCAAGGAGTAGATCCCTATATAACCTGGGAAAGTTTTTTTTCTGGTAAAGCTGTGGATTGGCCACCATTTGCTACTAGTTACAAAAACTTATATACTAATGTAACAAATGCCATTACTAGCTACTTGGGCCAGAGGCAATTGCTGACAGTTATGTAGCAAAAATACAAGAAAATGTGAAGATTAACATTATTTCTTATGTCAGTTGAATTACAAAAAAACCCTGCTTTGTGACTGACCTAATGGTAGGCCTAATAAGCAACATTTACAATAGTATACATACAATAGTGGCACACTTCTAAGCTATGTATCCAGGAAGCTAAAAATAAAAGAATAAAAACAAGTATGGCTTCTCTAAGTAAATATCTATCAAGTAGATTGAAAACGAAAAACAAAACAAAACAAAAAAACTTCGGTAAATGTTATTTGAAGCTTTCACAAAAATCGTTGAAGAATCCCGACTGTTCTTCAGAGGTTATGCAACCTTCAGCCTGGTTGTTGGGCTGCGGTATGGATGTTTATTGATGCTGCTGTTTGGCTTTGATTAAGTTAGCTACTTTGGTACACCCCAGGCCTTCCTGAGGTTTGGCTACAATAATCAAATTACTGTTAGACCTGACAGGCAATACTGCCTACCTGCCTTGGAGGGAAACAGACACTGCCAGGTAGATAACAAACAGGCCTACAACAAAAGGAAAAGGGAAACACTTGACTTGCTTGCACAGTAACAAGACGTCGCTGTGCGAGTCAACTCGTTAACAAGCCAGTATACTACTAAGCTACCTAACTAGTGTCAACCCCCCCCAAAAAGTAGGACCTTTACCTGACATTTATGCTAATGTTACTAGGTCTAAGCTACAGTCCATAATTACCCGAACATTATCGGTTAATGTTAGCTAACTGTAGATTAAAACCATTTTATACGTTTATTGAAGTTAATGCGCTTCATTAATTAAAGTGAACTGTAATGAAAGCTCACAAAATGGATAATATTTCCATATGTAAATTTGTCTTAAATGTTTATCTTTGTTTTTCGAATGCTTTTTGAGGGTTAGCGCCCCTTTAACTTCAGCCCCTGTGCCAGTTCCGACTCGTAGGCCTCCAGCCTGACTAAGCACAGAACCATCTCTGGCAGAGGAGCTGAGCCAAGCCTTTGCAATGCAGACTGTTGATGAGCACGTGGGCGTGGTGTCGCTTGCATCCACACGTGCAAACATTTATTTAAAAGTGTGCCGAAATATGCTGGAGGCATTTGTTGGATGTTCACTGGGGCAGCATAGTTCCGACCGTCACAGCTCTTTTGTTCTAGCTGAGCTGGAAAACGGTGCTTATCTTTATTGTCTGATACTTGAAATCTGTTTGATCATCTCGAGGAGGTAATTATTTAAACTGTTTTTTTTTATTCATCATTAACAGGCTAACATGCTGCCGGACGCCTACGGGTGTGCTGTGGCGAACAGGTTCGGGAATCTTCTGGATGATGACACGGATCCTTTCGACTTGATCAACGAAGTGGAATCAGAAAAGACGAAGAAGAAAAAGAAGAAGAAGGAAGAGGAGGAGAAGAAAGCAAAGCAGAAAAAACCTGGTCAGAAGGAGTCCCAAAAGGACCGACGCCTCCCTATGGCCCTGGATGTTCAAGAGCCGGTTCCAGGTAAGTACTGCGACACACTGCACAAATCCAAACGATTCTGGCAGCTGCTGGGGTTTCCAGACGGGGTAGTCCAGCCAAGAGTGGCCAGTTTGCCTGAGCTTTGTCAGCTGGTAAAAATGCGTGGTCAGCGAGGTGCACATGTGCATGCTGTCAGAGGTGGTTATATCCCCACTATCCTCTGTGCAGAAATCTGGGTCAAAGTGACGCTTGTCTAATTTTATAGATAATTCCAGAGGACATTTAAGTACATAGATTCAGCTATTGGACTGAACCTAAAAAATGGATTGGAAAGAGGAAAGCATGTTAAATTGTTGTTTTCCTCCTGTAAATGTAAGCTCAGTGAGGTTTGAGAGCATAAGTCTGATACTGAGAATTGCATTCAGAAACATAGTTTTTCCCAAATAGTGATTGCTACCTTATGACTCAGTTCAGTACGTTACCATCTCGCTTTCTCCCTTCAGTCCGTAGGCAGCAGCCACGTCCTGCACCTGTGTCTGAGAGTGGGGAGGGCAGAGAAGAAGCCCAGAAGAAAGCTGCTGCTGGGCAGCGTAGGGCCAACCAAGAGGAACCCCCACAGGAGTTTTCAGTTTCTAGGTTTGCATTCCATGCTTAATAAAAATATCTTTATTTAACTGATGTCATATAAAAGATGACATACCCAGTTTCAGCATATGCTTGCATACATAAACATTATTTCATACACTCTTACAGGAGCTTTTGTTGATTAAAAGCTCTCCTAATATTTAATGTCACCCAACAATGTCTAATTATACTATGGAAGCTTGTTTCTGCAACTATGGGGGGGGAAACAAAGCATTTGTTTGCCAACCAAATTGAAATTTCAGGTTATAGCTTACCAATTCAGACTTCTGAGAAAAGAATTCTAAATTAAGAAAACTACATTTTAAGTTGAGATGCTAACCCAAAATTTGGACTTACTGATTGCAATAAACCCCTACCCCACCCCCTCCCATGGCATAAACAAGCTTTCCTAGGATACTGCTGTCAGCTGGGTTTGAAATGTGGATGTTGTCACATGAATAAACTGAGTTTTAATCTTCTTTTTTGGCAGGCCTTCCTATAATTCAGACTTTGATCTCAGAGGCAAAGGGGGGATCAAAGGTAGGAGAGCAGGAAGAGCTGGAGGAAATGCAAGGAACCCGGACTACTTTATTCTGAGGGGCAAGAGGGAATACGATCGGCACAATGGAACGTAAGTCTTTGTAAAAATGCCGCTTGTCCCTGATTTTCCTCTGTCTCGTAACTGTGTACTGATGATCATTTTGTCTTAATTGCAGAGGTATACCTCCTGACGATAAGAGAGGAGGAAGAGGAGCTTGGAACTGGGGCTCTGTTGAAGAAGCTGCAAGGTAAGTGGGTAGTTGATAAACATGAAAATGACAACATTTTAATTCTTGCAGAGAATAGAGGTTCTGTTTGTTCATGTCTGTTTTTGTACAGTGAATTCATGGATGGGACATCTCCAATCAAATCTGAGGACTCCCAGATAACTGTAGAGGAAGACAATCCGAATCAGTGAGTGAAATGCACAAATATCCTTTCTTAAATTTACATCTGTACCACCGTGACTTATTTAGAAGTGACGGTGGTCTTGTTTAGCATCTGTGCAATGAAAATAGAGGAAAATCTACAATTTAAAAAAACAAAAACACATTCAACAGTGTGCTAGATAAAATGTTCTGTGACGAGCTTTAATTGATGGGGAAATTTGGGATGTCTGTACTTGGCAGTCGCACATGAGAATTGTCATTTGCAGGAAGTGGGAATAGGAAAAAAAGAAATGGAAGATGATTTATTTGTTTTCAAATGATAAAATAGAGCAACGGAGGAGGAGGGAGAGATGTTAGTCCAGGTTGCTATGGAGATGACCCTGGATGAATGGAAGGCCATGCAGGAGATGAGTCGTCCCAAAGCAGAATTTAATATCCGCAAAGCAGAAGGCAAGATTCCCTCCAAAGCCAAGGTCATCCACGAGTCAAAGCATGTGGAGGTGAGCGTGGAAGATGAACTCTGGAGGCTATATGGGTTGGTTTTTGTTTTTTGTTTCCCCCATTTTGTTTTTATGAATAATTTCTGCAGTTTCTCAGAGTAACTAAAAATCGTGTGTGTGATGCAACATTACTGCAACATAGGCCACCGGCAGTTGTGTAAGTTTGTGCACCCTCAGTTGTGGCTCCTTAGGGGCTAGTTCAGCTTGGCTGCTAATGAGGTTAATTTGAGATTAACTGTAACATGTGTTGACATGCCTGTGCATATTCAGGTAGTTTCTTGACTGTGCAGCAAAGCAAGCCATTAATAAATTCAACGAGACAGAATATCTATTGCCGAATAATCAAAGACTGAGTAATAATCAAAATATCTATGGATGTTTTTACTAACATAAAAAAAGCAAATGCTATAAAAATAGTTTAGTTTTCTGTTCAAATAGTACTCTTGCCTTCTGTATATTTAGTGTTTGCTTCCAATTTCTAGACCATCAAGGTAAATATGGAAGATGAAGGAAACTTCCTTCGCAGGTCTGTGAATGATATCACCTCCCTCTTGGACATCAATTTCGGGAGCCTTGGACGTCCCACTCGTGGTGGCCGAGGAAGAGGAGCACGTGGTTGTCCTAGCAGGCGCCCAGAGAGTGTCAAACCGATATTGGAGAGGGTATGTCTGTATTTGGGTACAGAATTTGGGACAGCGCTGAAATGCTCCAACCTTTCATATAGCTTTTATTGACAATTGTGCATTTGAGGTTTATTTACTTTCTGAAGGGTAAGAGGGGTACTCGTATTTGTGTGCCCAGAGCACAGTTAGCATATTGTTTTATGAATGACGTGGTTTTTCCCTATTAGGCGGAGGATGATCTGGCACCTAACCCAGATGACCCAGAAGACTTCCCAGCACTATCAGCAGGGAGATAACTGAGTAAAACCTCATCTCCTGATGTGACACATTTATTGTTTTTGAGGTTTTGGGTTCAATTGCACAGAATACACTGTTCAATAAATAATTATTTTGCAAGGTTAACTTTTTGTTTTGAACGCATCACTGAGGATTTAAACTCATTTTTCTTGTCAGCTGGTTGACAGGTCTTCAAATAACTTTCGCATGGGACAGTATTGTGGAAGTAGAGCCAAAGAGTCAGGCATGAGACTGCTCTAAACACCCAGCCTTCTTTTTGTATAATGGAGGATATTCTTAATATGGTCTTACAGCTGAGCACAGCATCTCCACCTACCTGCTTCTCTTTCCAACTGTTAGCAAGGGGCACCCAGTCTGGGGGTTTAAAAAAGGATCTGGGAACAACCATAATAATTGTGCTTAAAACATGTAATGAAAGGACTAAGCCAGAGACATACTTGGGTATACATTTATTAAAAAGTATGATTCTGTGTGCTTCAAGCAAATGTCTTCCATGGATTATGAAGGTGAGTTAGACCAGGCCCTGTTAGGACCACCCACTCATTTATAGGATGATCTAACAGTACAAAATATTTACAAAATACAGAGTATATCAAATGTTGACATATTTACAGTTTAAGTACAGGAGCTGAAAAGCTTCACAAGTAAGAGACATCAGATATTCAATAGAGGTACAAATGCACATGTCGCCTTGTAATCGGAAGGTTGAGAGTTCGAGCCCCGGCTTGGACAGTCTCTGTCGTTGTGTCCTTGGGCAAGACACTTCACCCGTTGCCTACTGGTGGTGGTCAGAGGGCCCGGTGGTGCCAGTGTTCAGCAGCCTCACCTCTGTCAGTGCGCCCCAGGGTGGCTGTGGCTACAATGTAGCTTGCCATCACCAGTGTGTGAATGGGTGGATGACTGAATGTGTAAAGCACTTTGGGGTCCTTAGGGACTAGAAAAGCGCTATACAAATACAGGCCATTTACCATTTTGTGATGGAATTACTGCCAATAGACTTAACTATGTCCATGGCAAACACACAATGCAAGGCCCAAGATCAGGGACTCGGGACAAATTAAAGGCCAATTCTATCAAATACTTCCCACCATGAACCCTTATCAGAATAAGTTCTGCACAGTGCTCATTTTGGAGGAAAACTCCTGGATCCACACATTCATACAATGATTCGATCTGATGCTGCTACTGCATGCTTCAGTTAAGTAGAAACAACCAGGCAATGATTAAAACTAGCAGTTCAGTTCATGATTCTATGTTTAAAAAGAGTCCTATGGATAAAATGGCTTGTAATCATAAAATTTTGAATGAAGTATTTGTGGTGTTTCTGTAACGTCTCTTTCCCCCCACGTCAGCTGTATAGAAGGTAATGTATCAGATTTTCCAGATCCACAGGCTCACCGCAGTAGAGGAGCTCTAGGTTTGGGTATGGAGTGACTACAAAGAAGAAGGGGGAAAAATAGAGTTATTTAAGATTAAATCATTACAATACTAGAGTAAATGCAAGACAGAAAAGTGAAGCGGTAGATACCATAGCCTGGAAAACCTAATGGATTGCAAAGAGCTGCGAGCTTTACATCCTCTGGAGACGGTACGTCTGTTGCATATATGAAACGTAAAAGGAGGAAAAGAAGGGAGGTGAACATTAAAGATTGGCTCAAGAAAAGAATGCACACATGGCTACAGAGTGGTAACAACAGGCCAAAGGCAGAGTGAAGTGAGGTGCACAAAGTCTAGAGAAGCTATAGCCAGCCATACTCTCAAACAAACTGTTCTCAGAGAACATGCAGGGAAAATGTTTGAATGAAGCAGCAGGGGGATTGTGCCAAGTGGAATTTAATTTGGCATCCTGATAGTGGTACATATGCACCATCAGATTTACTACATGTTAGACCTGGACAATATCCAGTTATATATAAAGGTTAGTTCATCTGAGTAAAGAATCTGAGCTGGGTTGCACCTTCATCAAATTCATAAAACAATATTTATTAATAGTATTTAGTTTCTCTATGTAAACCTCATTAGCCTTCTGTCATGATGAAAAAAATGCAAATTTCTCTACACTGAAAGGATCTGCAGTACCATTTTGTTTTACTTAATGCTTAAATTAACTGAATAATTAAATTCAATGAAAGTATTCACCTGTTTATAATTAATCCATTCCTTCATTAAAAAAAAATGCATTCAAATGCTTCCACTTTTACCTAAACTGTAAGATCTTAACTGTTGTTGGTGGAAACAGTCTTTTTTTTTTAAGAAACATTTTTTGAATGAATCACAGGTTTTGTTTCAGTAGGCGATGCAGCCCAGCCTAGGAACATCATGTGATTATGGCACAACCCCTTTTTTTGAAAACTGAAGTGAAACGACGTGTATTCCAAGCCTCTGAAATTTTTGCTGAATTTGCACAGGCACTAAAGATCATATCTCTTTTTGCATATTGCAATTTTTGGCTCCTGTGCAAATGCAGTCCAAATCTCCACTTGGCTTGTGAAGATCTAAGGAAGCTTGCCTGTAGATGGACCTGTCCCATGCTTAAGCTGATGGGAGAGCCTAAGTTGGTTGTGACACTGGCTGTCTGTCTATGGCTGTCACATGGTTCACAACACATTGGGTCTTTGCCACCAGCCACGACATGCAAGTTGCCTAGGGACCTGACCAGTCTGGTGTTGCACAGGGAGCTGGTAGAGAAAAGGGAAGCTGTTAATGTACTCAGCAAGCACTCATGAGTGGCTATAGCCTCTCTATTTTTGTTTGTTTTTTTCAGTTTCAATGGTACATAGAGGAATTAAAATACAAAGCATGTATTATTATTACAACAGTACAATTTCACATGTAATGACTGAAGTTAAAAATACAACCTACAGACTGCTTTAAACACGCATTATTTATAATGGCCAGCAGGGGGCAACTAGGTAAACACTTTCATATTGAATATACATGATGTCCTATCTGCAGATTATGGGTGATGTCAAATTGCAGCTGCAGCAATGTTTTCTGTCTAGTCTATGATCCAAACTGAAACATTGTTGACCTTTGTGGATAATTTTAACTGTATAACGTATGTAAAGTCTATCCGGGAAAGTCAGTTCGGGCAAATAAGTGTTATTTAAATTCTTCCACTGACCTTCCTCCTGTTCCATTGGCTGGAAGGGAGGTTCTGGTCCTTTTCCTGCTGTCTGACTGGTCAGATAGAGCCAATGGGCTAACACTTGTCTTACAGCTCTGAAAACTTGCCTGCAAGATGACTCCGCTGCAGAGGAGACATATTCATTAGTCTAAGCCCTGCTTTATGTCAGTATGTGTATGTAGGTGTGCATTTTGTGTGTACATTGTACACTTTACCTCAGGGACTGTGATGAGGATCTGGTGTGCATCTTATTCTCCTCTTGTCTGTGAAGACAAAGTAACATAGCAGTAAAAAATGTGAAACTTCATATGTATATGTAATGAACTACACTTCAGAGTGGATAGCAGGGGAAAGGTTTGCATGGTAATGAGAAAAAATGTTTTGTTTTTAATGTGACAGTTTTAGCCGTGTGAACAGAATATTATTGCATTCAGCAGCCAGGTAGGATTAGTAGAGCTAAGTTAAAGCGAGGAGGTGGCACTAAAACTTAAAGAGAGTCTTGATCTGTCTTAGTCATTTCCATCAGCAGCTCTTAATTGTCTGCCAATTTAACAGTTGGGAATAAGTCAACACAATAACCAGCAAAGCATGATGTGTAAAGGTGACGGGGTGATGGGAATGTTTATGGTACAAATCATCATGTACAAAAAATGCTGACAAGGTCAAGGCAGTAGCCTTTGATGTTTTAGATTTTTAAAAACTGGCTCTGCTCATTAGCTTTGACTTTACAGTATTTGCAGAAAGAATATAGGAACAGTAAGATGATTTTGAACAAATTTCTGATTCGGGTTGGGAATTAAAAAGAGACTGGGGGCTCACTTACAGCATTCTCAGTTAGAGCTCCAGAAGGAGGGGCAGGGCAGGTTTTGGGGGGGCTGACGGGCAGTAGAACTCATTGAAATCCTAACCCGTCTATACAGAAATGCAGGATGGAAGAAGGGAAGCCATACACAATCCACCACAGGGCAAGGCTACACAGGGAGGAGAGCAGCATGGCTACCAGCCATCTGAAAGGAGGACAAATCCAACAACAAGAGCAAATGGAAAAAAAGGGGGGAAAAAGGAAGGAGAGACAAGAGACGTCTGGGCAGGACATAAAGCCTCTGATGTTGTGCTTTTCCACTGGGACTGGATTAGATGAATCACCTTTTGTAGAGCCTTTCATCCAACAGTGCCAAACAGCATATTTTTGTTCATCACTTGCTCTGTTGTATAAGCAGTCAGCCATAAAGAACCCAACTAATGTAGGAAGTTTAAAGTAGGTTAACTTACTTGAGGAAAAAAAAAACAACTTTATTTTACTTAAGTTCTACATATTTATAATAAATATAGGAGTGAGTTTTTTTGTATCGTAAGCTCCTCAAAAGTACTTGAAAATAAAACACGATTCTAGGAAAAAAAAGAACCCCAGGCAGCATTTACAGACATTAAATAGTATCCCTGGTACTGAAATTGTAGTGACTGATATAAGCCTGCCAATGAAGGAGATGGGCTCTGTTTAACAGAAACATCTAAAAATAGTCAGATCCTACAAGAATTAAGCACCCATTTCTAAACTCTGTCCCACACTTTTAATAGAAGCTAACAGAGATGGACTCCTGCAAGAGTAAACAAAGCTCAGATGGTATGCATACACTGATCCAGTCACAAGAGCAATGGAAAAACAACAGGCAACTGACAATGATCCCAGCCCAGCATTAAGTACATGTTAGACACAAACACAGAGGCATGTGCATGCGTGCATGTCCAAGGGTTTCATGCCTGTTGCCATGCGTGAAGAGGCAGAAAAGTGAAGAAGTTCTGACAGTCATCGTTCTAATCGTCCCTGGAGTTTAACATGCATATTGGTGTTGCATAATAAACCAAACAGTGGAGCCAGATGGTGATGCTCAGCTGGAAATGGAGCATTAGATGTGTAGCAATGCATTCCCTGCAGCAGCATATGGCCTGTAGTGCAAGCAAATCTCCCTTCAGCCTCAACTCTCTGTTTTCGTGCAACTACCTAGCCCATAGCCCCTAGCCCACAATGTTTTTCTAATGCTTTATGTGATAACGAGGATCTGGAGGATTTTACTATCCAAATAACAGAATTTAAAGACACTAATTAAACTCACAAAACACTCGAAATCATAGCTTAGTCCAGTACCAAAGAACTACTGCCAATTTACACCTAAACATTAATGAATCAGCTGGCAAATTCACTACTTTACCAAGCAATGAGGAATTACGTACTGCAGATGAGAACAAGGTCAAAGCTTCCCTGATTCAGACTTTATCTTGATGTGAGCCAAGTCAGTCGTGCAAGCAAAGCAATAAAACATTGAATTCAACTAATCCCGATCTTATTTAAAACCGTGATTGGTTGAATAATTGGTGCTGTTAACTTGAGAGCTTTTATTGTGACTCAGAGGATACCACAGATATGCCTTGATATCAAAGCAGAACAGCTCGGTGTGTCCATGAGGCAGATAATGAAAGGCGTGTAAATGTAATGCATCCACTAAGTGCATAACCTCTTCACACCAGTCATCAAAAGAAAAGAAAAGGAAGAGAGAGAAAAAAAAAAAAAAGGATAACTTCAAATCTGTCACACCATTCGCTGGCTTACCAATATATATATTTTTTAAACAGGAAGAGGATGTCGGCTAGAAAGGAACTGACGTGCACTTACCTCCAACGTACAAAACCTCACATCCTCTCTCTGTTTTTCCTCTCCCCAACTCTTTCTCTGCCTCTCTCTGCTATCTTTTGAACGGCAGGCAACACATCGGCCACACCGTGCCCATGAGGCTGCAGCAGAACACTACCACCTGCCTGACATGGGACAACAAAAGCCAAAGCCATATGGGTACATTGGCAGAGGCCGGTCAACCATACTCTGCCATACTGACCAACCTTCCACAGCTTTGAATTATATGGACACAAATGATGTGGACTTGGGCAGAAAAACAACAATAGAGGAAATTTTAATAATCTTTTAATGACGTTGTTGTTCAGTAGAGGGTTAGGTTTTGCACTTTAGCACCCCCCACTGGCATAGAGCGGGAAGCTCACGTCATAGTTGTCCAAATACGGCTGATCGTTTCTTTTTTTCCTTTCTTTCTTCTTTTTTCAAAGAATTAGAAAAGCTAATCAATATTTGTTGTCTCAGCTACAAAGTTTATCTATAGAAAAACTTTCTGTTGACTTGAATGAGTGACCTACTGATTTCATGATAACCTAGTGACAGATAAGCTTTATATTGACTTGGCTTACATATGCTTTTGTCCAAACTGAACTTTTTTAAGCTTCTGACCAAAGAACACAGCTTACACACCATCAGCACTTTAGCAAAAGATTTTCATAGAGCTATCATCTTTAGCTTCCACATTGTTCATGCCTTTCTAAATTCAACCCACAAAACAGTTTTTCCTGGAAAAGTGTATATCAGATAACTAAAATCCAACCCTGCAAACAACTGTGTCACTTTGAGCCTAAGTATCTGGGCTACCACTTTCTCATCTTATTGTTTATCCTCACTGATTACACATGGTAATAGGATGACTTTATTATACTCTATCCGTATGAGATGAAATTTGAAAAAAGAAACATGGTTATTAAAATAATGCAGATATTCCAAACGGTTTAAAGTACAGTATTAGGATGAAATTGTATGGCATGGTTAAATGAGGGCAGCCCTGCCAAATCCTCAAACCCGACTCCCAAAGCGGACTACCTGGAAGAAGTTACTGAGGAAGACAGAAAGCTTACCCAACGAAATGATAAATGTAACCAAAGAAATCCTACATGGTCACTTCCTGGTCATCTTTTTTATGCTTTGAAAAACACTACTGTATACATGTAATGATCCAAGGGACTGATTCGCTCATTTTACTGTACTACAGCACAATGGTGTGATGCATGATGAGGCTTGCAGGCTGCCTGGATACTTACGATAGTGAACCCGAAGATGATCTGGCCTGCCTCTTGCTCTTAAGAGCTCGTAATTTATCACCCTGTGTTAGGCCATTTCTCTCCTCTTCATCATTGTACTGCAAAAAAAAGAGAAAAACAATGAGCAGAATGAATTATTAGAATGAAAGACTTAAGACTTTGGTTTCAAACTCACCATTTCCATCTCTTCTTTCTTGGATCCTCTGTTCTTGTTGCTCCCATTGATGGTTATGTCATCCACTCCAGATAGGATCCTGGTTACAGCCATCTTACCATTCTCACGTTCATTCAGCATCTTCTCGCGGAAAACATCTCCTTCTGCCCACAGACTGTTCTGCTTCCTGATACACAAACCACACAATGATTTTCTTGCCAAACCAAAAATCACATGACTTTAAGATTTTTCATCATCTAATAATTTGTTGCCTGAAACAGTGTTGTTTCAAACCACAGCTATAAAACTTAAACTGTGGTTAATTTATCTAGTTTAATCTCAGATATGTATCAATACAAAATACTTTGAAAGTATTTAAAGATTTTTTAAAATGTGACATTTTGAAAGTCCTGCTCTAGTGAACACTTACTCTTCAACAAAGTTCTGCTGAGGTCCAATGATGGACCCTGGTCGGCAGATCCGTATCCAAGCGATGGCCTCTGCTGCAGTTAGGCGGTAATGTTTCATCATATAGCAGGCAATCAGAGTACCAGTCCTTCCTAGCCCAGCTAAAACAAAAGAAAAGTAGTGTGCATTGAAATTGTGCCGTAAACAGGAAACCGAGCAAGGTTTATGTAGCTACAAGTACGTCTTGCACCAAAAAAAACCTACCTTTACAGTGGACTGCAATGGCTCCTTCAGCGTTCTCACAGATGTTGAGAAACGTCCTAACAATAGAATCATTCGGTGTGCTTCCATCCACAAAGAAGAGGTCCTGATGTTCAAACCCAGAGTCTGTAAAACGTCGGGCATCATACATCTTCTTGTTGAGTCTGATGATGGTAGTGATGTTGTGCTTCCTGAAGTATGGGATGTAGGCCTCAGGAGCGTGCAAAGGGTACCCTAAAATAAGAAAGGAAAACATTCTTGTGAGTTCAGGATGTGTTAAAATGTGGTGAGACATAGTCCTGTAATGTACTTTAATTACCATTCTCTATTTTGCTTTTTGGATGCGGCCCACTGAATGCAAGGAACTTTCCTGGAATGATCCAGTTCAAGTCTCCATTTTCTGCTCTCTCATAGTGCTCATATTCTTCCACATCAAAGTTAGAGAAGTCGAGCCAGCCATAATGCAAAGCCTAGCGGAGCGTTGAATTGAAAGTCATTTTGTTAGGGTGTGTTAATACAACAAAGAAAAGGAATTCATTCTTTAAATGACATACTTTGTGCACACCACGAAGACAGTCTAGGA
This sequence comes from Maylandia zebra, assembly GCF_041146795.1. Lineage (NCBI taxonomy): Eukaryota > Metazoa > Chordata > Actinopteri > Cichliformes > Cichlidae > Maylandia > Maylandia zebra. The sequence goes on along the minus strand of NC_135178.1, from coordinate 26,615,753 downwards.
TGTTCAGATTGTACATGCAGGTTCCAAATGAAGCATCTCTGTAAAATATAAAACATATTTAAGGTTCTGCACAACATACATGGGATTTCATATTCATTTAAACACTGAATATGATATCACTTCTTCTTATTCTGAACTTTTTCTCTCTTTCCCTCTCAAAAAGCATGTGTGACCCCTCCTCTTAAAGGTCCCTGTCATAATTCTGATGAGCCACAGTAGCATTGTGCTTTAATCTTGTGTTGTAGTTGGGGCTAAACAGTGCTCCAATATTTAATTTGCTGTGCAATTTCATTGAGGTATGTTAAAGTGGACCTATTATGATTTCAAATTTTCTGTTAAACACATGTTGTTACAATGGTGGATGCTTATATTAAACAATGTCTGCAGGAAACCTATGTGAATTTAAGCTTCTGACTGCTCTATAACCTTGGTTTCCAATATGTTTTACTTCTTTTTGGATAGTTATAATGATATGATAACATGCTTTTGAGGTAAGCCAATCAGAAGAAATTTAGCTCAAAGGCAGAGCTAAAATGAGCTAAATTTTTTTACAAGCTTGCACCAATGTCTGCTATTTATAACTAAGTGTTATTTTAATTTGTGAATGGTGCAGAGAAACTCTAGTAAAGTCCAGTAAGAGAAACCTGGAACTGGAAATTTAGCTTAATAGGTCCCCTTTAAGAAAAAACAATAACTAGAATAGAAATTAATCTATTATCATTTTCCTTTAATCAGTATAGTTTAACCCTCCCACCCAGCTCCTCTTATCACTTAACAGTCTCCTTGATTAATGAAGAGAGGCTGAAACCAGAAACTTATACTTTCAGTCAGAGACACTTGAAAATCAAATTAAAATGCGAATGGCAGTTAAAACTGTTATTATTAAATTAGTCTGAGTAAAAATTGTTTTGCAAACTGTTACCTGAATGGAATATATGATGAATTTCTTGACATCAGCAGACTGTAGGCCTCCTCTGGCAACATATTTAGATGCATTACCTATAAATACAAATGTGCAATCAGCAAATGCCATATGTATTACATGCTAATATAATTTCTGTTACATTAGGCACAGCACAAGTCCATAAGTTATTTGTAATACACATGTTTGCAAACAACTTACTGCATATGAGCCTATTAGATAGGCAGCATTGGCTTGCTTCTTCTGATCTCCACATGTATAAAATATGATCTTCTTCCTTGAGAGTGTAATGGACTGCACAAATACATTAACAACATGAAATTACAGGTGATTCTTTATTTATTTGAGTGACAAAAAAAATGATTACCTGTATAACTGAAAAGTTATTCATTAGGTCTACCAAGGATCAACAAGCAAAGATATCTTAAATTGAAAAGGCTGGACAACCATCAATAAATCAATCATGCACAGGAGCTCAGCTGCCCCAGCCTGTGATCAGCATCTTTTCCAGCTCACATGCAAATACACGTAAACTGTCTCAGCACAAAGCAATAACGCAAACATGTTTGCACTATTAGGTACATAGATTAAACAATAAGACAGCTGACTGTATTACATAAAAGCCCAAACACTACTTTACTTTGTTTACCTACTGTAGGTATAAAAAGCTATTGATTGAACCCCCCCCCCCTTACAGGAACTGCAAATTAAGAGCATCAGTTTACTTTACCTTGAGCTTCTTTGTCAGCTTGCAGCAGAAGCGATAAAACATGGCCAGGTTAAGGGGACCAAAGTCCGCATAGAAGCTAAGAGAGGGAGAGAGAGAAAGCAGAGAACAAAGAGTGTGTCAGTGGCTATTTATGCAGCCAGCTATCATCTCTAGGGAAGTTTCACTAGACAGAATCGGCTACCCAAGATTCACACTGTAAAAACACTGACAGAGTAAAGGCTATATTTAGAAACATCATGGGTCAATCAGAACAGGACAAAAAGCTGCAAGCACCAGGTCTTTTTGTAACACTAGCATAAACTTTAAAAGGTCAGTCCTGTCCTAGTGAGCCATCCTTTAAAAGCCCTGATGTTGCTAAAATAGCAAGTAGTGGAACCTCTTCCACTGGCTTTGAAGTTGAATATCTTTTGCAATGCACCATGACATTGCGTAACATCACAGTAAGGGGCAAGTTATGTACACATCTACTCACACAAACCCTACTGTTAAAGATCAGCATTTGATAACATGAGGTGTGCCTATTTTATGGCACTCAGACCAAAAGGAGAGAAAGGAAGAAAGAAAGAAAGGGGACACACACGATATGGAAACTAGTAATCCAAGTAAGTGGTGAGTATGACTACTCACTTCTCATATGCCAGTTCTTCATCGATGCAGAAACAGTGTCTTTCAGCTGTGCTCTTGATCTTTTGCTGAAGTATGGCAAAATACAGTTGATCTGGAGGAACATGACAGGGGAAGAGGGAGGGGACAACATTAAAATAAAGGCAGTTACTTGTTTTTTGTCATGTAAACACATGCATGCTGCTGATTATTAAAAAAAACTCTCTTCGTCTAATACTTTTTAAAAGTATTTTTTCTCGCGACTTACCTTTGATGAACTCAATGCACACTGACGAAACATCGTCCGCGGTCATCTTGCAAACTGTTTTGAACATGACGTTTTTATACAGAAACACACGGGGTGACTTTCTTCACTGAGACTTTCGCATGCTAGGTAAAAAAAATAAAAATAAAACGCGAATAGTTAAGTTTAAAGTGGCAAAATGTAAATTTAAAAGGGATAAGGAAGGTTTCTTTAGTCTTTTAAAGTGGAGAAAGTCACTTGCCGAAGAGGGAAGGACGGAGAGTTTCGTGTCTAAGTGCGTACTCTGCTAAAAATGAGCTCTGCGCGACCCCTCCCCTGAGGCGGTTCTCGGGACGCTATTGGCTGCAAGAGATGCAGAGGACTACGTGATTGGTAGACAAACGCGTACGTCAGGCTCTGCCCCGCCTAGTTCAGTTTAAAGTTCTTGATATTAGACACATGATAGGCCCTGGGATCGTTGCCCAAGCGGTTGCTAGGACGATCTCTTAGCCAGTCAGATTTGTGATTTCTACTTCGACGAACCTCCCCTCTTTCAGCTCACCGAGGATGTGGGAACCAGGAAACGCCATAAAGATATGAAAATAAAACATAAATGGAACTGACAGTGGGTTGACTGTGATATTTATGACATTGATACAGCAAACCACCTCTAAGTATGCACTCGCACCTCACACCGACTTCATAAAACAAAAAGGTGCAACTCTGCCGCAATTCCCTGCTCTGAAATTAAATACCCGAGTAAAACTGCTCATTGTTGGAGGTTTCATGTGCACGGAGCTAAGGTAAATCGAGGCAAAACCCGCTGTAATAACATTAAAGGGACAGACGGTGTCGCCATGAGAGGACAAAAGCAGGGAAAAAAATCAAAGACGTTCACACACAATGGTCAGTGCACGACATTTTTGGGGGGGTTTCGCCTGTAGTGCGCGCTTTCGTGCATTTGCCAACTGTGCGCAAAGTTGACCGGGTGCATTCTGCAGACCCCCTTACCTGTTATCTCAATGTAAATATCAGAGTTTGGCTCCGCCTCTGAGCTGCTGTGAGCTGCACAGCGCTTTTTCCTCGACTCGGCTCGCCTCCTTTCGCTCTTGCGCTTCATTTTTTCTCCTCAGGGCTGCTGGACATTCCCGTGCAGCAGCGACAGACACCCCTGCGCTTCACAGTGCGGCGGCTTGTCCTCGTGTTGTCGACGCGCTAATATGTCATGTCTCGCCCCCGATGGTCTGCCTGTGTCTGCGTGCTTCCAGTTACCCGTTCCAACCTCTCTGGTGGTGACGTCTGTGAACAGGGGCAGGTTTCTGCTTTCTGAATCCCCTGCAAGTGACGTATCGGGATTAGATGTCCAATGCCCACCCTTCACCGTTCAGCTGCAGCAGCTGGTGCTGTACCAATAGATAACATATTGGAAATGTAGTCCTTGATGCCAGAGTTTTTCCTATTTGAATGCAACCGTGCTCTGGCCTTGCACTGTAGATCATATATGGCAGCCAATAAATAACAAAAAAAATGTCTTTATTTACAATATAATAAACTTTGCAGATTGCAATGGGAATGTGACAAGGTAGTAAAATCAGTGCAACAGCTGCTATTCAGTCTTATCACTACAAAACAGGCACATAATTATACCACAAAACACACTGGAATATAAGGGTTTACTGCTGTTTCAGACCACAGACTGAAAACAGAGAAAATCCTCCTGCATCAAGAACAACCATCATCAGCTCTTGACATGTGATTGGAGACACTGGACAATGCCAGTAGTGCATTTTTTAATGAAACTGTACTATTTGCAAGGCCAGTGATTCTAACCTCTCCCAGGTTTTTGGTCATTTGGTCAGGTCAGTGTCTAGCCTTGAAATAAATAACATACTTGGGAATGCTGGGACTGAAATATTTGTTACGGATAAAACTCTTCTTGCTGCAATTTGTCTATCCTCAACAGTAATGTAACTTAACAGTAGACCACTGTGGGGGGGGGGGGGGGGGGGGGAATCAATGTAATGATGAATCCAAGTTAGAGATTTCTGTCTGTAACATAATGGTGTATTTAAGAAGACAAACAGAACATAAATATTCAGTTCTGGGAGGGTTGTCTATAGAGTTGGACAAAGAGAATGACAAATTAGACGTGTTGTCTTATTTGTCAAAGTTTTGCAAGAACTTCTTGAAAACTATATAAGACTACAAAAAAAGAGTGTTGGCTGACATTGACTTTTTCCTCCACAGTCATTGGACCTCAGCCCTGCTAAACATTTAAAGGGGACACTGCAAAGGCCAAGCATTCACTGATTTCTCAAGAAGATATTTGGAACACTTTCAGATCATGCCAGGAAAACATGCCTTATCGGTTTTTGCACAAACTTGCCGCATGCACTTTCAGTTTGAGTGATGTTATTAAAGCCAAGACAGTTGAGGGAAGAGGAGAGAGGTGTGTGTTAAGCTGATAAAGTCATTGTAATGTACTATTTGTCAATCAAGTTGAGTTCAAATGCACAACAGAAGCAACAGAAACTCATTTAGTCGTCTTAGAGTTTGAAGCTGATTGTATATACACTCCATGTGTGATTACAGCAGTGACGTGGGATGAAACTTTCAGGCAGGCACCTAACTAGATGTGAATGATTTTCGGCTTATCGCTGAAGTCAATCGTTTTCTGAGCTCCTGCAAGCTGAAGGAGCCAGTTGATGGGCATGTGGTCCAGGCGGTTCATGTCAAGATGGGAAAAATGGACTTTGGAGCCTGTAGAGAGGGAGAAAACAGTGAGTGTGAAGAAAAAAGATATAAGATATAATGCAGTGGCAACATTAACACATGACATTATATATAGAGAGAGACCAACTTACCAGGTCCTGCAATGATGGCTCCACCTTGTTGATGTAGGTCACCCTGAAAATCAAAGGCAGGACTAGTCATGGCTCTCCATATAGTCTTGATTTGGCCCATAAAAACGCCAGACTTCACATGGGGACTAGGCTGTGCTGAGTTCACAAACACAGATACAAAGACAAAGTTTCATTATCATCTCAAAATAAGCTTACTTATACACTCCAACAGTGTTTTTGCATACCAGAGTCTGTGAATGTCTCCTCTCTCTTCATCCCCAGCTTTTGGTAAATGCGCCTCTCTGGGTCCACATATATTTCATAAGGATACTCCGTGAGCAAGCAGAACGACTACATGACAGAACAAGAAGAAAGAGTACATTTGTCTGGAAAACTATAGTGCCTGCTGTGATATTTATATACACTCATCAGACACTGTAATAGGTACACCTTGCAAAAGTTAGACCTTAATTCTTTGTGGCATACATTCAACAGAGATTTTGGTTCATATTGAATTGATAGCATCACACAGTTGGTGCAGCTTTGATGGCTGCACATCCATCATGCCAAAGACGTTCTACTGGATTGCAGTAGTGGAAATTCTTATATAGTGAATAGTGAATTCTTTCTCTTGTTCCTTGAACTAGTTTTGATTATCTGAGCTTTTTGATGTGTAATCCTGCTGGAAATAGCCATCAGAAGATGCGAATACTGTAGTCAGAAAGGGATGGACGTGGTCAAGATCAATACTCGGGAAGGCTGCGGAGTTTAAAATCACACTCAATTGGTTCCAAGTGGCCCAAGGTGTACCAAGAAAATATGCCTTCCACCATTATACCACCAGCAGCCTGAACAGTTCAGAATCAATCCACACTTTCATTCTTTTTTTTACTTCAGATCCTATCATCTGAATGTAGAAGTAGAATTGGAGACTCATGAGACCAGAATGCTTTTTTTCAAACCTCTATTGCCCGATTTTGTTGAGCCTGTGCAAACTGCAGCCTCAGTTTCCTGTACTTAGCTGACAGGAGTGGCTCTAGGTGTGGTCTTTTGCATATTTTGGTTGTAACAAGTGGTTATTTCAGTTACTCGTGCCTTCTTATCAGCTCGAAGCAGTCTGGACATTCTCCTCTTACTTTTCACACAGACAACTGGTGCTCACTGGATATTTCCCCCTTTTTTTTCTCGACCATTCTCTGTAAACCTTAGAGATGGCACTGTGGCAGAATTCCAATAGAGCGGCCACATGTCAAAACCAGACTCAATTAAATCACCTTTCTTCAAAACTTCAGCGAGTTGTTTTGACCATGTCTGCATGCATAAATGCACTGAGTTGCTGCCATGTGGTTGGCTGATCAGATATTTGCTTTAACAAGCAGCTGAACAAGTGTCCAGTGGGTGTATATATATAACAAAATAATTACCTTTATGTGATGATAAGCGGACTGACCTATCACGACCAGTCTAATTTCAGCATCCTGCAACAACACACATGGAATTTTGGATTTCTCATGATCAATTATTTATGTTAATACTCATCAGACCTCCTATTGCTACAACTGAGCACCTTTGCTGCCAGTGTTGCAGCTGTGCTCTTTGTTTTGATAGCCTCTAGTGCAATGGTCCTTACTAAACAGAACTTACCTCCAGTACTTCTCTGGGTATTTTTCCCAAATCATCAGCATACTCTTTACAGCTGTAGCACAAGAAATTCTGCAGGGACACATATTACATAACATGTTAAAAGTCTGTAGTGATGAGAGAGATCACTGCATTTAAAAATTCACATCTTGCGCCATAACATTTATCCCTCTGTCTTCACCTATGAAGAACGATCTCTTCATTCGTCCATTTCCAACACACCACAGGAAATTCTTGGAGCATCTGGCCAGCTACACTTAGGCTCACCTACTTTGAAGCCTATCAAGACCCAGTTAAAAACGCAACTTAAGGTAGGGTGCCTATGCGAACCCATAACTCATCAGCAAAGTTAAGCCAAATGAAGTTTTCCCTACCCGCACAAAAATTATGACCGATTTCCTGTCTTGGTATAGGGTCTTGAACGGAAGAGAAACTCCATGCCGGTCGTAAATTAAACAGTCTTCGACGTCTCTGAGATTAATATTCACAAAACAGGTCACATTTTCCTGGCTTCCTTTAGTTACTTGTCGAGTTATTGGTGAAACTACTTCAGCCATTTTTTTTTCTCAGAGGATCCAGAATTCGCAGTGCTGCTATTTTGGGAGTTGCAATTCAGCCTGGAGGAGCTGGTGCCTGGAAAATTCACGCCCATATGCTCTCTCTCTCTCTCTCTCTCTCTCTCTCTCTCTCTCCAGGAGAACGAAGAGAGACGGCGAACACATATTCATTGGTTAAACATTGGTTAATATTATCTTAATCTCCGGATTTAGTTGTATAAATAAGGCAATACAAAACAGAAACTGACCGGTGCGTCAGTGCGCGCGCGCTCTGACTTCACAATAACAGTTAGGCAACATTTATTTATATATAGCCTATTTCAGCTCAGTGAACAACATTGCCATGGATATGAGGCCATTAAAAGCTATTGTTTACAGTGTAGTCGCTCAGATGCGAGAGCAGATACTCTAGCAGAAATTCCGCAAACACTTTTCAGAATAAACATGATGGGTCTTACAGTTGTGTTTCTATGGATTCCAGCCCATTATGGAATAATGGGGAATGAAATGGCAGACAGAGCGGCGAAGGAAGCCACAAGACATGGGACAGTTGACATGGCTGTTAGTTTTGGTCAAGCTGAAGTGAAGAGTATCATAAGGCAAGAAATGAGGAGTAGTTGGCAAAAGCAGTAGGAGGAGGAAAGGAGAGGACGATGGTTGTATACAATACAAAGGGGGGTAGGAGAAATGAGAACCACTGGAAGGAGCAGGAGAGAGGAGATGGTCATAGAGATTGAGATTTGGACATACTGGGTTAAATGCTACATTATTCTTGATTGGGAAACATAATACGGGGAAATGTGCCTTCTGTGGAGAAACAGAAACTATAGAGCATGTGATATTGCACTGTCTGAAATATCAGGTGGAGAGGAGACAATTAAACCAAAACCTCATTAATATGAATATGAAACTGGATCTGGTTGACCTATTGCAAAAGGATTCTGGAAGTAGGAGTTAACAGGCTTTATTTCGGTTTTTTAAAGCGGGAAGAGTGTTTGAAAGGCTTTGAGGTTTTTTGTTTGTTTGTTTGTTTGTTTGTTTGATTGTTTGTTTGTTTGTTTTGGGGGTGGGGGCGTCATTTCAGTCCACACTCCATACTAGTGGTGGCGGTAATGCACCAATCAGTTGTTTGCCAACCGCCAATAACATTTAAGAATAAGAAGAACATTGCCATGGGAATTTACAATGAAATACAGTTTGAACTTTACATCCAGATTATTATATCTCTCTCTGTGTATATTAAATATATATAGAGTAGACATACTGTACAGTTCGGTACTGTAGAAAATTACATGTGCTATGTATATTGTCGTTAACAGTCTCTCATCTTGTGTTATGTTTATAAATTATAATTTTATGCCCTGATTCTCTCTCCCCAAAGTGTTTTTTTTTAGCTCCTCGCAAGACCAAGTTGGCTGCAATATACTGTAGTTACTGCAAAAAAACCCAGTTAAGTTACATACAACTATACATTTTATCCTATTTGTGACTTTTAAGTTTTACATTTCATACTTTAGTCTAATACTGCTTGGTGGTCTAGACTTGAAGTGTTTAATGCATGAAACGTTTAAGATACAAACAATGAGTTCATTCCGATTAACTTTGATGTATTTTGGCAGTATGTGTATATTTTATGCTTGTTTTATGTTGGATTCATTATTTTAAATTCGCATAATATACAGCGTGTGTAGACACAATATCAACTATTATGTTCACGAATAAAATCTGATTATTTGTTGGGAGTGACCAGAATGGACAGGATTAGAAATTAGTGCACCAGAGGGACTGCTCATATCCAGTGCTTGATGATTTAGAGAGGCAAGGCTGAGGTGGTTTGGACATTTGAAGAGGAGCGGTAGTGGATATACTGGACAAAAGGTGCTAAATGTGTAGCTGTCAGGGAAGAGGAAGACCAGTAAATAAAGTAACTGCAAGAATAAAGGTGTTAAGAGTAGAAATTTATAAGGTAGGTAGTGTTTTCTGTAACAACCACTGTCAGTAGATTATTTTGGGGCGGTTGTCCAGTTTTCCTATGGTTAATAAATTAAAAGTTTGTTTTTAATTTAAATGATCTTGTGGCGATACCTCCACAATCTAAACACGATACAAAATGATTCCCATACTCTATTATAATTCCACATTTGTATGCATTAGATAGCTTAATATTTAGACCCTGTGTTTTCTAAGTCAGTTTTCAAAGCTTCATTTACCTATCGTTGAAAAAAATCAATCCAGTGTTTGGTTCTTCTCTATCCCCAAAATCCTGGGAACAGGATTTTCATTGATGGCGAATTACGAATCGCCCTCGTCGGCTTCCTTCTCGCTGCCCTCTCGGTGCGGAAGTGCTGTCCTCAAGAGCAGCAGCAGCAGCAGCAGAGGTACAACCAGAGCTGCTACTGTTTTGGAAGAGCAGAACGGCGATTTAGTGGCCGTTTTTCCTAAGCCCTTGTCTCTCCTTTCGGGGCTCGTCACCGTTCATCTTGACCGTGGAGCTTAGCAGTATTATGCGAGCGCAGTGCGGAGTGTGGGAGCACCGTGTGAAGTGGTGAGAGATGATTGCTTTTGGGGCTATAGCTAACTTAGCATCTGGGGATGGAGCAGGCTAGCCTGACAGAAAACTGCGAAGCAATCGCGTCTTTCTTTCCCTCAAAAACAGCGTTAAGTTCGTGTGAATGTTGAAGGCAAATCTGCGGCAATTCCAGGCAAACCGCAGGTGTCACGTTAAGTCTGCATTGGCTTTTCTACATGCTAAACAAATGACCACCTGTTCACTGTTTACATCTCTGTGTTTTGATTCAGCAGCCATCAACCGGTGCTGCACTGCTGCAGTTATCCGACGAGATTTTTCACGTCCTCAACAAATGTGGATCATTAAAAAAACAAACAAAACAAAAACAACCCCAAACCCCCAAAACATTTTTCAAGTTATGCACAGCATCCACGCATGAATCTTTTCCATCGTAGGCAAGCACGGCTGCAAAGCTTGCTGCTCTTTGTTGTGTGCTGTGCTGAGATTTAGGTTTTACTCTTAAATTGTGAGTGTTTTTAACAAATAACATCAGTATTTCATTGCAGTACTGTGTTGTTGGGCTCTCCGGTGCTGAGTTTAATGACACATGTGGTTGCTGTCAGTCTTGTCCATCGTCGTGTCTGTTTCAGCAGAAAGGACTGTCCTGATTGTTGTTGACATACAGGATCAGGCTCAGATTTTTCTTTTCTTTTTGTGTGGAAATCTGTGCCATTATTTACACGAGCCCACCACGATCACAAATACACCCTTCCAGATTAAGTTAATCTCACTCTCCACCCCGTGTGTGTGTGTCAGACAACTCTAGCGTTATCTTGTAAAGTTCCCATCTTTTCTTGAGCATTCTTTCACTGCAGCTATAAAAAACAGCCTTGAAAATATTGAAGGATGGCCATTAGATTTTCCTACTAAAGGTTCATGTTGACTCTTCCTTTAGGGAAAAGAGGAACATTAAAGCAGCTAATGACAGGCTTAATAAAGCACGAAAAAAAGCCTCATTTAAAAAAGGAGATAATGATAATGATAGCTGTTAGTGATCCTGCAATTTTCCCGTATTATTTTATTTATGTGGGGCAAAACATTGTTAGCAAAAAGACATTTTCTCTTAATTGATGAAATACATCTTTACTCATAAAAATGTATTAAAGTATCAGACATATATATATATATATATATATATATATAACAATGTTTTGAATAGTCATTTTAAGCAAAAGAAAGGATATCCTTTGTTCTCTTAATTATACAGGGGCTAAATAATTCACCTATGCTATGTTTATGTACTGACTACAATAAATTCGTAGTACTGAGGATGGAAACTATCAAATTCTTTTTTCATTGAATCGTTTTTTCTTCATTGCGTATTTTTTGATGCCAAGTCTTAACACTACAACTTTCATAGAATTTTCATATCATTACAAACTAGCATCTGTCGCTCTCACAACAGCCTTTTTCAGTACATCCATGAACCTCCTCTGAGGTCTTGCTCTTTTCCTCCTGCCTGGCAGCTACATATTTAACATCTTTTGTCCATTATATCCACTAACCCTGTGCTGCACATGTCCAAACCATCTCAGCCTTGCTTCTCCAACTTTGCCTCCAAACTGCTTGACTTGAGCTGACCTTCTGATATGCTGATTTGTAATCCTGTTCATTTTGGTCACTGCCAATGAAAATATGAGCGTCTTCCACTCTGTCACCTTTAGCTCGGCCTCCTGTTAGTGCTGAAACATATATATATATTTGACCAATCCTTTTTTTTTTGTTGTTGTTCCAGAGTTTCCTTGAATCATCTATATGGGCCATCTTTTTTCGAAAAATGGTTATCGCCTGAAGAAGAGGACACGCAAATTGCATCACAGGAAGAAGAAGAAGAGGAACTGTTTTCTGCACGGGCCCTGCATGCTCTGCTTTATCGTCCACGGCAACAGCGGTGGTTTCGACGACGAGAGCGACCACTTTGAGGCCAACGGGTGTCGACACAACAGCATCACGGGAATCAGCGTCCCAGGTGTTGGCGGAGTCGGCATCGGAGCGTCAGCTGCCACGAAGCTTGCGGAGCGATACGCGACCCTCGCATCTCCGGAGGATTGCTCCAAGTTCTTGTTGTCACCGAGAGAACTTGCTATCTGGGAGGGCCAGGGGAGGAGCCTTTTGTCAGCTGTTCCTGCCAAACTAATTCCACCACCGGCCCTCTTCCGAACCGCTGGTGTGTCTGTGACTGTGCCCATACCTGTGCCTGTGCCTGGTTGCACCAGCGATTACACAGAGATGGTAGGCATCCGGTTCGGAGCATTAATTCCTAATTAATATAGGCTTTTAATAATTTTCAAATAACTGTATTGCATATTTATTTACATTTAACAGCATGAATTTCTTTCTGTAATTGTAACTAAATTTGCCTGAAAATCTGATTCCAAGTGACCTGTCTCTGTGTGTGTGTGTGTGTGTGTGTGTGTGTGTGTGTGTGTGTGTGTGTGTGTGTGTGTGTGTGTGTGTGTGTGTGTGTGTGTGTGTGTGTGTGCGTGTGTGTCCGATTGCAGGTGTGTAAGAGGAAGTGCTCAGAGGTGCAAAGGTGCACCCCTTGTAAGCAGCCGCGCTGTGCCTTCGCTGCTCCTGATGGAGGGCTGGAGAATGGAGGTGGGGGGGAGGCGGCCTCGAACTCTGAAACGGGCCATTGCCACCTTCCCCTTTGCCCGCTTCCCTCCTCCTCTTCCTCCTCCGCTTCCTCTTCTTCCTCACCTGCTGATGGCTGCTGTGGGTTGGGTCTTCACGCCGATTTGCCCCACAGTTCTGACTCGTCCCCGCCCTGCGCACATAACTATGACGACTGCCAGGCAAGAAGTTCTGAAGCTGCTGATCACTTGAGTATCAATCATCTGCCTTCCTCCATCCTTCTTAAGGTCAGAAGAAGTTTTTTATTTAATGTTTTCATATGGTTTGGTGCAGACAAAGACACTGGAAAACTGAATTGTTGTCTGATGGCTTTTAAGGGACTGAAAACACCCTTTTTTTCCCCTCACAGGTGCTGTCTCACCTGACAGTAAAGGAGCGCTGTCTTTGTGCCTCTCTGGTTTGTAAGTACTGGAGGGACCTCTGCTTGGACTTCCAGTTCTGGAAGCAAATCGACCTCAGTGGCCTACAACAAGTAAGAGACACAGTTGTCTACAAAAAAGTCAGAAAGAACAGGAAACTTTGATTTCTGTGCTGATTATTGTGTCTTTTTATGTTATCTTGCTCTGCAGGTAAATGATGATCTTCTGGTGAAAATAGCTTCTCGGAGGCAGAATGTGACCGAGATTAACATCTCGGATTGCAGGGCGGTCCATGACCACGGCGTGTCCTCCCTGGCTTCACAGTGTCCTGGCTTGCAGAAATATACCGCCTACCGCTGCAAGCAGCTGGGTGACATTTCTTTGTGTGCTTTGGCTACACACTGCCCTCTTCTGGTGAAGGTGCATGTGGGCAACCAGGACAAACTGACAGATGCAGCATTGAAAAAGGTGTGGATTCAGAACTGGGGTTGACACACAATGGGCCTCATTCACTTATGTGCATATACATGTTCTTGTCCTGATCGGTACAAATGCAAAATTACAGTCATATTTATGATACGTGGGAACGAGCCAGTTGTGTTCTTACCACCGTGTATATGTTAGTGCTGCAATCAGCATACTGCCGCGTGCCCGTTCTTAATTTAACACATTTATTGAAAAAAAGAAAGAAAGAGAGATGCTAAAAACAGTTTCATTTTAGAAAAACACTGTCGTTCAAGTGAAAAGAAACAATTTGACATCAAACTTGAAACGGAAAAAAAAGACAACCAGAGCATAACAAAAAGAAGAAAGCAGGTGGAGGACAAGGATCTGTCAGCCCAAGACGAGTAACTCAGCGACAGCAATTATTCTCCAGCATCTGTGGGATAGTGCCAAGAAATTAGACTTTAACTGATGACATCCAACAAGAAAGGAAGCCATCTTTAAGAGAGAGATAAGATGAGATAATGTCTATTAGAATATGTTTTTTTAAAAAAGCTTAAAACCTGTGCCTTTTTATACTCAGTGTTTTCCTTTCTTGGCTTGTAATCTCAGAGTTTATTGTGTATTTTATTCAAATTCTGAGCGCTTTTGTTCTTAAGCGGTTTTGAAAAAATAATCACTAAAAAGAAACTTATAGTCATCAGCAGCATTAGTATTAATATTAAGTTTAAAAATGTGTGTTTACATTTTCAAGACAGCCAAACCTTCATCATTTCGTCACGTATGCATGTTCAGAGGATCGTAGAGTGCAAACAAATTCAGGAAAGAAAATAATGGGCACTCACAGATTTGGGTTTGGAGCGTTCTTTCGCTTGGTTTATTTGCAGATTTGTGTACATATTGTTTGCGAACGAGATCCAGTAGATATGAACCCCTAGTTTAAATAAAAAGCAAACACATACACCAGTCATATCAGCTTAGTGAAGATTTTGAGCAATATCTTCTTTACTTCTCTGTTTTGTTTTGTTTTGTTTTATTTATTTATTTTTTACCTCAGCTGGGGGAGCACTGCAGTGAGCTGAAAGACATCCACTTGGGTCAGTGCTACGGTATCTCAGATGACGGCATCATGGCCTTGGCGAGAGGATGCCCTAAACTGCAGAGACTCTACTTGCAAGAGAACAAAATGGTCAGTTTTTACTGTTGGTTAAGGCTAAGAAGTCGTGCATTATTATAGCCCACTCAGTACGCCTTCTTCCAATAAGTACGTCAATGTCTTGAAGGTTTGCTAGACACCATCTATAATGATACACAGACTTATTCATTTCTGTCCTTCAGTATATTCCTTTTCTCACTCAAGCTTGGCTGGCAAACATTTGCAGGTGCTCCTTATCGTAGTGTTTTTTAAATACGCAGCTCAAATCTGCAAATAGCAGGGCACAATGAAAGTTTGCTGCAAGTGTCTGTCTTGTTGCTATATGGTAATCTCATCAGAGATTCTTTAAAGAAGGGAAAATATCTTTATCAGTGTGCATGATACATACACACATTATATGTTTGATAACTAACCTTTCAATCGCTTTTTGGTCTATTCTCTATAAAAGTTGATTTTGTTTTATATAATTTTTTAACTTAGTGCGACATTAGAAAGCTCAGTTGTTGTGATGCCATCTTGTCTTATTATAAAAACACCATCTGCAGTATAAAGCGACATACCTTAAACCACCACTAGATGTCGCTTTTTTCTAATTACTACAAACAGCCTTCCAGCTGCTTTCCCCTCATAGTCAGATGATTATTTGTGTAATTCTACCAGTATAGATGTGTTTTTTCTTAAACTTTATTGTTAATGTTTATGTTTAAAAAAATATTTATCTTTTAAATTATTTGGCTTGTCTGTGCCTATCCACCTGCTATCTCCATCGTTCTTGTTTCACTAATGGTTTCACCTTTTTCCCGCTACTATTTCTTTGGAGGCCATGAATAATCGTGACCTTGATGGATTGGTCTGCTTTAAGTTTTTAACAACAGCTCAGTTTGTTAAAATCCCATTCATCATCTTAATAGTATATGAAATTAGCGATTACCACTAGGTGAGAGATTAATATTGCTTCTTATAACGTTTCAGAGGACCAGTATCAATTTCAGATGGTCATTTTTCAGACGTGAAGGCGCTGAAGTTATTTTAGCTTCCTGTCATCAGGGCAGAGAGAAATGGGCTGAGCTTATATGGGAATTGTTATGTCTAGTCGCTCTGCTTGCTTGGCCTAAAATTGTCGTTAACTTTGCCAGGAGTTAAGACGACCCAGAAAGCACTTATTCTTTCTGACAGCTTAAAGGCTACCTAAGGGTCTCTGCTCCAGTCTCTCAGATATGAAGAAAACTGATTTTGTTGTTCTGTGGTAAAATGGTTTAGAATTGCAATCTTTAAGCGAGTCAGAAATATGCAGAAACACTTATTGATGCCTCTTTATGTATAATTACATTGCATATATTTTTTGATTTCTGAAGTTTCTTCAACCCTAAAGAATATAAAAGGTGTCTCAAGCTGTTGTACGCCAAAGATCTTGCTTCATACTGAAGTCTACAAGTCATGGACACACTAAAAGGTTTGAGGGCGCTTGGAAAAAGGCTTTCCTGAAAGGTTTATACAAAAAATGAAAGACTGAACTCTTGCAGAAATGTTGTGTGGGCTCAGCCCGTCTTCACTACATGAATTGATTCAGGAAAGTGCTGAGATTGGCTTTTTGGGGTTTTAGTGTGCTATAAATTGCAAAAATCATGGGAGTGTAGTGAAAGCCTCTTAAGACTACTTTGTAAAACTTCTCTTCTCATGCTGGCTTCTGTTGTGTGTTAATGTGGGTGTGAGTTTCTGTCTATCCTAATCAATCACAGATGAGGATGAGCCTTTCACTCACTCTGATCTTTTCTCTCTTTCTCGTCCTCCTCCTCCAAAATGGAATAATTAAATTGCTGCAGGATGTTGCTGTGTGGTCTGTTCACTCGCCCTCTTAACTTTTTCTTTGTCATGTGCACCCACGTACATTTTTTTCCCTTTCTGTCTTGCTTTCCTTTTTGCCATGATTGTGGTTTTACTGCCACGCTGAAGGGTTCGTTTTCTCTGTGTTAAGACCATATCAAGCTCTGGTGATGGTTCAAGACGTTTTTTGCAGGGGGGGATGCGCAACATCTCTGAATAGGCTTGTGCAACTTGAAGGACTCTTTTATGTTATTTGTTTAGCAGCAGTAGTTGTAACATTGCTATAATGTACACATTATTTTTTTGCAAAATCTTGGTAGTAATATCTGGACACTTTTGTGCCATTGGTTAGATTTTTCTTAATTTTTTTTAAAAAAAGGGGAGATGTGTAATTTCATACCCTGATTATCATACCGAAGCAGTGTGCCCTTCCCTATGATAATGACAGTTTAAAGTTGCTAATGTAATCCCGAGGATGGCTTTTACGCTCAGTAGTGTCTCCAAATTTTGTTTATGGTTGACAAACTGGAGCTTTCGCTTTCATTGCTTGTTAGCTCGGGGCCAAATCAGCCCAGGGCTATGGATAACCCTGGGCTGAGAGCGTTGTGTGAAAAGCAGGTGACTGCGGTATGTCTGTGCCCCTCTTCTTTTGACATCCACCCTGCATTCTTTATTGGCGTTCATCCACTATTTATGCCGGAGTTGGTATTATTGCAGCAGTTGGCTTTCAAGGCTTGTTTTCATCTTCTGAAGTGTTTTCTCGCTCGCTTCCCATTCATATTCTGTTCTCTTTCAGCACCTCGAAGGGCAAAGGCTGGGAGAATAGCAAATTCCCCTTTTCCCAGACTCGCTCCAGTTTGCCGTAGGGGGGGGAGAGGCAGCCCTGAAAGTTTAACTCTGAGTTCTGTCAGTTTTATAGACCAAGCAGTGGACAAAACAGAAGTTGCGAAAACCCCTCGTCACCCGTCTTTCCAACTTTGCTCCAGTGTACCTTTCAATTAAACACGTTGGAAACATTTTCGCTGGAGAAGCACTTTTCCTCACTCTCTTTTTTCCCGTGTCTTTAAACGGAAAAACCCCCCCAAAACGTTATCTGCTCTCGTGTCTTGTTAAAATCAAAGCGTGTGCACTTAATTTTCCTGCAGTGTGACGGGACATTCTTCCTCTGGCTCATCTCAAAGATGCCGCGTCTGAAAATGCACTCTCTCTCCCTCTTTCCCGCTTTCCCTCTCCCCCCTCTCGCTTACGCGCACAGGCTCTGATTATTAACGGTTTTAATTAGTCCAAAATGTGGAAATGTAAGTGGAATTAGAGATGACCTAACATAGATTACCATGTGCCCTCAATTTAGTTGTAATTACCACTCTGCATGTACAATCAGAGCTTCTCTCCCTTGTTTTTTTTTCTCCTCCCCTTTTTCGTTTTTCGACAGCTTTTTTTTTTTTAGCCCTCTCTTGTGGATATTTGGGAAGGAAGAGATGTATTTGTCTGTGGGACTTTGTGAAACACTAGAAAAAGATGAACTGTCAGTGTGAATGGTGTTTCCTGGCTATAGGTCAGTGGAGGAGGGCTCATCTCCCGTTCTGATTGGCTGGCTGTCAAGCTTGTCAGTAGTTGGGTTTTCGCTGGCAGGAGGACTGACAGTGAGGCTCCACAGGTCCAATCAAACATGATTGCAGATTAAAATGTATATTGACATTAGCAGATTTAATTAGCTGGATTAGAGGGAGAGATCAAAGAGAAAGGAAGTGATAATGATAGCTGTCAGTTATTATGGGATAGACCTTTTGACACGAACCAACACACATCGCACAAAAACACAGAGGAATATTTCAGATGGTGGCAGTGACACACATACACTCGGGAGCGGTGGGTGACTTGAATAGCTGCCATCTGCACTGGAGTCTCCTTTGGAAACTTTTTTCTTCCACATATTTGACTGTGATTAGAGATAAATAGAACCACTCTGACCAGGCGCATAAACACAGCATTACACATGCATAAACAATGTGGTGTCCATCTCCGCAATCCCCTCCAGTCTTTGTAGATGGCCATTTAGACTTTTCAGGATGTTGAACGTCAGATGTTGTCGAATGTATTAAGTCAGTTTAGTTGCTAATAGCACTGGATTATGTCCATCAGATTGGGAGGTGGGGGTAGGACTGCTCCCACTCAGAGTTTCCATGCTTTAGGATCCTGAAACATGCCAATGTTTTCTGATAGCAGATGCTGATAGTAATTATTTTTATTGTGTTGTTGTTTTTGCATTACAATGTTTGTCCGTCCATCCACTTTTTCAATTAAAGGTTGACAATCTGGGATAGCGGCTGGAGCCTGTCCCAGCTATTGAGGGTGAAGGGCGCGAACACAAAGAGAAAGACACCAGTTCATTCTCATCGTCACACCTAAGCCCACCTAAGCCAACACATTTTTTCCTTAATGTTATATTTTATTTCCCGAGTCCTCGTTTTACTGGGATATTCAACAACTTTGACATAAGCAATGGAAAATTTCAAGTCTTTTCAAAACTTGGCTTTGCCTTTTTTTCACACCTCAAAGATAAAAGTGATGTATTTTCATCAGTAACATGGTTTCCATAAACTCAACGATAAACCGAATATTTGTGTTGAGCTTGTTGTTTAAACGTTGGAAAACAGCAGCTGACAAAATGAAAAAATGATCAGCACAAATCATCTGAAGAACAGACAAATTGGTAAATGATCAATAGTAGAAACAATAAAACACTATAAATAATTGAAAGTTGCAGACTCATTTGGAAGAAGCTAAGAGGCTTGTTTATTGTAAGGAAATAAACTGTGATTTATACACTTCTTCTCATTATTATTATTATTGTTTACATTCTCATCATGTGGCCTATGTTAACAGCGGATTCCTCTCCCTCGCACATCTTCCTCTTTCCTCTTTTGAAGTGCATTTGTATTGATCTGTGTCCCCACAAAGACGGCTCTGTATGTGCGTGCGGCTTTTTTTTGCCGTTCGGCCTTTGCCTAAAGCGTAATCAGATGCATTAATGAGCACTGACTTTAACTCGAACAGCCGGCTGCACTCAGACGCAGACTTCGTCGATATGTTCTCTCTGCTGTCTGCCCAAGAACAAAACAAGTTTTGAAAAGAAGAAAGTGAAAGCGTTTTTCAAAATGCGAGTCTGTGAACTTTCCTCCAAAGCGATATTTCACTTTGCTGCCGTGTTTTCTTTTCAATATTAGTTACTGCGGTAAAGAGTCAGGATCAACATTCTTTTGTGTGTGTGTGTGTGTGTGTCCCACAGTCTATCAATAACACAGTCTAAATTACTTTGTAAAAAAGACGAAAAACACTTCGGTGTGGCAGGATGCTCTCTTGGATTCCTCGAGTGGCTCATGGAAATGTTAAAAGTATTAACCTTGTGGAAAGAAAACAAAGTCAAGTGAATGACTCACATTATAATGGAGAAGTGGGACGGGCCGCACAGCTGACTTTATACTGCTGAACAGTGACAGAATGCCAAAAAATGACACCGGCTATGAATCAGATATTTGTTTGGGCAGGGCAGCTAACCTGTGCTAGTAATGTCTACATTGATGTAACGATGGAAGTAAATGAGTTTTTACCAGCAGGAGCAAGAATCAAAATGATTCTTACATTTTACTTCACTTTTATGTTAGCTTATATACCTTTTTAAAAAGAAAATGAAAGTGTGTTCCAAGGCGTGCCAACACAGAGCTTTTAACTTATGCTCATTTGTTTTAAATAAAGGGTTTTGAACACATCAGCAATGAAAACATTAACAGTTTTTGAATGTGTTTCTATTAAGGCAGGTTATTATTAAGGCAAAACTCTGGCTTTGTTATAAACTGTTGTTTTAATTTGTTGCTCTAATTTGTCCTGTTTAAATCATTATAGCTCCTTGTACTGACTGTATTGCTTGACTTTGTTTTATCTTAGTCTATGTTGCCTCAAAAACCTATCAGTGACAAGGGCAGCAAATTAGCTCATGGTCAAAGTCCTACACTAATTTCATTGGTTGCCTTTTACTTCAGTTTATGAGAATGTCATCTCTTTAAAAATAAAATAAAAGAATGAACCTGTATCTCTTACAGAGCTTGCAAACTGCCCTCACAAGTGCACGGTAGACGGTTGCAGAGAAACCAGTTTGATCTTGTTTGATTTGCCTGGTTTTCAACTGCAGAGGGTGTAGTAGGACTGGATAAGAGCAGTAATACGACAGTGAATGAGCAGCGAGTGAGTTTATTTTCCTCTAGTACTTAAGACTGCACATAAAAAAACAAACCAAAAAACAAAAAGGTGTTTTTAGAAACTTGAACATCTCAAAAAGTATTAAATTCACACACATTTTCTGTTTACCTACTCCTGAGAAGTCATTTACCGAGAGTCTGATTTGGAGGAGAATCATGTCGCGTAACCTGTTGGTAGTGAGGCTGTAATATTTTCCTGCACGAGGATGCGTGTGTAGAATGGCTGATGAGTTTTTGTGGCCTTCGCGTCCTTTCCGATGTCACATAATTCATGTCAGAATTTGAATTTTATTGAAATGAAAATAAGCATTTTCTCACCTGTAGCGAGAAACTCTGAATGGCCTTTGCAGTGGTAATACATAATCTCCAAGTAGTGGAGATGTTGTAGCAGCGCTCATCTCCATGACGTTATCAAGCATTCGCCCGCAGCTACTGGAGTACCAGAAAAAGCACTGAAGAATGTTAATGCGGGTCTGACTTCCATTTCGATTCATTTTCTCTCCTTTGCTTACTCTGGCTGAGCACATGGACGGACTGCAGTCGGAGGCGGGGGATAAAGCTGAGATGAAACCCGCATTTAATTTCATTTTTTATTTTGTTACTGGGTGGTGAGTGCTCAGGCTGTGAAAAATTTGTCCTGCCCCTAGGCTAATAACTCAATGTTGTAAGATTTTAAAAGCTGACACTTTTTCTTTTTTCAAAGATGAATCTGAAAAAGGAATACTTATGTTGGATGAAGATGAGTGCTATAATATGAGCACGACCAAAATAATCTGTCAACGAAAACAAAGTTTTATCACCGTAGAGCGAATGAAGAGTCTTTTTCCTCTAAGTGAAATGCATTTTATCGTTAGTTTAATTATACTAACTTTCAGTTTTACTTCAGTCTAGCTACTTGGTGACCTGTGTGAAAGTCAAACTGTGGTAACTCACAGATGTATTTTTTGGTGGTCGATCTGGCCTTAACGGGCAGCAGCAAGTTGGAAAGGTTATGGCAACACTGCAGCCGGTAAGTTTTTGACCATCAGTAAAATTGGCACCCGTTTCAGTTTTCCAGAGGGCCAGCACTGGGCTTTGACCTGGCCGGTGTTTAAAGAGCATTGCTTTAGAGGCCCTCTGTTTATCCAGCCCCAGACAGCAGCAGCTTCTGACACCCAGCCAGGGATGTCACTATGATTCATGGCCCTTTCCGACACCTCGCTCATGCCTTTACTCTTCTTAATCTCTTTGCACTCTCTCTCTTCCTCCCCTCTCTCCTTCTCTCCGATGATGAGTTTTCCTTTTGTTTGAGAAGGGCAGAAATGATGTCATCATTTAAAGCCAGAGCCCGACGTCGGGACGGAGGCCTCGTCTTTAGCCTGTGAACTAGTTTGTGTGTGCATCGTGATGAATAGCCCTCCCCTGGGATTCGCTTCTGTCCTGTTTATGGAGAAAAGACAGATGTGTAGCACAGCAGAGACTTGGACAAAGTCTACCTGCCTTATTTCAAACTTTGTACCCTCCGTGCACGCGTGTGGTCCTCTTACTTATCTCCTCACTCTCCTCTCAAACAAGGCATGCGCTCCCTCTCAATTGCACTTCCCCTCTGTTGCCCTCTCCTGCTGCCGTCTGTCTTTAAGAGACCAAACTCGCTCTAAATGCTGACTTCATTAGTGATAGGAAGCACAAAGCCATCCGTAGGACCATTTATAGATGTTGTGGTTTATCTGTCTATTTATGTGCATGATCCATCCTCCTCCCCCCTCATCTACTATCTCACCCTCCACCAAGCGTCTTCCTTTACCTCCCGCTGTGATGCATTTGGGGCCGGTGATCGCGGCAGCGGTTCAATACTTGGGGTAATGAATGTGTTTAATAAGCACAGTGGGTCGATGGACTTAATGAAGGTGTGACAGAAGATGGGCCTGGAGAATGCTGCTCTAACAAGACTCTAACGAGCCTCTGGGGTTAACGAGGTCACGCTGTAATTGGGATTCCCTCACCTGTACAGTTTCTGTTTGTCTGTTTTCGGTCCACCGCTCTCAGCTTCTAAAGTACGTCCACTCTTGTACATTTCTTTGTTCCTCTATTGTGCTGTCACTGCTCTTTGAAAATGATTTTTTTTCCTCTCCACTGCCTGCTCCGTCTCTATTTGCTCGCTGCACAGTGCTTCCCTCTGTCTTCTCATAATTTTTCTGTCCATCTCTCACATACAGCTTTATGTTAGCTTCTGTTTCACTGCAGCTCGTCCATCTTTTCAAGGACAACCTGGCTAAGGAATGCTGGCTGAAATACATTAGAATCCTTTTTTATTTAATTTGTTTTACATTTCTAATGTTAGTCTCTAAAAGGCATGTCTGGAGGCTTGGAGTTTGTATTGCTGTAGAAATCTGACATCAGGAAAAAAAATCAAACAAACCATCAACCTGTACAGCCACTTTTCCTTTGTATCTGTTTGCGTAGCTCTTGACTTAATAGACAAATGTACTTAAATGGCTTGGACCACAATAAGAAGGAAGGGGGCACATACACTAGCACATTTCAGGTACCTGAAGACCTAAAAGTATTCCTTTTTGATAAAGTTTATAGTTGGGGCTGGATCAACGATTCCTTGGGTATACTACTATAAGCGCAGGCTACCTCCCATAATGCACGGAGCGTTTCTTCTTCACTCTATTGCATGTCATTAAGTTTACTGCTTATCATTAAATTTTGTGTTCTTTCGCTCATAGTTTGTGCTTTGTCCTTGTCTCTCTCTGCTCTCCTTTTTTGTCTTTTCTTTCCACCAACATCCCAACTGGGCGTGGCAGATTGCAGCCCCTCCCTGAGCCTGGTTCTGCCAAAGGTTTCTTCCTGTTAAGGGGGAGTTCGTCGTCCCCGCTGTCACAGGGTGCTTACTTCTGGGGGATGGTCTAATTGTTTGTGTTTTCTTTCAAATATTGGGTTTTTAATTTCCAGTATGAAGCACCTTGAGGTGACTGTTGCTGCGAGTTGGTACCAGACAAATAAACTTAATTTTTAATTTTTTGGGGGGAGGGTTACCTAAAAGTATTTGTAATAAGAGCTGTTTGAGTTCTCTAAATATTAATGAAAGGTACTTCAGTGCTTCCTTTCTTGCCTCCTTTAGCATAGGACAAGCTAGACCATCCTTTATGAAAATTCTATCCCATAATTAATAGCGCCGCACCCTCCTTTCCATAACATGCTGATATGTTTTGAATTTTCAGCATCAGGCTGTTGAACCCACAGCTGAACTCTGAACATTACGCTGCTGTAATAAAATCTGCCTCTTGTCGAGGTGTTGCCTTGCATGAAGAAAGCAGATTTATATAAGCTTTCTAAATCAACTTTATGATCAAAGTGCATTTAAGGTTTGCTGTTGTTCGGTTAGTATCGGTAATATTCATTGTTATATTGCCAGCCTTTAGGAATATCATGAATTAATTTTTACTGCGGGTCAGCTGGGATAAGTTATGGATGAAGGGAATTTTTCTTCGGTCATAGAAATCCTCAAAAAGGTGGAGGAAACACTGAGTTGCACACAATCATCTCTCCACCAGGAAAAAAAAGATTTATTTCTTTGTACTGGATACATGTTCTCTTTTCTTTAAAATTTCAGCTTTAGGAATGAAATGCTTCACCGGTGGTTCTCGTTTATATGACCTACACGAAACAACACGCTAAGAACACGCTGTGGTGACGTGAAACGCAGCAGACCATCAAATTCTTCTTCGCACCTTGCCCTCATGATGCTTTCCATAAGGTCAAGGAAAAGCGATGAGGAAAAGCAGATACAAGGCAGTTATTTGGACCGGACTCTTTGACTCGACTCACAAAGTACAGGCTTTGCTGTCACTATGGTAACACTTGACCAGTTTTTAACTGGTGGGCTCCCTCTTGTGATGGACTTTCAGAAGTGTTGGTTTGACAGGAAATACCCCCGTCCCGTGAAACTTTTTGTTGTTGTTTTGTTTTTTTAAAGAGCTCTCAAGTGTCCTTTATAGTTTATAAAATATCAGAATTGGTGGATTGCTGTTAAATGGGCCTAAACAACTGTCAGAAAGCACTTATCCTCAAAGTACTTTTTCTTTTATATAGTCTAAAAAAATATAACTGCAACAAGCAACTACTTGCTATGTGATACTTATTTGTTTCTGTATCATCGGTGTCAGTAGAAATCAAAGACTTGCAGGTTTCCAGAAATGACTGAAGCAGCTCCCCTAGAAATTGTTGACATTTTTCAAACTTCTGTCTTAATCAGTCTTCTCTGTTTGAACCCTGTCTTCTTCTAAGTGAATCCAAATGGAAGTACCAAACTGTGGGTGATTGAAAAATTAATATACAAATATTCGTCCCATGTTGCGTCTCAATTTCACAATCTTGACGTGCATTTTCTCCCGAGTCTGCACCGTATGACTACGCCTGTTAGTGATTCAGTCAGCTTAACAGCTAAGCAGGTTTTAAATAGCTGTCACTTGAGCGGCATGCTTGCCACCTGTTGAGATTCTACTTGATGTTCATTGTAGTGAATTCCTTTTGTTTCCACTTTTGTGTGTGTGTGTGTGTGTGTGTGTCTACGGTCTAAGAAAGTGCCTGAACAAAAAGCACTATGTCGTGTCTTTATTGCTTGCCATGTTTTGTTGCACCAGTGGGAGCTTCTTTCGCTCTCTGTTTACTTCTACCTTCACTCTTATTTTTCTTTGACTTAAAAATGTTCCACTCTTGTCTCTTTAGACTTGTGAACTTCATAGGAACCCTTGTTTTGCGCTTCAGAAAATGTCATGTGCGTTTCTTTTGCTGATAAGGTTGTGGCTTTGTTAAAATTCTTGATTTAAGCACATAACAAATGTGGGTTTTTTTGCTCTCAACTCTTTTTCCACTTGCTCAGAGTGTTTATGCAATCGATTTCAATATTGTTAAAGTCTTTTCAGTCCCATCAGACTGCCTCCCACTCCTGTGTTTGCGAAGGCTCTGTTACTCTCTGCTTCCTGTCTCCCCGGCACCAGTATTTCACCAGCGGAAAAGTGTGACTTCTTGAACCTCACATTTCTTCTCCTGCCATTGCCAGAGTGCAACAGTGTTATGAGATATAGCATAGAGACAAACAATCGATTAATGGTGCACTTAGCTTGGCTAATTAACAGCTGTGTAGAAGTGGAGAAAGCATCGAGCAGCATCAGGGAGGTTGTTTTCCCATCGTCAAGACCCCAGATAACCTTTGGAACATAGATCACTTTACACCATGATTTACATTACAGGTCACAGGGCCTTGGTGCTCTGTAGTCATCCTTGTATATTGCTTAATGTCAGCTTTGTAACTGGGAAGCACTGGTGACTGAGGTGAACAGAGTTACAGAGTTTGACTTCTGTAGTTGCGCCTCTAGTGAAAACACAATTTTGAGAAGCAGTTTTTGCCTTACGAGTACTCCGTCGTCAGAATATCCACAGAGCTTTTCCTGTTATTGGAAACTTTTCTCTTCTTTTATTTCCTGCTGGTAAACAAATTAAGTGTGTGACAGATTCTACCCTATTTCTTCCTCATATTTCTTCCTGCCTTTCACCCTTTTTTCCTTGTCAAAGTGCTTCTGTCCTTTGAGAGTGAGAGTGACACAAGCAGCAGATTTTATTGTCACCTGCCACTCTAAATCCCGCTTTACCTCTTCTTTTCCCTCCTCTTTATTTATCTCCCTTTGCTACACTCCTCTGCTCCTCTCCGTTCTACCTCCAGCGTGAATTTGCCTTGGTTCAATTAGCTCTCAATTAAAAGTGAATTTGGTGAAAATGAGTGCACTCCAGAGGGCACCAATGAAAGAGAAGGCAGAGCTGATGGGCTGCCCGGCTGGCTGGCTGTACACTTCTGCCTCATGTATTTTAGGACATACAAAGTAAATTATGCGTGTGTTGTTGAGTGACGGCAGCTGATTTGCATTTAGATAAATCCCTGTGGATGTCTGGTTGTCATTGAGATTCAGAATGCTGAATCCAGTGGCCCTCTACCCGGGCACTATTACTTGGCGGGGTTGGGGGTGTGAGCGTGCGGTGCTACCTGGAGCTTTTGCCCCACATTTTTAGACAGTGGTGAAGGGATGGAAATGGAAATATGAGCTATTACTAGGAACATAGGTGTGTTCACTTGTGTCTCTGCACAAAATGAATTTGCGTCTGACCTTTCTATACCGGGACTGGCCTAACATAATGACTAATCAGAAGTGAACGCACAGAATTGGAAGACGCCGCATCCTTTTAGACAAAGTGTTCAAAGGCAAAGAACTGCTGAAGGTGTGGGTGTTCATTTTCCACTTTTATAATTAAAAAAGAAAAAGACACTTTAAGCTGCATTTAATGAAACTGTAGACAACGGGTGGTATGCAGTGTTCAGAAGCTGACTGTTTTCATTAGTTCTTTTTGATTATACAGAAACTGCTCCTCAGTAGTCGGCTGAAATTATCTTGTGTAATGTTCTGTTCTCTGGTGGAAGCTCATGTTAAATATATTTTCATTTCTTAATCCTGTTTGATGATGCATGTAGACAGTTGTGCACATGGTGGCTCCGTTATTGCACACACAGCACAGACAAGCTTATTAAAAGCTAAAATCAAAACTTAAGGGAAACATCGTTGGCTTCTGTAAAATGAAGTGTGTATAAACCACTGATCAATTCCTTAACTTTGAACACGTTTGTCAGTTTGTCAAAAGTAGCATCCGGCCATCATGTGCTGGATCACTTGGTTGTTGATGTCGGTGTTTATACCGGATGTTGTGGTCTGGTGCTTTTGGCCTATGATGGATTGTCAGAGGGTGGAGGCGGCTTGCCGCTGATTGACAGTCGGGGCTGAGTGCAGGCAGATGGGCCGTAGTGGCTGTAAATATGAAGTCTGTGTGACAGGTGAAGGTCACTGTGGTGGGAGGTAGAGGAGAGGAAAACTGAGCCTGGTTGGAAGACAAGTGAATGAGTAGAAGTCAGTCTGTCCATGTGTTAAGGTGAGAGAATGAGTAAGAGGTTGCCATGGTTTCTGCCGATGCACAGATTTTTGCAGCGAAATAAAACTGATCCTCCTTATTCACCTTGTTTAAGAAGAAGAAAAAATATATACATATATATTATAATTCAATGTTTATATATAGATAAAAAAACTTAATGCATAATTAAATCAACAGGTTATTGCTTTAGTTTTACGTTGTGCTGGATGAATGTGGATGTGATTGAAGCTTGTAGCGAAGTACTCGACTGCTCTGAGATCCATCTCTCTTTTTCAAAAATAACTGTGGTGTGTGCAACATTTTGCATACAACACAATTATTGTCCTTTTGGAAGAATAATTTTGCGAGGTGATAACGTGTCTTTTGTCCAGTGTATCGTTTTCACAAAGTCACAGTCAGCGGGCCTTTGTGAGCTTGAAGATGGATGCATATGCTGCACAGACTTGATGTTGAATGATTCACATTAGCATCCATTACGCTGCTTTTCTTGATCTTCATTATTCTGATTTCCAGCATTGCTCGATCATTTTCATTCAATTGCGGGAAGCCCAAATCACGATTGAGGTTAAAATATGGTTAAATGTGCAATCTTAGAAAAAATACAAAAACCTTTGCTTATATTCTGATAAAAATTCATGTTTTCACCTGAAGGTCAAGGTCAGAGATGAAGTTTTCTGGAATACCTCGAGAATGAGCTAATGTGGGATTTTGATACCATAGGTGTGTCACCCAGGAGGGTGACTGGTAATACTGGTGGCAACTGGTATTTTTTTTATTTTTAGTCAGCGCTCTGGTGAAATGTAATTAACTAAAGCATATTTTGGTGTATCACTCCTATAATTTCTTGGAAAATGACACTTTATATTAGCCAGTTTCTAATATAATTCATATTTTTGCATGTTGGCTCACTGAAGTGGCCTATTAGTGCAGTTAATGGAACTGAGCCATTGTTAATGTTATTAATGCCACCCCTGCCTTCCCTACAAAGTCAGAATATCTGCTGTAAAAAAGGTGGATAATGGCTGTAGGTGTGCACGGCGGAGCTGAAGCAGGAGTGTGGAGGAACTGCTGGGCTGAATTTAACAAGAGGATTAGTTAAAAATATTTTTCAGCCAAAGAATGTAATTTCGTTCAGAGATTTAAGATGCCAAACAGGAATTGTTGTTGACCTTCACATTACCTTCAGTTTTGGCTTTTTAGTCATAGTAGAAAGAGTCTGCGCTGTAAAGTTTAACAGTATCACAGAGCTCTCACTCTTTCTGCTTTTGTTTTTATCCTCTAGCCTTAAGTGAACTATATTGATATAAAAAAAAAAACAGTAATCCTAAACTGATTGCTCTCCTTTGACTGTGTCTGTGCCGTACAGGCTAATGGCAGTCAGGAAACTCTTTGCTCTACCTCCTTTACTGTACCTTCCTCTATTGATCTCTTCCTCTTCCACTTTAACTCCCTCTCCTCGTGGAATAATCCTTTGCTGTGTTCCCATGTCTCTTGGAGCTATGCCAGAGAAGTGTGGGGTTACCACAACTGGAGACGCCACACACACAGAAGCAGGCAGACTGCATATACCCTTTCAAAGATCTCCCTTTGTGGGACAATGGAGGAATGTGCCAGGGGACGCCCATGTTGACTGTAGAGGGTCTTCCGGGACTTGGGGAAATTTTCAGAATAGCACTAGGTAAAGGAAGCTTCGCTTCCTAAAGGGGTTCATCAAAGGAATATGATAAGAATCCCACCATATTCATTTACTTTCATGCACCCTTCTGTTAAAGATCCTGACAGCTTTTCTAGAAGAAATACTGAGGTTAATCACTTTGGTTATATATAAAGGAAAGTGGTGGGAGAATAGCAGAAATATATGATATTTATATTTGGATTATTATATTTTTAATGTAACTTCTTCAATGTAACATCAGTTATCTTTCCTCAGTTTTTTTTATACATATTTTATTTTGAGTAAATCAAGTGAAACTGTACGCTGTACTGTTTCTGTCTGTTTCAGTTGTTGTACTGGCTGTGTTAGGAAGTAGGCAGCAGTGCGCCTCCTTATTTGCATATTTTTGTGTCCGTATTTATTTTATCTATAACACATGGTAAAAGAAACTGAGAGATGTTAAAAGGAGCAGAGGATCATGCAATCCTTGCTTTTACCTTGCCATATTTCACTAAATCCTTTACTTCATTTTCTGCACCAGATCCAAATCCCTGCAAATAGCACAGAAAACATCATGGCAAACAGCAAAAATAAAAGAATAAAATAAAAGATAAATAATAACACGAATGCCTGATAAAAGGTCTGTTTTCTGTCTAGCTCCATCACACTCACTCATTCTCAACCAACCTTCATCTTTGTGGGGCTGCTGTGACATTGTGCCTGGGTTTACCGTAATGACTCTAATAGCACTGAAAAGTACAGAGCTGCTGCTTTCAGGAACCGTTGGAATTCTTTCAATTGAGGAAAAAACGTGGCAAAACACGTATCACACCTGTCATTCATCCACTGGTTGTTGGCTACTATGGCAAAGTAGTGAAGTAAACAAAAGAGTCTAGCTTTCTAGCAGTCTAGCAAATCTAGCATTAATTCAATTAGCCACCAATTAGCCAGCCCTGCTATTGTAGCCATCATTGCTGATTTAACTTTCCTAGGAATATCAGCAAATGCATCAGTCACCTCAGTAATGGTTGCAAAACTCTAATAACCGTCCCTTTTAATAGACCCATCACAAACGGTAGTGAAAAGCGTTTGTGAATTTTTCTGTGCGTATGCAGGGTCCCTAAAGTGGCGCCCAGTCATTAAAAACCTCGAGAACCCTTAAAGTGAAGCGACTCCCCAATGGCAAGCGCAGTATCCTGCCACTGTGCGATTAAAATCCAGCTAATTAAAAGTTCAGAGCAAACTTGTAAATGTCAAATACTGATTCTGTTCTTGGCAGCCTTTTACACTCTACTGCTTCATCCTGTGTGATGAAACAGGTCTTTACCTCATAATGTGAGAGACGGCAAAGCCGAATAACGGGCTGTTGAATATTATGTTACCGTATTTTTGTAGAGTATTATGTTGTGTGCAGCGGCTCTCTGTCTACTTGGTCAGTTGACAGTATATGAGAGGACGGGGTGAGGGAGGTGTGCTGAGTTGGAGAAATAAAGAGTTCTCCACTGCTACTGTATATGGGATTCAGCAAGATCAGGTAGAGCCAGTCATAGCTCTCAGTGTGTGTGTGTGTGTGTGTGTGCAGTCTCATTCTGCCTCTCTGTTTTACTTTCCCCCTCCTCCCCTCCTCTCTCCTCTCTGTCTTTCTCCTAGTAATAAAGCAGAGTATTTATTTCCCCCTCTTCGACTCTCCGGTCTCTTAAAGGGAGTCAGGGACCTAGCTGATATTAGACGGTATATGTGTGTGTGTTTGTATGTGCGACTGTAAGTGTGTGTAAGTGTGGGCGCTGTCGATCTCTCGCTCTCACGCCGTGCGGTCTGCTTGTCTCACCACCAATCCCAAATGTACAGTTGCGTCTTCTTGCGTGCTAACACACCGAGATTGAAAGTTGCTGATTCTGAGCCGCGGGGACTCGTAGAGAGGAGGCCTCTGGCGGGGGCTGATTGAGCTGTGCTGAGCTGATGTAGAAAAGTTACAGTAGCATGCTATTACCTGCCAGTGTCGATGGAGTTTATTAGCATTGCAGATACGTTCTGGCAGAACTCAGTGCAGCCAAGCAAATAATTTTATGACTCTAGTCCACAAGGGAGTTAGAGGCTAAAAAGGTTTGTCTCATTCATGTCAACTAGCCTTTAACTTGGGCTCTGTGGGTGCACGCATGCCAGTTTACAAAGAGAAGTGATAATTTACAGTGTAGGCCAAACATCTTTCATTGGAAATCATCATTCAATCACTCTGGCTGGCATGCAACTGTTGATTTTTTTTTTATGACAGTAATTCAATTAAACTAATTAGGATAATAATAATAATATTCAAAGCCGTTTTAGATTATTTACCACTCTTGCTTGGAACCAAAAAGAGGAATGATTGTTTTATTTTTTTATTTTTTTTAGTTCTGTCTTTCGTGCAGAGGCAGCAGAGTCGAGATCGCCGGGAGCGTGTGCGGGTGAATCAGCTTTTTACAGCTAAGGGACCGAGCCTGACAGTTGGCACAGTGAAGATGATTTATGAGTGGCCGGGATAGTCAGAGATGGATGAGGAGAAATAACTTTGATCAAAGTTTTCCTCTAACAACAGATGAAAGCTTCTTTTTAGTCCTTGTTGGTGTCTGGTTGTGTCCTGACTTTATTTTCCAGAGGAAAGAAGTTGAGTCTGCTTGCATGTTTTAAAGTTGGGTATTAGACCAAATGCAAATAGTTTATATGCAGATACTGGAGGACACATCATTATGTACCTTTAAGAACGATTTTTCATTTTATTGCAAAAAAGTTCTGCAAACTCCATCGTTATGGTAACAGTTTGCCCTTGCAGTCAAACTGTGGTTTTTGTGAAAGTTGCATGAGTCCATCAGCACACACTGCATCAGAGAGTATACACAAACTATCAACATTAAAAGTCAGCTGTTCTGAGCAGAGTGTAACTTTCTTACTGTCAGCTGGTAGTTTTCCTGACTTTTTTCGATGCTCTGGGTGTCGTCAGAGAGCGCAACCCCTCCCTCCTTCGTGAGAAGAGGGAAAAAAAGGGATTTAAGGTGCCAGCCATGAACTGCAACATCCATGATTTGAGTCCTGTTGAGAACCTTCGTTATGTCCTCCACAATCTCTAAATCCTCTCATTTCCAACCATTTCTTGGCTGTCAGCTCAGTAATGAAGGCATAAAATGCCCCCCAAAAACCGGGTACAAAACAGGTGGCATATGAGGCCTCCTCCTTACAAACAGGAGAAAACACAGCTAGGTAATTGGACACAGACACAGAAATATTGGCTTGTGGTGTGGCCTTTTTTTTTTCTTTTCCAAGGCTTAGATGTTCTGTTGCCAAGACTCCTTTGGCTTTGCAGCTCAGTGTGTGTCCATCCCTGCTCATCTGCTGCCTTTCTGCAGGTCACACCCTAATCCTGTGAAGGGGTTTGGGGCCAGTAGTCCCCAGGAAGGGGTTTACTGAGCTCGTCTCACAGGGACCAATCAAGACTAGCTTTCTTTTACAGTGTTCCTATGTGGCGATTGTTCAGTGTGAGGCAAAAAAAAAAAAAAAAAAAAAAAGGGTGGTTTCGTGTTGAGAGGATTCATGATGTCCATTATAAGCAGACTGAGAAGAAAATATTCAACATAGAAAGAAAAGACCAACATAGTTTTTTAGTGTTTAAATGTCACTGTTTGCAGCCTTATTTTCACTATTCATCTTTTATGTCTGATGAGACATGTTTGATGTGCTGTTTGTCAACTTGTCATCTGTTATTTTCCACATTTTCTAGTGGAGAGATTAATATCTCACCAGAATGAAACTGTGAGTGCTCACTAGGGCTGAATAGGGTGTAACACCTCAGTAATTTATGAGTTTTGACTGAGTAGTATCATACGAGTATCAAACACTTGAAAGAGAGCAAGAAAAATGTTTTCTCTTTGATCACGTACCTCATTACTTAAGTCATAGTTTTAGCAGGAAACAAGCATGCAGTGGAAATTCCAGCACACAAAATATTTGGAGATCTTTTTTTTTCTGTTAGTCATATGTGAGGACAAATGAATTTTACACTGCAGGCTCCTCAGACTCGCTTGTGGCTTTTTATTTCCTGCAGTTTTCCTTAAGAAAAGATTTTTCTGAGGCTGCTTATGTGTATGGAGACGCTTTCCTGTTTTGTACTTGTAAAAGTTTTGAGACATCATTACTTTATATCTGCTTCCAGGGAGCTGTATGTTCTTGTATCTTTTTTCTTTTTCTCTTTCTAAGTAATTTTGAGCAGTAGGCTTTCTGAAGGTCTTTTTTAAAGGTTTTCTTTAGACTTTGGCTGCTTTTTCACTCATTTTTAGTTCAGTCCTTGTACCTGACTAATTTCAGAGGAATGTTTTTTGTTTAAGCCCCTTAACGCTGACCATTATGAATCATTCAAGCTCAAGAAAAGTACCGAACTCAAAGGATGAAGCAATATTTTGTCTGCACATAACAGACAACTTGGCAAAGAACCAATTTTAAATAGTGTCTTTAGGCGCTTTGTTACTAGCAGCCTGTCACAAAAACACATAATTTGTTCCTGTTTCTTTAGCTGAATCTATGAAAAATGCCAAAGATAACACAGTTTGACAGGCATAAAACAGTATTTTTGCACCAACAAGGTGATTCCCAAAGAGCTATTAGCTGAAAATTTGGCACGGACTTCAACGTGTCTTTAAAAACTTTAAGGAAACTGGACAAGTAGAGGGCAAAAAAACCCCAAAAGAAGTGGCAGACCTAAAAAACGATGTGCAACAGACGACCCGACACAGGACCTGAGACATGGCACTTCAGTTGATCCATCTGCTGTTCACCGAAAATGCTGTTCATTAAAAATAGTCTCAATGGAAGGATGGCTGTCAAGAAGCTATAATTAAGGAAGGGGAACAGGCAGAAAAGGCTGAGATATGCCAAATTACACAAGAACTGGACTTAAAATCAGTGGTAACAGGTCCTACAGAGTGAGTAACCCAGGTTTAAATTTTTTGTTCAAACCATAGACCCTCCTCCATCCAGAAACACCGTGGAGGCTGTGGACGCATGGTTTGGGGCTACATTTCAGCCAGTGGTGTT
Organism: Maylandia zebra; assembly: GCF_041146795.1. Taxonomy (NCBI): domain Eukaryota; kingdom Metazoa; phylum Chordata; class Actinopteri; order Cichliformes; family Cichlidae; genus Maylandia; species Maylandia zebra. The sequence goes on along the minus strand of NC_135178.1, from coordinate 26,581,296 downwards.
GGAGATCTTGTCAAAAATGATTAACACAGAAAAGTACCATCAGATTTTGATCCACCACGCAATACCAGGGAAAGCATCGACTTCAGTCAGCGTTACAATGATCCCAAACACACGGCCAATGCAGTAAAAGCATACCAAGCTAGAAAAACACCCAGTAGAACAGTATCAGCCATGGATTGGCCTCCTCAGAGCCTGGACTTCAACATTATTGAAGCAGTGTGGAATCGTCTTGACAGAGAATCGAACAAAAGACACCCAACATCCAAAGAAGAGCTTTGAATGTACTTCAAGAAGCCTGAAGAACTTTTTTCTAAAGACTACTTAAAGAAATGACAAGAATGCTGCCTAAGAGAGTTTAGACTGTGTGAAGAATAAAGGTGGCCAAAGCAAATATTGTATTCATGTTTCAATAAATCATAGCTGCAATTTCCTATATTCAATTTTCAAAACAAAATATAAAGGCGTGGTGCCTCAAGCCTTTTGCGCACTACAGTATACCAAGAGTTGCTGTGATTGTGATCGGGCTAAAGACTTCTTTGTTTCTGACAGTCTTATTTATGGCTTTGTTTTTGTCAGTACATAATGCTGAGCAAGTTTGAGCTAAAATATTGTCTGCAATGTCTGCTTTTAAGTTATTACACCTAATGCCCACTTTATTTGGAGTTGTGAAATCCCTGGATCTCCTGGTTAGCTTAAGTTCACCCTTTTCTAGATCGTAAGGAACACCCCATTAAGTCTGTGAGTTAGAAGAACTTATTTTAATTGCAATGCCACTATTACCTCAATAATGAATAATACGAAGTAGAATATCCTCATTTGGAAAAAATGTGAAAAGTTGAGTTTAAAAGATACATGCCCGTTTGCATCTCTGCCTTTCTCTGCGCCTCCTCTTGTCTTTCTTTACGTCTCTCTCTCTCTGTCTCTTCTTCCACCTCAGAAACACTCACAGGCTTAGCAGAGTCTCTGTGAGAGCCAGTGTTTGATTCTCTTCTCCCCATAGTCCCTGGGCAGCCAGCTTCCCAAACCCCCCAACCTTCACTGTTTCTCTCTCATCTCCCATCATCCCTCTGCCATAAGACCCTGGCTGACCTGGCACGTAGACACACGCTCACCCATGCCTCCTACCCATCTCCCCAAATCCCCTATTTCCCCCACCCTTCCTAGTCTCATCTCTCAGCAAGGACTTGAATTTACCGTCCAGCCACCTCTGTTGTCTGGACCAGAAGCACAAGCAGGTCCTTTTGTTCTGACTGATAAAAGGGAGAAAGCAGGGTGAGGCAGGAGGATTAATTTAAGCGCACGCCAGACGACACATCTGCTTGTTGTGTTTGTGTCTTTCCCTTCCCTCCCGTGGTTTCCCTTGCTTTCGTTCTATTATCTTTGGTGAGAGCAGAGGATATTGGGTCGAGATGCATGGTGAACTCAGGGCCATGACACTCCTCTAATCCGCTCTCTGTTCTGTCTTTTGCCCTTTCTGTCTTCCTGCTGTCTCCATCCAACATTACCCCTCTTCCTCCTTGTTCCCTCTTCCTTTCTTTCTTTTGTCTGGCCTTAACCTTGCCATGTTTTCCATTGCTCCTTTAAAGAGAAAGCTTCCCTTCGATTTTGCAGTGGAGTAGTTATGGCAAGAAAGAGCAAATACTGCAAAGAGAGGATGCAGTATTTATTAATGTTGTTATTAGCATTATCGAAATAGATTCATGACTTTGGTGGCTGCATTATCAGTGGTCAGGTAGATCTATTCGATCCCTGTAAATGTAAGGTGTTCCGCTCTACTATTAATTTTACTTCCTGCCTTTTGTCTCGACTTCTTCCATTGTTCTTCTTCTTCCGACTGCCTCGACACTCAAACTGGGTCACTTTTCTTCTTCCTCTTTGTGTGTGATTCACCTTAGCTTCCACTGCATCCCTGTCTCCCTCTCAGCCTCCCTCTGACCAGTTCATTGTCCCCAGACCTGGGTCACGGTTACTGGTCCGTGTCAGCTTTCTCAGTGGGCGTGTTTGATGGCCTTTCTCCTCTGCTGACAGCTCTCTGGGTCAGCAGAGACAAAAGCAAAGGGTGGAAAGGGATTAGTCCTTTTATTTATGGTCTGGCTTTGATTTGGTATGCTTGTAGGGGAATTTGCAAACAAACAATTATGTTTTTAATATGCATGAAAGCATATTTTCTGCTGTTTTGTCCTGTTACTCTCGTGAACCTGCTGAACCAGTGCGTGCTTCTTTTATGGTCGTATGTATGTCAGTCAGCAGGGGGATGCAGATTGCGTGACCTTTAACCCTGACAGTGATCTGTGTCACATTAGGGTCGATGGCGGGCAGTAGGAACAGATCTGAAATGTCTCTGATCAGACAGGACAGGAACTTAGGCCAGCGGGTGCGTCTCCCGGTTTCCTTGGCCTTCTGCCCCAGCCATTGTCTCTTGCAGACCCCTGCTCCCCCTTTCATTCCAGCTCACACTCAGCATCCCACGCCTGCACAACCAATAGGGAGTTGGTGTAGGAGCGAGAGCAGGTCGGAGGAGGCTGTCTTGTCTGCTCTGTCACTTCATGCTGACACGGTGTAAGGTGGAGTGACACTGAGCTCCGCCATCGTGTCTGGGAGCAGTCTGGTCTAGGAAGTCTGACCTCCGTGACCCGTTCCCGGACCAGTGGGATAGGCGGGGAGCTGTCTTTTGCTTGTGTTGTGTAAATGTGTATATGAGTGAAATGGGTAGGAGAAGGCAGAAAAACAGGGGCTGGTCTCTCTGCGGAGGGACTTCCATCTCCAAAAGGTACAGATCAGCAAAGCTTTGCTGTTTATACAATAGAAGAAAAGTTTCTGATGAAATTGCTTGAAAAATGCTGGCTCAGGAAGTGTGGTGAATACTTCATAGTTCTGCTGCTGCTGCTGGGGTCGAGGGCTGAAAGCAAACTATAGCCACTGCTGAATGTGTAAATGACCCTCAGAGCTCTTAGACTAAATGGCCATGACAGAGGGTGATTCAAAACGACTTTACTTCTGAGCTGGTTCATATTTTGGCTTATGTACCTTTTGCAGAGCTGTTATAGTTGATGTTAGGAGAGTTATTTTAAAAAAAAGACACAAATGGCATCGTTACTTATATGTGTTCACAAGATACAAGAGAGCAACACTTCACGTCCACTTATGGAAATTAGAACGTCTGGTGGAAAAAAAAAAGTCAAGGTCTGTTTGTTCTGATCAGCTTTGAATTGTCAGTGGATGTCTGTGCTATTGATACATGACTGTGGTGTATAGATATACTCTGGCTGATGAATTTCTTGAAATAAAAGGTCTAAAGTTTCTTCAATAAACTCTATTACGCCCTCAGACATCGGTGCATTGGTGGTTCTTTGTGTCCGGGGGTGGGCGTCCCAGTACGCACCGGCTCACTCCTGGTGGCTGCTTCTTGTCGGGGCCTGGAGCCTGGGGGTCGCTCGGGCCCCTTCAGGGGTAGGGTGCCCTCGGCCTCTCGGCCTGGGGCTCGGTCACTCTGGCACAGCTGGTTGCCGGCAGAGCTCACGGGCACGTCACCGCAACCCCCCCCGGCTGCTCCGCGGCTGCTGAGTGATCCTTCATCTGGGGCTCTCCTCAGCTCTTTCCGGGAGAGTGGCACGGCTGCCCCTCCGTTGGTCTTCCTTGGTCTCTTGTGCTCTGAGGGCCTCTGGATGTCTGGAGCCTGGATCTCCTCCATACCTGCTTCATGCCCTGGAGGATGAGGCTATGGCTCCCCACACCCTCTAGCAGATCATTACATGAAGGAACCTTTTAAATACAAGCGCGCTCACGCTCACAGGTGTACTTTTTGTCTGTTCGTTTTGTTGGTTTTTGTTTTTTGCCCTTTATCACCGTTCCTCTTCCCCGCTGTTTTTCTTTCCCTCTTTCTTTCTCCCTTTTCTTTTCCCCAGTCAAGTCTGTCCCGTGTGTAGCAAGTGAAAATAAAATAAACAATAAAAGCAAAGGTGAATCAAATAGACCAATATGGCAAGGCCGGGATGGTCCATTTGGTATAGTAAATCCGTTGGGCGTCTTTCTTTGCCTTTAGACAATAATTCTGATGGCAAAAGAACCAAATGGGACAGGCAGGGGAAAAAGAAAACAAACAAAAAAAACTCTATTAAATCACCTTTGGTCTAAACCTTTTTTGAGCTCTAATATTATAAAAACAGTAAGTCAGGCAGCTGTGGAGATGAAATTAAAAAAAAAATTAAATATAAATTTAACAGATCAATAAGGAAAGCCAGGGTTGCACAAGAGATAAACATGTGCTTTTAATTTGTTTTTTTGGCTCCTCCTGTTTTGCTGAACCCCATGGAGCTGGCTTGTCCTGCTTGTTTTGCAAATATGAATGTGCATAATTTGAGTGTTTGGATACAGATCCAATTCACACAGAGATACAAAAGGTTAACACGGGAGCATTTTTCCCCCCCAAGCACAATCAGTTACACAAAATGAGCTGTTTACACTTCACAAGCATACAACAAGCGCACGCGTTCGGCTACAACAGCTGCGGTTGTGACTGCGTTAGTTGTGTATCACCTGTGTGAAAAGTGCTATTCAGTATCTATGTAAGCAATTCCTTCTCATGGCTCAGGTTAGAAATCATTTTGTGCAACACCTTTTGGATTTGCTATAAATCCCAGCATGTGAAATTTATTGCATGGTTAACTATGAACCTTTATAGTGACGTGTACCATATCCATCATTCTGTACGTAACATTTTACGCCCCTGATGTGTTCAGAAAAGGTGACGCACTCATGAATGCAACGACCTCTTCTAGTCCTCAGGCAAGACTGGGATTGGATTTTCTGCGCTGGCCTGAAATGGGCTGCAGCTGGACATTTTTAAACCCCCTGCTGTGACCCTCCAGGGAATACTTACTGGACTGTGACAGCCTTCAGACACCAGAGAAAACCTCACCCTCTAGTGTCCAGACTGGCCATAACAATACAATTATCATGCGGCATATAACCCTCTTGTTGACGCTATTGTTGCGGCCCGACCTAACTCAGACGCCTTTGTCGCCGTCTCACCTTTGTCCGTTTCTCACTGTCAAATGGCAGCTTTCTGTGGAAAGCTGCTCTATACCAAAAGCTTGAAATTCAGGAGCACAATGACACCGACACTCAACAGGCTCTCCCTAACTGTGTAGCCATTTTGCTCCACTGAATTAGGAGTTAAAAGAAGACTCTGAGAGGAACGGCTGTTTTGGTATGTGAGAAAATGTAAATGGTTTTGCAGGAAGAATTAGAAATCACAAGTCCCTCAAGAAATGTTCCAAACCCTCCTATTCAGCATCAAAAGACTTGGCACATTTTACAGTTAAGTCTTAGAGAAATAGTGAGACTGACACAGTTTCCTGCTACCCTACTTCCTCTCGTTTCCTTGCATCCCAACTCACACAAGAGCCCTGTTTCTTCCTGGAGAAAGCACGGAAATGCAACAGCTCTATCCGTTTCTCCAATATACAAGCCTAGTTAGGCCACTACACTTACTGTTCTCTGTGCACTGATGTGTCCTGCTTCGACACAAGGTAAGATAAATGAAATATCTCCTCTATACTTGTTTATGTAAGTCCCTCAGACAAAGTAGTGACACTGGACTTCCAATTACCTGTGCAATATCAATGTGGTGCTTAGAGCTGAGACTTGACTCCATTTGCAGCTGATAGCTCTGTCTCCAAGGGTCTTTAGTCTAGCTCCTAATATGTAGTGCCATATAATAAATGAGCTGGGATTCTTGGGCACGTGGCTCACATGCTGTGGACAGCAGTGCAGTGTGACAGTTAAGAGATGAAAGCTGATGGTGTTTGTGCACAAGGTTTGCTTTGCAGCTACATGTTGCTGTAATGCTCTGTGGGTCTTTAAGCTCCCATTAAAATCAAGACATGTGCACAGAATAAACTTACCAAAACGAGCCAAACTTTGGATTATTAGTCCTATGTGCATTGACATGTGGGCTTATGGCATTGTTAGCTATTTTGCTCACAGTACACTGGGTTTCTTGTTTTTTTTTCTCCTCTGTTACTCAGCTTTTGGGGGAATATTTGATTTGGCGTTACACCGATTTGGGCCTGTCATTGTCGTGAACCTATTTTCCACAGCTCGCAACAGTAGTAATTTCCTTGTCAGGTTGTTGGTTGTTAGATGAGATGCTGTTCAAAAGCAGCGGCATTAAGAAAGCAGCACCAAAGAAAAGGAAAAGTAGGCGTGCGGTTGCTCAAGAGGGGTCAGATTTTCTTTAAATTTGTAACTGTAATGTACCGGAAGTGATTCTTGGGTTTTTTTGGGGGGTTTTTTTTGGTATGGCGTGCTACTTTCCAACCCTCTCACCATCTCCTTGTGTGCAGAATTATACTCTCATCTATGCTTGAGAGTGCTGCTGTATTCATCCCGGGCTTTTTTTTTTCCTGCCATCAGAAAAACTCATTTACTGCCATCCAGTCTTGTTTAGAATGAAAACAATTTAGACAGACTTCAAAATTGCTTAAGCCAGGTAATCCATCACATTAAAAATGAAGCCTTAATTTGTTTTGGTTTCCCAAGTTGTTGCCTAAAATGAGTGTTTTCTTGTCTTGGTGCGGCTTGTATAATGGTCGTGCTTATTGTCAATCACTTGATTTGCTCAAGAAGGAATTGAAATCCCAGTCAGGAAATAATCACTGGTTAAAAATCAAATAGCAAGATAATGTGAGAGATGTTTTCTTTAAACAAAAAACCATCAGATCTAAACTCAAGATGCACCAACTAAAATTTTGCCAACTCTGATTTTTTTTTTACATTTTATTGATTGTGTGTGTGTGTGTGTGTGTGTGTGTGTGTGTGTGTGTGTGTGTGTGTGTGTGTGTGTGTGTGTGTGTGTGTCCTGCAGATACCAGATTTTCTTTCTAAAAAAGGTATATGACGGAAAACAAAAATCAGCTTTTCTTTAAAGGAAATAGTTTTTATAGTCAAATAAATTAATAAACTTTACAGTTTTTTAGGATCTTCTCTCACTTAGATTGGAAATTAAGTGCTTTATTGTAAAGAGGTACAAATAATTAATTAGCCACCTTTACCTTACCAAACAATACAGGCGTATGATATTTATATAATAAAACAAATACCAGTTACTTTCATCATTTTCCTACATGTTTCTTTTTAATTCTCTAGTTCTCCTTTTAACTCATGCCCTTGTTTTTTCTTGTAACTACTTTGATCCTTTGCTCATACCGAGGCTGCTGGCTTGTGGTTGGCTGTGAACTCTGGATAACTTTAGCTTTAGCCACATGTATAGCAGAGTGAAGGTTATTTAAGGGTCCGCTTAGGTTTGTTGTTATGAATATTTTGTTGTCGTACTGCCATAGTGAGACTAACCAACCGACCGGTTGCCCGTTAGTGGTCCGTGAGAACGCTTAAAATTGAGACAATTCTGGTCCCTGGCCGATCCATCAGCACATCAGATTTGATGAAACACGAGTTGTTTAAAAACAGCAACATCCTCTATTTAATTACATATATAATAGTAAAGGGTTTTGTACTTGAATTCAGGAAGGCTTCATGTTCAGTTGAGTTCAGTTTAAGTGCTAATATAATATTTAATACATTTTAATAAAACACACAATAGGCAATTTATTTTTCTTTACAAGATGATCTCTCTTTGGAATCTGATTGGGGTAACAAACATAAAGTCATTGCTTAATTGCTTATATGCCAAATTAGGCCTGCGTAAGATTGTGTAGGAGTACTTTGTTACAGACTGCAGTATAGTCTCCAGCTTGTTATATTACACGTCTCTGTGCCTATTAATGCACTTTCCCATCCAAGTTTCATTTAACAGACTGCTGCATAGAGTGCGAGGCTCCACAGTATGTATCTTAAACAAATGTGAGGTTCATTGCACTTTTGTGTATTTTAAGTTCTGCTTACCTCAAGGAGAACACATTTAATTATGTGCAAATTACACCTGCAGTGTTTCAGAAACTGTAGTGGTAGTCTGGGGAACGCACACCTGTGTACTCTACTGTGTATTTTTCCATTTCAAACCACATTCTTGCTTAGCAGTGTAGCACACACTGCAGTGTGCCGTGTATCAGGCTGAATACTCAGTCAGAGTGGACCATGGGCCCTGTGTCTCCACCAGACCAATTAGGCAGCAAAGCAAGACTAATGACTGTGCTTGACTTAGCCTCTGAAGAATGGAGCTGTCCCTATTGGACTGCCTCGTTAGGTGATTGAGTAGGGTGTGTACGCGTTTGTGTGGGCCTGCGTGTATTTGTTAATTTGAACCAGGGTCTAAATGATGACAAGCAGATGCCTGCAGTGGGCGTGTCCGCCCCCAGCTTGCCCCCGCTTTCTCCTGAGATTACAGTAGAGCCACCTCTGTGCCACCTTGCAGGCCCACACCTGGTTGCACTGTGGGGATATTAGAGAGAGGGAAAATGAATTTCTGCGATTCCCCACCTTTTTAACAAGCTAATTAAGCAGTGTGTGTTGCATCCTGAGGCAATATTGAAATGACTCTGTCACAGTTCAGTAATGCTTCTAATAGACAAAGAAAGAATGGGAGCTCAGGAGGGAGGGACGATGAAGGAGGGAACCAGGGAGATCCGGAGGACAGGGAATGGCGAAGGGACAAATTAGACATAGTTGGAACAGTTGTGCGTGTAACAAGCTCCCTACTGTATTCTTCTTAGTCAGACAGCATTGAGGAGGCACTCAGGCAGACAGGCTAGTCTGGCCTGGAAGTAGCTCTGCAGCTGCAGATGCCATCAGTTTTTGTAGCACCAGCAGGGGGCGTTAGATCCAGAAATGAAGCTTGGCACATGCCACTGACATTATGTTAAAATATTCTTTTCTTTTTGTAAACACTTATGCCTGCTAGAAATTTTATTTGTCAAAGCTATTTAAGGTTCAATGGAAACCAGAGTCTTCTCTAAAGCTGTACACACAGTGAAAATGACTCTATGTAATGACTTAAACAGAAGGTTGTCCTTCCAATGTTTTTTTTGCTTTTCTTTCTTTTCTCTATTATTCTCACCTCATAGCAGACAGTCCTTGATTTTGTAGCTTTCTGGTTTCTACGAGATCCTTACTTCATACTATAAATCTTGTGTGTGATACTTGCAGGTGTCTAATCTTGGGCTATCATGTTTTTTGGTTTTTTTTTAAGTTCAAACAAAATTGCTTGAACTAATTTGAATGTAAGTCGTGCACTGTATTATTTTTCAACCACCTTTTATCTTTAGTATAGTCTGCATATTCTTCTCTGCGGTGTCATAAAACTCAGCTACACATCCTTGCATATAAATCCTGGTATCTTACAGGCTTCTACCAACTGAGGAGTGTAAAAGTTTGGACAATCGACAAAGCTTAACTGTATATTTTCCTTCACTTTTGATCTTGACCACAACGCTGACTCCTTCAGCGGGTCTGATGGTCTTGCAGACTTTTGATTAGAGTTGGCGATTACGGTTTGTTTATCGTTTCTCCAAGTGGAAGTCTGCCGCCAACGATCTGTGTTGCGTACCTGTGTTTTCGCTCTGTTCAAGTGCGAATTTTTTCTATATATAAACTCGAGCTCGGCTCTCTTTTGTCAGGAGACATTAAAATGACACCTGATCAGCCACAGACGCTTGTAAGCCAGTGGCACATTTCCTGTGTATGGCAGCTTATTAGCATACAGGTCTCAAAGAGGCAGCAGGAGGAGTGAAATGCAAAATGTGCTGGTGAGGCACTTTCAGCTGGAGATGAATAATAATAATAATCATATGGTAATATTTACCGTATTATACAGTATGCTAGGGGTAAGCAAATACTACAGGCATGGGAATAAAGATGAAACTGAAAGAAGAAAAGGAAATGATGAAACCTATGGAGGAGGGTAAGTGTTGATCAGGGACGAGTTAATTATGGACATGATTGCAATTATTTTAAAATATATAAATATGATTTGGACTCTTAACTGTGCTTACATTGAATTATTTTATGATATCTGTGCTGTTCTGTTGTATCAGGGCTAAAACAGGTTAGAGTTACCTAATGAAAACAAAGCAGCTGTACTTTGTTTACATTTTTTTTTAGGTTTTCCTATATTGCATGCATTGCATGCAGAAAATAAAATTCAATGTCCAGAAATGCTTTCTTTACCTCAGCGCTGTACCTTTTGTGCCGTGAACTAGAGGATGACGAGTCTTTGTGGAGCAGGGGTGCCAAAGTCTGTCTGTTCAAGTGATGAGAGGTTATTTCCCCAAAAATGTACAATCCACATTTGTGACAAAGTATATCCATTACCCATCAAAATGAATACGTCAAACCAAAGTGAAAACGTGGATATTGTGAAGTTTTAGTGATGGTGAAGTGATTTTTTTTAACCTTTTGTCTGTTAAAAAATGTGCTGGTGTTTTTATGTGAGAAATTTTCTGTTTTCCAATTTTGTTTTTTGACTTCTTCCAGCTGGCTGCATGAAGCTTTTCATTGCCTAAGACATCCTGTCTTGGCTTGTGTTACTGACCTCAAAACGCCAGACTCATTTTCCTCTCGCTGGAGAAATATTTTGCCGCACCAAAGTGCATATCATTAAAGTATCAGTAATGAGACACCTTCGTGCTCAGATCCAAATATGTGCGCCGGGGATCTGGTCCATCTCTGATCCCGATGTAGCCCGTTTTTTTGGCACATGCTTGTCGGAGGCTGATTTGGTTTATTTGAGTGGTCCTTCAGCTTCACAGGGAATGCATCGAGGCTGTAGGAGATTGGCCATGATGTACTTTTTGGGCTGAACTTGGTTTTTAGTTTTTTTTTTATCAGCAGATCTTGATTGCCTGCTGCTGCTCGAATGAATCAAATGTGCCACTGACAGAGTCAGAGTTAGTGCAGTAACGCTGTGAGTGGACCTGTCAGCTACCTTCTGTTTACATTTAGTCAAAACAGGCGGAGTCCTAATTTCTCCTGGGAGTCGCAAATTGGATTGCCCAACTTGTTGCCCTGACCTCTTGCTGATATTTCCACTCAGTTTTAAAGGAAGAGAGCGGAAATGCGCACAGGAAAGAAGGGAAAAAAAAAACTTCAATAGAATTTTAATTTGCTCTATTAATTTATGTAAATGATGCTGAGCGGCTGTTTGAATTGGAGTGGTAAATTGCTTACCCAAGCATCACCATGTAGGCTGTATGTAAATGCAGGTGTGTGCTAATTGAAATTCAATATCCTTCTCGTCGGCATGGGTTGCTGGCCTTCTCCACTGAGCTGCCTTCCTCATCCTCCGCCTTCTTCTCCTCCTCCTCTCCCTCCTCCTCCACCTGCTCTTTCTCCTCCTCTCCCACCACTTGTTTGCCCTCCAACCTTACCTAAGTGGGTCTTTAATTTAAAAGTAAGCGCATTAACTTTTTTCAAACACAGGCTAGATAAAGTACCTCTTGCCAACAAATGAATAAATGGCGAAATAAATAACGCGGCTTCGCGCCTTCACTCTCTTACATCGCGCACAGACATGCACACAAGCACACAAGGGGAGATCGATAAACAGTGGTATTGAGGCATCTCTTGAGGTCTGTGTCTGGCTCAGTGTGATGGTTGATTTATTTGTTCTTTGCAAGAGGTGGTAAATCAGTGCTTACCCTCAGGCCAACTTGGCTCTAGACGCCCAGGCAACCTACTTAGTGTCACTCCCCAGCCCTGCCGGTTCAGGCGTCTTTATGCTTCTGTTTGTGCATTTTCATGTTTGCCACCAAAAATGATTTTTCAAACTAACTTTTGGTCACTTTGAAAATGTCTGTGCACTTTTGTTGGCGTTGCTGTGAGTGAGACGCGTGTAGGTGCAGAATTAATGCTTTCGGTTAATATTCGGAAAGTGTAATGTGAAGAGCCTGGCTTTTGGCTAATTGCTGCTCACAGATGTAGAAAGGTGGAGGGGGGGAAAAGATGGAGAGAAGGGCTGAGAGGAGGGCTAACCTTCCCTCAGGGCTCTCTCAGGGGTTGATGCTGTGTGTCGCTCTCCTCAGCTCCTCTGCTCTCCTTTGCTCTCGTCTGTTGCCCTAAGACAGGAAACCAAGCTGTCCTCGGCAAACGGCGGCTCTCACCGTTGAGACAGAAGCCACCAGCGCAAAACGCCGCTTTGAATTATCTGGGCTTTGCTTTTCTTCATCTCGTCTCTCACCTTTTCTTTGTTTATTCATGGTAAAATATCCAACTGGGGGGCACACGTTAGAGGACATACTTGTTTGTTTTGCTTTGTCATAGTTTCAAATAGATTCTTTTCTATTGTTGCTAACTTTTAATGGATATTTCCCTCATTTTTACTGTTTTCACAAGATAACATTGGAGGAAAAAAACAGGTGATTTAAAACTTGTTTAGTGTAACTTTGTGTACTTTTTAATAACATTAAGACTGCCAAAATGCTAGCCAGGCAAGCTAATTAACTTTGGCTCAAGCATCATTTGGCTGGAACTTCATGCCCAGCGTGTTTACACACAGTGGCAGCTGGTGTCCACATTGCTCACTGGGGGTGTGACATAGCTAAGAGACATCAACAAATGTGACTTGCTCTTGGCCAAGTGCTCTAATACAAAACACATTACATCTTTTTAGTTTGGCTAGACCCTTTGTACGACGTTATTATGTCCAAGCTTTTAAACCATTTCCAACACTGGTCTTAGCACTTGCACTCCAGAGTGCCCCACAGTTCCAAAAATGTGTTAAACCCGAAACACATGCTACAACGACAACAAATCATTTCAGAAAAGCTGCCATGAAAAGCAGTTCTTTATGCGTACTAGGATCTATTCGGTATACCTTGGTAGTAGCGAGTTGTACTACTTTTGTCAACAGAACTGCAAGGTGCTTGAAAACATTCCTCAGACATTTTGGTCGATTTGACATCTGCTGTTCCACAAGATCCTGAAGGTGATCTGGTGACTGTGGACGCCATTAGTGTCATGAACCGTAGTTCAGCACACAAGCTGGACCCAGAAGCAGAGACAACACGCCAAGGTGCACGCAAAATAAACTTTATTTTAACTAAGGGTGTCCCGGAAAGGTCAAGGAAAACACACTGATTAACTGGAAAACCAAGGGACCGGGAGATAAGCAACTCAGGAACGCCATAGTCGGGACTGTGGGAGGCTGCAACAGAAAGAGGAAGAGAGTTACTGGGGAACGGGGAAATAACAGCATAAGCAGGGTAGAGTTGTTAATCTTACGATCAAGGCTGGGCCGTGGGAACCGGAGGGAGGGGTGAGGGTCCGCGTGGGAGCTCCAGGGAAAACAGAGGAGATGAAGACCGGTGGTGATCCGAACTCCAGGCGGGCAGGAGGACAGGCAGGTGAGGGCAGGCAGGTGAGGGCTCAAAACACGCCGAACGGTTTCCTGAGCGCACAAGGAAAGGATTAGCGTTGTTTAAAGCAAGTCAGAATTTCACAACCGCCTTCATGTGGGGCCACGTTACTGCTGAAAGGTGACTAACGGACAGGTGTGGAGCAGCTGGCTGAGCTGGGTTAAATAGTCCACCTGATCGCCTGGGATGGGATGCAGGTGTGGAGTCGACAGCCACACCCGTGGGCGTGGGCATCCTATCAGCTCCTTGGACACCGGGCCGCGGACCATGACAATTAGAGTACATCGAACTCATTTTCATGTTCAAATAAACAGTTTGGCATAATTTCAAGGTTCAAGGAAGGATGGATCCATGCTTTCATGTTGTTTATGCTTCAGTCCAAACTTTGCAACAGAAACTGAGACTCTGTCCATCTTTTATGGGGCCATTGTTAATTGTACACTCAGTTTCCCGTTCTCAGCTGACAGCTAAGAACCTGGTGACTTCGGCTGTAGCCCATCAGAAGATTACAAATGAATAAATAAATAACAAAAATGCACAATGAATTTCTATATACTATCTAGAACAGAACTTAAGTACATATAAAAGACAGATGAACATTTATTCATCAAAACATCCTCACATACATACTGTTCCAGACATTCCCACATGCTTGAAGAGACTTCATGCATATTGAATATTGCACTTGTGTAAGAAAATAGTTTAATAAATAGTAAACAAATGCATAACAATAAATAGAATCGTTAATAGATTTGACGTGTTTGTTTTGTGTGATTTCAGAGCAGAGTTCAATGTAGTGATGGATAAAAACGGGTCTGTAACAGTTGCCCAAGGGCAGGCATTCAAACAGCTGATGGGCAGGCCAAGTCCTTTAAAATGCAGCGTACTTTCTGAGTGATGTGCATAGTGTCTTTAAGAAGCAGGCAACTGCGTCTTGTTAATCTTTTGTGCAGTTTTTAGAGGTTTCTGCAGATCTTTCTTATCTGCTGCAAATCTCTGACCATATCGTGTTGTGATTGAGGACACGTTCAGTGCTCCGGTGGTAGTTAGACACCAGAAGGTTATGTGACAGATTAATTTTCTTCACAAATCTAAAGAAATACAGTATATTTTGTGTGTGTGTGTGTGTGTGTGTGTGTGTGTGTGTGTGTGTGTGTGTGTGTGTGTGTGTGTGTGAGAGTGTGTTTTAATAAGACCAGGTGAGGTCTTCTGTGATGTGTGTACCCAAGAACCTGAAACTAGATTCTCTCTCCACCTCCACCTCTGAACCTGCTCTGTCTATGCAAACTCATCTCCACTAGTGACCAGTCCTATCAGCGTTGTGTCATATGCAAACTTCCCCATGCTATCTGTTCTACGACGTGTTGTCCTGCATACCTTGTTGGTAACCAGTTCAGAGGCTCCTTTCTCTGGAGTTTGAACTTCTTGACCAATATCTGTATACCTAGATGACCCAATCACATGGCACCACTGAATTGCTGCCATGTGATTAGATTCAGTGTTTGCATTAATGAACAGGTGTACCTAACAAAGTGGCCATCGTGGGTAAGTTTTAAATCAGTGTTCAGCAATGTTTGTTGACTTGATCCATAAAGAGGGACCCTGCAATGTACTTTAGGAGCTAGAATATAAAAAGCTTAGTTACCACACATGACAAAAGGTTGTCACTCTGTCTTTGTATCTAATTGGAGTTTGTAGTTCTCTTTCAAAAAAACGAACAAAACCATTCAGCTCATCATGCTCTACTTTAAAAAAAATACACCCCAAAGAGTCCCCCTTGTAATATAGTGTTTACTTTACGGGCAAGGATTTGACTTTTTAAGTGTCTTCTAAATTAGAGGCCTGCTTTAACGTCGATTTAATATTCTGTTTAGATGCTCAATTAGATTTGTAATTGCTCCTCAGGCATGATTGCGTTTATATTGGCTAAGTTCATTAATACTGTGGGACCCAGGTCTGTGGCCAGCAACGCAGTAAAAATGAAATTAAACCCTCAACATGGGGCTCGGGCTGGGTTGGAACAGCATCAGCAGAGCACAAGGATGTGTGGCTCCAGTGACAGATTCAAGGCTGTAGCTCCTTCAAGTGTTAAATTCAGTAGCTGAGACTGAAATTATTGCTGTTAAAGTTCAGTTCACCAGAGTTCATCTGGAGTTTTAAACAGATTATATGTTAAGGTTTGAAATGTGCTGCTTGCATATGGTTGATGGTGATTTGATGAAGCATGTATGCACTGTGAAAGAACTTTATTATGGCTTTGAAAGGGAATGGAGAGACTGCATTGATGGATGTATTAAAAAAAAAAAAAACTCCATACAGTCACTGTCTGATGGAGTGTTTTTCCTTTTTGGAGCCTTAGATTGTTCTTTTCATTTAACTTTCCTTTCCTTTTCCCCATTTGCTTTTTCTGTCTGTCACTTTCTTTATATTTGTCTTTCATCATTGCTTTTTGCTTCACAGTATGTTATTACAAAGATGACTGCTCTCTCTTGAGGTTTAGGCTCACTGGTCCAGGAAGTCCAGTCTGAAAGCCCAAGAAGAGACCCAGATGTCTAGCCACTTCCTTGTATAATTTAGTCATGCATTCCTTAAAGGTGTTACAAAAACACCTGCATCTGGTGCTTTTACTTTCACCTGTCATTCTCTTGGAACCTCGCTTTTCGTCTGGCACTGTGTCCTTTATCAGTTTATGGAAGCCCAGGTGGTCCGGTCTTACTCGTAATGTACTTCAGCACTCACAAAAACCTTGCAAAATACAAAGGCTTTGTTCGCTCCCGGTCCTAGATGGATCCGAAAAGAAATCAGATTAATTGGTTAGCCTGCCAGTTCAGTCACACCACCGGAGTGGAATAATGGACACATTTGGTGTGAAAATCTCAGAGCATTAAAGGAAAGGAATGCATTAAAAGCTTGTGATAGTCGCACATTTGCTTGGACTCAAAATGCATTATCATTCAAATCAAATCAAATCACTTTTTATTGTCACATCACATGTGCAGGCACACTGGCACAGCACATGCGAGTGAAATTCTTGTGTGCGAGCCCCACAAGCAACAGAGATGTGCAAACACAACAACACAAACGAGCAAAATACAAGAATGGCCAACCTGAAACTAATAAATATATGTACAATATATAATAGTGTATGCATTTCTGGATGTGTATACTAAATATTTTCCTACGTGTGTGTGTGTGTGTGTGTGTATACACATTTTTACAAATTAAATAGTAAAAAAATAAAATAAAATAATAATAATAATAATAATAATAAAATATATAAAATATACAGAGTTGAATATGTGCAAAACAAGTGGCATTTATATACAGTGTGGAGTGCATAATGTTGAAGTTCCAGTAGTGAAGCTGAGGTGTCTATGACGTGTTCAGCAGTCTGATGGCCTGATGGAAAAAGCTGTCTCTCAGTCTGCTGGTTCGGGACCGGATGCTGCAGAACCTCCTTCCTGATGGAAGCAGTCTGAACAGTTTATGGCTGGGGTGACTGGAGTCCTTGATGATCCTCCCCACTTTCCTCAGGCACCGCTTCCTGTAGATGTCTTGGAGGGAGGGAAACTCACCTCCAATTATCCGTTCAGAGCACCGCACTACTCGCTGGAGAGCTTTGCAGTTGTAGGCGGTGCTGTTGCCATACCAGGTGGTGATGCATCCAGTGAGGATGCTCTCAATGGCACAGCGATAGAAGGTCCTGAGGATGCGGGGGCTCATGCCGAATCTTTTCAGTCTCCTGAGAAAGAAGAGGCGCTGCTGCGCCTTCTTCACTGTTTTGTTTGTGTGTACTGACCACGTAAGATCCTCAGCCAGGTGTACGCCAAGGAACCGGAAGCTGCTCACACTCTCCACAGCAGCGCCGTTGATGGTGATGGGGGTGTGTACTTCTCTGCACCTCCGGAAGTCCACTATCAACTCCTTTGTCTTTGCGACGTTGAGGGTGAGATGGTTGTCTTGACACCAGTGGGTCAGGGCGCTGACCTCCTCCCTGTAAGCCGTCTCATCACCGTTGGTGATAAGACCCACCACTGTAGTGTCGTCCGCAAACTTCACAATGATGTTGGAGCTGTTAGTGGCTGTGCAGTCGTAGGTGTAGAGTGAGTACAGGAGAGGGCTCAGTACACACCCCTGTGGAGCACCAGTGTTCAGTGTGATGGGGGATGAGGTGATGCTGCCCAGTCTGACCACCTGGCGTCTGTCAGACAGGAAGCTAAGGATCCAGCTGCAGAGGGAGCTGCTCAGTCCTAGATCTTGCATTCAGCCCACAATAGAAATTATGTTGATGTTTGGGTTGTTTCTGTCTCATTTGCAGATTTTACATTAATTACATTTTGGCACATCTAATTGATCCAAATGAAAAGGGGAGTGTAAGTACTTTTCATCAGTTCCCACTATATTACCTATGTCAATATTCTGTTTTCGTGAAATGATAGCGACCTTCCAAACTGGGCTGATTTCTTATTCAAAGCGCATCTATGTGCAGTGCACCTTCAGCAGCATGGTAAAGCTGTGATTGCGGCAAGAAATCTTTTGAATAACACTGTTTTTTATTGGTCCCACCAGCTGATTTTAGAACAACCATATAAAAAAAAATTGTCACATTGAATGATTCTTTGAAATTTTCGGAAAGCTTTCTGTATTTGTTTGGCTGCCAACTGTCTAGTGATGCCAGATAGCTTTGGCTCCAGCTTTCTCCCAGAAGGGACAAACCATATTGATGAAGCCAGAGTCTACTTCTAATGTACGTTTAATGCAGCGCGTGGGGGGAGGGAAAGCGGCCTCTTGAACTCTAGTCTTCTTAGCTCTCTAAACTATTACATCAAAAACACATTTGTTTCACGCTTTCATTGCTAAGGGCACACTAGCGCAGAAAGCAAAAATGTCATTTCAAAGATCAGCCTGATTGTTCTAATATTTGTTGATTAGGTTTACATTCTGCCAAGCTCGGAGAAATCATTGCTGAATTATGTTTTGTACATCTGTGGCGAATGAGGTCATTTAAGTCAAGTCGATGTTATTTCTCGAGCTTGGGGCTTCTTTATTATGCCTTTTTTTGTTGTAATGTCTCGAGCTACATATAAAATCCAAACTTCTACTGCAGTGATGTTTCTTAATGTTTATAAGATTAGCACAATGTGCCTGCTGTAATAAATCTCTCTTGTTTGTTTGTTTGTTATGAGCAAAAGAGAGTTTGCCTGCTGAGAAACCTTGCATTCTTTCTTGTGTCTTCATGTAGACAAGCGCTCATAATTCATGTAGCATTGTTTACATTTGTGCAGTGTCGCTTCAGAATGGGATGATGGTGGCTTGCAGCATGAACGACTGATTGAAGTCATTTGTCTCTGGGAGGAATGGGCTATGTCAATAAATACACAGCTGGATTGCATTGTTGGCTGTAGTGATTCAACAACACTGGTCATCTCCTGAATACTTTGTATGCCACCACCTAGACTGTCATCATATATAATGTGCAAAAGTCCTGAATCACCTCTCATTTTGTTGTGTTTTGCCTGGAAACATGTAAATAGGCAGAGCAGTACACATATAGTATACACAGCAAAACATGACTTTTTACAGTTATAATGAGTTGGAGACATTTGGTACTGCTGCCTTTATTGTTCAAAACAGCCTGAACTCTCTTAGGTAAACTTGTAATTTCTCGAAGTAGTCTTCAGGAATAGTTCTCCAGGCTTTTTAAAGCACGTTCAAAGCCCTTCTTTTAGATGTTGGCTGCCTTTTGTTCCATTTTCTGTCAAGATGATCCCACACTGCTTCAATAAATTTGAGGTCTGGGGCTCTGGGGAAGCCATTGTATGTTTTTCTTTTTTTCTTTTTCCTACCCAGATATGGTTTTACTGCATTGGCAGTGTTTTTGGGATCATTGTCATCCTGAAAAATGAAGCCTCTGCCACTCAGATGCTTTCCAGATGGACGGATCAAATTCTGATGGTACCTTTGTGTGTTCATAAGTCCATCAATTTTGAGAGGATCCCCAACACCAGTGCCTGAAATGCAGCCCCAAACCATGACAGAACCTCCACCGTGTTTTACAGATTTTTGTAGACATGCTGGCGAAGATTTGAACCAGAAATGTCAAATTTGGTGTCATCACTCAATTAGACCCATTATCACTGATTTTCAGTGCAGTCCTACTTGTTTTACAACAAGTGCGTTCAGTTTACCGTCGTTTTTGCAAAGCTGCTGTTCTAAAAAATGTCATTGAAAGAAATGATTAGCCATAGTATAGGAACCATTCCCTTCCAAATGTGATCCCACTTGACAGTGCACATGACCGAAATATGAAGTAGCTCAGAAGAATGCTTGTCAAGAAAAGCCAAGAACAGATGCACGTGAAGAGACTCCTTTTACTTGTTTGTCAGCTTGTACCTGGAGGTTCAACGATGCCACCGTTAGGAGGCATGTCAGAGCTGAATATTTGACATTGCACAATGTAAACATAATGTAACATTGCAACAACAGTGCAGGTTGCTATATTTCTAATTCCCCTGCAGTTAAAAATGTGCTTCAGCATTTCTCTTAGATGTTTGACCTTCACTGTGCAGGATACTGTTTGTTCAGTGTTTGACACTAGATGAGTGTCAAACTCGGGAGCCCTTTTTCAAAGGAAGGGATCTTTAATGTTGACATCACAGCAGAAATACTAGCAGCATTAAAAGGCATCATCAAAATGCAAACAGACAAATAGCCTAAATGCTGGTACAAGCTCTGTTGGTTTCTTTTCTGCCACTGATGATTGTTGAGCACTGACCTTTTCTGTCTCAAGGTTTAAGCATTTAATTGGGGCCTATCATGCTTTTCATCATTTTCTATTATTTCTTTTATGTTACGATGTGGACGCGATAAAGTTTTTGGTTGAAGCAGTCAAAAGCTGCGGTTGATGGCTCCACACATTGACTTGTTCAGGGTTGAACAAATGTTTATTTATGAGGGTGACAATCTGAATTAAGTAAAAAAGTAACCTGCAGTTTGTTTTCTAGACCTTTCATTATCTTTCATTGTGCATTAGAGAAAACGTACAACCAAATATCTGCACAAAAATATTTGGTTGTACGTTTTCAGTAAGCCACCATCCTGGTTATTGGTTTCACGAAGCCCTATATAAGAAAAAACATAGACTTTGTTATTTTCCCGCTTGCCTTCGTAGAGACTCTCGTTATGGTTATGTATGAGCAGGCAGTGAAAAGTCGAGCAGACACACTTGGCGCTGAATAAATCGAGAGCCTCTGTTATAATGATGGGAAAATCCTGACTTGAAACCTGTGAAATGCCAAAGTGAAAAGAGCTGGGAGGAATGTCTGGCTGAATGTCTTTTAGTGCCTGCTTGGTTTTATAAAATTGCTGAAACAGTTTGGTTCCAACTCAGACCCTGAAGAACTGGCACCATGAAAAATAATAGTTTCTACATAGTGAAAGGTTTCAGCCAGATTTCCTCAGAAGGAATTATTACACTATCTTTTTACGCCAAGTGTTGTACTGTAAACACAGCCTTAAGCCCAGAAAATATCTGAACACTCCATGGAAGTATTTCCCTAAGAATGAGACGCATTCCAATAATACCTTCCTGTCTTTATGTCTCTTTTGATTGCTTCCATTCCTGACAAAGCTGGAAGGGATTTCATTTTCCAGCTAGGATCTCTGTATATTTGGCCTCCACGCTGTAGCTTTGTCAACTGTTTTGCCTGCACATTGTTCACTTTCATGTGTTGCTCTGATAGCAGCAGTTAATACCTACCAACATTTGCTGGTGTGGTTTAATTGACTGAAGCTTGTTTAACTCCCTGTGATCTTTGCATGGAGGGCTATTTGAAATAAATAGCCAATTGGACAAGTTAATTGACAGAAGCAGAGAGGCCTGCTCTCTGTCAGAGAAAAGGAAAACATCATTTTGCTTTTGTTAAGGAGCTTTTATTTTCAAGGGAGAGGAAATAATGTTTCCTGCTGGAAACCTTGACGGAGAGCTAAATGAAGATTGTTCATCTCTGACCCAGCTCCAGGTCTGTCTCATTAACTGCTCTCTATTTCTCTCTTCGGTGATTGAGCTCTCTTGATGGCCACGAGCACTCGCTCGCTGCGTACGCGCCCATGCACGTGGATTGAGACTCACATGGATCCATGCAGACACAAGTTTCTGCTTCTTTTCTTTTTGGTTTAAATAAAAAAGTACCCAAAATGTAGAAATGATATCTCTGTGTTTTGCTTTCCAGACAAAAAGTGTTTCTGCATTTTGGGGCTCTGGGGAAGCCATTGTATGTTTGTCTATAAAAAAAAACAAACCTATAAGTCGTCTAGTGTGTAAACAGAGCCCTACATGTGCAGTGTGACCAGATCCCATTGTCAGTACATTGGTTATATTTTAATGGATCTCAGTTCAGAATGTTTTTGTCAAAGCAGGGTGGCTGGAGAACAGTATTCATCTTGCAAAAACATGTCTCCCACCACATTTTCTACATTTCTCTCCTCATCTCTAACCCTTCTTTCTCCACATTACCATATTTCTACTTTTTGCTTCTTTGAATCTTGATCCTGGTTTTTTGGTGCAGCAACCTCTAATTGTGTGTTTGTTTGTTTTTTTTTTTAAAGCTTTTTTTGTTGGTTTTATCTTATTTGGTTGAGTTTTAAATACTGCAGTTGATCCTGTTTTGTATGCCATCTGACTCATGGCTATGGTATGGCACTATCACATTATAATACCTGCTTTTGGCGGTGGGAGACAAAATAAAATCAATTTTAAAAGGTATAGAGGTGAGTACTTTTAGGAAGGAGGAAGAAAGATCAGACTCATTGGCCACTCTGGTTATGCACTGTATTTAAATGCCCACATGAGGTCTCAGTTGTTGAATTAATGTGGGCTTGATTGGCTTAGTTGTTTCCCTTTGTTTACATTTTTAAGTGCCACTCATTTATCTTTTTGAAACAATATCAACACTCGTGGTCTTCTACATGTTTTTTGAATGTTCGCGTAACACTAACTGTGTGTGTGTCCCACATTAAAAAAAAATAAATAAAAAAATGCCAGTGTCATACTCTACACTTAACCCACACATTAAGCACCCTTAAGGCTCAATTATAGTTGTTACGGTCTCAGTGGCATCAGTAGAATTTTCAGTGTCCGTGCTGCGACCGTGGGGGTTTATGTATTTATAGTTTCCCATCATTTCTGGGATCACCTCCTTAACCTTTCCTGATGACATGCGCAATCGTGGGATTTGTATGGTCTCTGTGGGTTTCTCTGCAGGGTTTCCCTTTGGGGCTTTGTGAAAGAACAAGCAAGACCAGATTCTCATGTCTCGATGGTGCAGAGTAGCACGAAGTGAACACATAGTATGACAAAAATGTAGCCAGAAGCTGGTGGCGTGACGTTTTTAAAAAAAGTTGTGCAGTGATGGAAATAAATAAATTAAAGATGTCGGTGGAGACCCTTTTATAAGTGAATCACTCTGGTGCTACTGCAGTTTCTGTTTTGCATTTGCTAAATGGATGTTGTAGGAGGCGATGACAAGCGAGGTTGAAGAGCCACTGTAATCTGAATTTTTTCCCCCTGTACAGACTACATAATATCAAGTTAGACCACAGTTGACCCTGTTGATGTGTGTAAGGGCGATTGGATTTTTTGTGTGTGGCAGACTTCTGTTACTTGCATGCAATATATTCAGTATAAGTGCAGTGGAGGCCTTGCATAATGGCACCGTGCGCTGACACGGCAAATCACCAGCTGCAGATTTATGAACATGTCCGTCTTCCTGCCTTTAGATGGCTCTAGGACTTTAATGAACCGAGGGATTTTTTTTTTTCTTTTAAGGAAAGACTACTGTAAATCAGCTGTGGACAACAGCTATGGCCAGAATCATACATATTCATCCACATAAATGCAAAGTGAAAGCTTTTCTGCTTGATTTGCTTAAAGTGACTCATTTGGATGATAAGCATTATTATATTAACTCATATTCGTGCTGATATCTTATCGTTTGAGCAGTTTTTAAAATAAAAGTGCAGAACTTGACCTGTATACACAAACAAAGGCAAAAATAGAGGCAAAAATCTAAAACTCAGTTGAATGAGTATACCAACAAATGGTTAAATGTAATGTAGTTGTAAATAGACTGGAAATGTTGGAAGTGTTAATGCCAAAAATGTGTAATTTATGCGACACTGGCAAGATGAAATAACAGCTGTCTGATTTTTTTTTCTGTCTTTTAAGCTCATAGTGATTATTTTTCAGCACTGTCACTAAGTTTATTAGTACTGTTGGCAGTGTGAAAAGCAAAAAAAAAATGTTTGGGAAAAGGTCTGAGTGACATTAGAGAAAATGATTTGATAAAACATGACACTACATCACTACCCAGAACTGTTTCTCTTTGGTTTGTATCCAGAGAAGTATAATTATTTAGAAATGTGAAGAAACATTAATGAACTTCAGTTTTTTAAATGACAAAAAGCTAATAGCATTTGTAACCCAACTTGTGAATTATTATTAAGAATGACCGAACTCCCACTAGCCAGTATCAGAAGATCTAGGATCGGCAGGAGCCCAAGGTATAAACACCAATAAGAAGAGACCACACCACAATATACTGTTCACAAATTTGTTATATTTGACACACAGCAGCTGCAACAATGTAATGAAAAAACAATAAAATAAAATACAAAATATTTCCCCCAAAATAACAAACTAAATAAAAGTGCGCGCATACAGCTTTCTCTGAGTCAATTATATGAGTGGATAATGTCTGATAACTGATGGATCGTTGGGGCCCGTTCAGTTTGTTTAATGTTTGTCCTACCACACTCCGATGAAGGAAGAAAGTTCGTAGTCCTGCAGGTATCTGAAGCTTCAATGGGAACGAAACTTTGGCTTCAATAAAACCTTGGCAAATCCTTTTCAATTTCGGGTTGGCTCGCCATCCAGTTAACTGGAACTGTGGAATCACTGCTCCTCGATGGGGCTTGCTTCAGACTGGGTCCGTCTGTCGAGTCATCCTTTTACCAGATAACAAAAAAACCTGACCTATAAACAGGTCACAGGTCCATATAGTCACATTCACCGTTGTGAAACAGCCACACTTACTTAAAACATTCAAAAATGAACAATAAGTATTAGTGTAACTCTATATCTTAATTCAGCTAGCTCTGTTGTACAACAAAATTATATCACTGCAGCATCATATCCTCTTAGATGAGCTATAATTTTATCAACCTGACGGCTGACAATGTTCTCAAAAAAAACACAGCTTCTATAGTTAACACTGTAGCTGCAGTCAGCAACTCACAGTAGCTCACCAGACTTGTGCATTATAACCAACTCAAAGAACACAACTGAAAATCTGAGAATCGGCGTACAATTGGATTAACTTGTTAAACATAAAACTGATTAGCACCATTTCTTTTGTTTTTTTTCTTAAACGTAATATGATTGCAGTCACTAGCCATTTCACACACAGAACACAGTCAAATTCTGCTAGCGTGAGCGCTAGCAGTTAGCTTAGCGGCTAGCGGACTCGCCGTCCCGTTAAGTCTGCCCTTTTTATCCTTAACAAATTAGGTTTTCCCCACTTTTCGTACTCACCGTTGACAGGGTGAAACTCTGAACAACCAAAAACAACTGCAGCAGACTTGCTTTTAACTCCTAGCGATTCGACTTCGGGAACATTAGTTTCTCTGGCACATGGCATTATATGAACAGGAACGAAATGGCAACACAGGAAATCATGTGATCAAGGTCAACAGCAAGGGTCACTGGGAGCTCATTGCTGATTGGCCAAGTTAAATGACAACAGATAATCTTATTGGTCCACATCTTCCTTTAAACATAAAAGAAAAAAGAAATGACTAAATTCTTTACATTATACATGAAAAAAAAACTACTTTCCACTGCTCTTTTTTTCTAGCTGGGCTACACATTGTTTGAATTAAATAAAAAAAATGATACAGACAGGAAAAGAAAAATGAACTTGACAGAACAGAATTTATATTGAAGGCATTTGAAAACATTTGGAGACCCTGCTTGAACTTTGTTAAAACTTTGTTAAAGTTCTTTAGAAAATCAGAAGAAAGACGTTTGGTTTGTCAGTCTTTTAAAATGGCTTGCGCTTCGTTTTCTGTTTGAATCTGCACTCTTTCATTGCTGCCATTGTTGTTGTTTTTTTGGGTGCGTGTTTCTTTTACAATGTTCCGACTGCACTGCTTAAACCTTGGGTTCAAGTTTACTTGCCCTCACAAATCACGCCACGATTATTTGAGTAAACAAAGCGCCCAGAGACCTCGCCTCATGAAATGTGGTCAGTGTGTTGATTGTGCGATAAATTAGGTCAAGATTACACACTGTACAAACACCCCCCACCCACAAAAATGCATTAATTGTAATATAGATAATAGAATGAAAACGGTCATTATTTATTTCTCTATTTTATTTCAAATATGCAATTCGAGGTATATCTTTAAACAGCTCCTCTAATATCGTTCTTTAAGCCGGTACCATAAGCAGACTTCTCCTCCTCCACTTTCCTCTCTTTTCAAGCTCTTCTCCATCCACCTCGGAGTAATTGATTTGGGAATGGAGTTTTGCACGGGGAATTAGGGGAATAACACATCGTCTGGTCTCACACTTTTAATCTCGACTCCATTTCTCTTCCTTTTCATGTCTATAATTTGGCTGATGTTGAAAGGGGGGGAATCCATCGAGGCATCCTCCTTTGCACTTCTAGGGACTTAAACCTCGTTTGTCTGTTTGCATATTTCCCTTTGTCCTGGTTTGTTTTGGTGTTAGCTCCAGGTCCTTCCTTTCAGGAAGGGAGGAAAGTTAAAGGTATCCCCAATCATCTTTGTAATTTATTTTTATTAATTATTATTTTTCCTCTACCCCTCATCAACATTCCCATTACGCCTCCTACCCTTTTCTTCTTTTCTTTGTCTTTCCTTAAATCAGCCTTGTCTGTGCAGCAGGTTAGGTTGAGAGCATCCTTTCCTACTCTCTTCTCCTCGCTCTTGCTCCTTTAACTTTCATCCTTTTGCTTCAGCATTAAAGTTATGAATGTTATAAAAAAGTTTTACGATTGAGGGAAAGACTACACTCTGTTGCCACGTTAAAGTTTAATGTCGCCCGTGGCCACTTATGCAGTGAGTTGCCTCAGTAGTTAATATAACAATTAGAAAGGTTGCGAGGCACTTCTGGGAACATTTACAGATGTATCATCAGTCTGCGCAGATAATACATGATTATTTCTCATATTTCAGCTCTCTTTGACACCTCCTTTTAAATATGTTTTATAAAGTGGCGTTTTAGCTGCCTGCCTCGAGGCAGAAGTACACACTCAACCACATTTCCATCTTTATGCTAAAATTGTCTGGACACTAGACTGCACCTACACAGCAGCCCACCTCCTGCTGTAAACACACGCACACACATGCGCACGCACACACAGACAACTGAACTGAAAAGGTCTTTCCGAGCTGCTTCAAATTCTATTTGCCCATTTCACTCAAAATGGGTGGAAAATGGAGAAGCTGGCGCCAAATAGGCCGTTTGCCAAATCACCGAAAACCCCCAAATAGTCTCCATTAAAGTTTCCGGGCTCTTGGCTGAGTGAGGCCACGGTGTTTGGAGGTCATTTTTAAAAGCCCTGTGGAAATACCCCCCTTCCAGCCATCTCAGACCATCACTCTGTGTGTGTTTCTTCGTGTGTGTGTAAGTGACTGAGTTCAGGCTTTATTAGGCTTCAGTGGTGTTTGGACAGCCGGAAGAGTAGTACTAATAGGACAGAATGATGCAGAAATGGACAGAAAGCCCCCTTGGAGTTCTTGAAGCTCATTTTCTCTCTCCTCCCTTTTACCCTCTCACTCTTTTTCAATCATTCACTCATTTTTTTGCCCCCCCTCTTCTCTCTCTCCTCCTCTCGCTGCTCTTTTCTACATCAGCACCGCTCTGCTTTCTCAGCCTTAGCTGTCACACGGTCCTCGTGTTGCTCCACTAATTTTTCACATCCCTTTATTCCTGCTATTCTGCTTCTTCCCAAAAGCACTTTTGAGTCAGCGGGGGGAAGCTTTTAGCCTCTGATTACTCCTACATGGTAATTTCTCCTTGTTTTGCTCATCTTTCTGTTTGTTTCAGGAGTCGTTCATTCTATTACCTTGTTTCTCTGTCCTTTTTGCACCTGCTCTCCATTGTTTTGTTTTTTCTCCTGTTCTTTTTTAAAAACTGTCTTTCTGCCCGTGTCTGTCGCCCTCTTCTATTTACCTATTAAAACAACACTTTATGTTGAGAAGGCCATTTCATATATAACGTGTTTTAATCAACAAAGAAATAAATACTTATTAATAATGATAATTAAAATAGCATTTCATCCAGCTAAACCTGGTGGACAGCTTGTGGGTCCAGCCAAGGAGCCCTGTGGGATAAAGAATAATTTCAGTCTTGGTGGTAGACGTGAAGTCCATTTCCCAGAGTACCAAGCCTCCCTTGTGAAATTTCTGTATATTTTTATTTTATTTTTTGGGGTAACCTGTAGCTAGAGGGACCTCTCTGATGTCCTACATTGTACCTATATTTTATACAAGGTGAACCGTGTCTCTCAGCAGGACCAGAAAGTTCTTTTTTGTTAAGATTAGACTGAAATTACTCAGACATTTATCCTGTGGCACCATCCAAAAAGTCACAATATCATAACAAGGGCATCTTTTGTTATTTGTGTAGCGTAACATGCCATTCTACACGGCAGACAAAAAAAAGAGTTAATTCTCGTGATTAGCACGGCTCTACTATTGTGTGATAGCTTCAACGTTGTCAGATGATGGCGTGCCATCTTCTGATTTCGAGGCACACAAAGCGGATGATAAAGAAATGCATTAAGACAGTGTAACGATACATGACTGACAGCGTTTTTGGTCTTCTACAGCCTCCACCGTTGTGCAAACGCTGAGCTACACCTGTATGGAAAAAGTCCTCTTTTGGGCACCCTGATTTCAAACTGAACACGAGAAATACAGTCCATTGAAACCTTTGAGGCAAGCAGTAACTCATTAAGTTACTCAGTCATTCAGTCTGCGTTCATTAAGACAGACTAACAGTGGGGTTGATTACACAAAAGTTTGTTTAAAAGTAGGGCTGAACGATATATCGCATTTGCGATAATATCGCGACATGATCAAGTGCAATTTTCTAACCGCAAAGGCTGCGATTATACTCTGGACATGTCCAAATTCATGGGCTGCATCCTCCTGAGGCCGCATTTGTAGACCGATTACGTCACAGCGACGTGCCGAAGGCTGTCCAAATTACTACCATATCCCAGAATTCATAGCGCGGCCCAGCCAAACTCCAGTTTCCAGCAATGGCGGCCGCTACTAAGTTTTAAAATTACTCATACTAATCTTTCTGGGCCACAAAATAAACTTTTAACATATTTTCAGGCGAGAAAGTAGTTGTGTAAACATCAAATATCTGCTCGGTTTATCAAGATATCCCATATTTGCAAAAGTGCTTCGACGTTTTCAGAGGCGTCTGCTACCCACCAGCTCGACAGCTAGCCGGGAGCTCGAGGGTTACTGATGCGGCCGAGAACGGCACAACTCCCGGCACATCATTTTCAGATCACCGCGGAGTTTCGCTGCTCGGGTTAAACGTGATATATAAGTCACTTAGACAACCTAAAAATGTTATTGTTGGGCTTTTTTCAGTGTTTTGTTTGTTCGTGAGTAAATCGGTTTGGCTGAGATTAAAGTTATTAGATTAGATAAAATAAAACTTTATTAATCCCCCGGGTGGGTTCCTCCTTGGTTTTCACACAGCTGACTAAACGTCAAACAGAAAACTTATTAAACAGAAGTATGAGACAGTCGAGAATTTACACCAGTGTCTGGTTATATTTTAGATAGCAAGAAGCAGACGGCCGAGTTTATTAAACTCCACCGAGACAGCGGTGACGCTAATCAGAAGGCTAGACCGTCCAATTTCACGCCTTTAAACTTTAAAGGCGTGTTTGTGTGTGTGTTTATACAATTGCTATTATGTTTGCACTTTATGTGTAATGTTACTGACTGCAGAGATCAGTAAGATGTGTGTATTTTTTATTTATTAGTTTTATTTATTTAATATTATTTTTTAATTGAATGACTGTCTAGTAGTTCACAGATGTCGAAAAACTGAGTGTGGTAAAGCCACTGATTTTTTTTATGTATATTTCTGCAATCTGCACATTGTACTGACTTTCATTTTAATGTTTACACCAGGGTTCCTTGTCAGCACTTTATGCTCAGATGTTTGTAAGCTAAAAATAAACTATTGTGTATGTTCAAATATACTGTTGTGATTGAAGAAGTTAAATAAAAATGTCAGTCATCAATTCATGCATCACCTCATGTCATCATAACAGAGGTCTGTCTTCCAGGAAAGAACAATTTAAAATTAATGTAATATAGTATTGGCCATACTATATGATGTATTGCTTGTCTTTGTTTAATAATACAGAAGACAAATACCTTAAAAAATAATCGCATATTGCATCGCAATCGCAATATTGGGGCAAAAAATCGCAATTAGATTATTTTCCATAATCGTTCAGCCCTATTTAAAAGCCTTCCACAGATGTTAAATCGTGCTGGAGGCCTTAAAGTAGACTAGACCTCAGCTTTGTGTAAATAGAGCACGTCACTTGACCTCGTTAATTAAAACACATACCTGTGCAATGTATCGCACGGGGGGTTACAAGCACAGTAAATGGGAAGTGTCGCAATGGTGAGAACTGTGTACACACCTGTGATAGAAACATTGACCTGTGACACTGGATTAATGAAACTAAAAGGAAAGAAGGTGTTTACTGCTGGATAGAGTCGAACATGTACAACAAATGAAATCAGAACAGCTCTCTAAAATGATCCTACTGGTGAAGGGCACTATGATTGTGTTGTTGTAGTGAACTGCTGTACAGTATATGATGTTTGCCAAGGCCACTGGATAACTCACTGACTTTTAGGTGAAATTATGTGTAGCTTTTAGTTCACAAAGGAGCTGAAATGACTGTAAATGGGTGTATGACCGAGACCTTTTAGTCCCAAAAATATATTACATTTTAGTTCAATTCCAAGCATTTAGGTTATATGTAGCACCAAATCACAACCGCAGTCTCCTCAAGCTGCTTTATATTGCAAGCTAAAGGCAAATTCCTGCAATAATAAAGAGGAAACCCCAATAACCAGATGACTCCCTGTGAACAAGCACTTGGCAACAGTGGGAAGGAAAAACTCCCACTGAGCTTTGATGTTGTTTTCAGTGAAACCCCAGTGTTGATTGGAAACATTGAATGTTTCTGTATAATAACAAGTAGAAAATCAATATTAAGTCAAAGTAAAGAGCAGTTTTGAAAATGTAAATGTTAAGATCTGAACTGTGTAGCTTTCTGCTTGAGTTTGTGATCTTAATGTTGGGAAAAATTCATTTCCTTTTCCTGTGATTTTAATGCTTTTTTTCTCTCTGTCTTTCTCTTATTATTTTTCTTTCAGCCTTTTACTATTTATTTCTATTTTCTCATCGTCTCTTTTCTCTTTTCCTCTAACCTGTCTGTGTTTCTCTCTTTGTTTTCATTAACTATATACTACAGTCCAATTTGCTCCAGTGGCAACACAGATGAAAACACGAGTGAGGAACTGGCTTGTCTGTACATCATCTGACTCACACCCCTAAACCTTCCCCTGACACTTATTCTTTTCCCCGTGTCACACACTGTTACCTGACAATCTGCTCAGCAGAGATGTGATTGTTGGAGCAACTCAAGCAGAAGTAACACTAAAAGGCTTTTAATCTTTATAAAATCCTCCTCTTCTCATTGGAGCTTTTTTTTGTAAATCCATTATCAGAGAACAGTGTGTGGAGAATGTTTCTTTCCTTTAGAGAGAAAGCACTTGTGAGTACAGTGTGAGGTGTGCATTGTGTTTCTTTTGCACGCACGTTTGTGTCACAGAGGTATTTTGAGTTATGCTTTGCTTTCAGCAATGTCTGCAATTAGCATTAAAACCCCTGTGATGTGGTCTGGGAGCTTTTCAAGGTTATTTTTTCGGTCTACTAAACCAGAGGAGTCTTTCTGCCCCAATAACTGCCGTGTTAGTCACAATACAGTTGTTTTTAGATTCATTTTCTTCAGATCGATTACAAATGTCTGTTGAGTGTGAGCTTTAAAGGTATAAAATCTGATCTTCGATGGGATCTGACACCTGATAGACAATCATGCGTCCGTGTTTCAGACTCTGAGCGACCTGTTCTTCTGGGTTCCTTCTCTCAAATCAGCCTAACCTCAGTGTATCTTTCATTCGTTAAATATTCATCCCATCCAAAGAATTAATAATTTATGATTACAATTCAGAATCAGACATCAGACAATCACCGTGAAATAATCATTTTTCATTTGCTCACGGCACATTGGTAATAAACATTTTCTTCACGCTCATTCTTTTCACTCTCATTTCATTCCTCTCCTTCTCCTCGTTTTCATAAAAAAAATTCTTACTTTATGATCAGCTCAACACCTGGTGAGGGACCAAAGCTCTGTCACTGTCTATCCTGTTGCCATGGTGATTAGAAGGTTAGGAGCCCCAGAAGGGCCCCTAATAAGGAGGAAACAGGGTGTGAAATTAAGGCTGTAGGACAAGCATAGCATCTGTTTTTTAAGCAAGGCTGTGAAGACGGTGATTTAATGTAAATGAGCGGAAAATACAAACAGCAGGTGGCTTGTACAGTAGTTTCCTTCAGGTTGTTAAAATTTCAGTTTGGATGTTTTGCTTATCTCTCTTTATGTCCAGTTTTCAATCAGCAAACTCAACAGCGCTAAAAAGTTATTTTGCACGTTGTTTTATTTAAGTTGGTCTTTTCCCCTAAAGCGGCTACAAGAGAGGATGAAGGACAGTGATAAGCTTAATGACTATGCTTAATTATTTTCAATTAGCGATGGGATAGAAGCAGAGTCAGAGCCTTTTATGTTTCGGGTCAAAGTTTTCATCCCTGAGGAGGATAATAGGGACACTCTTGGGACGGTGCTGCTGCGTATGTTACTTTTTGTGTCCTTATGCAGATTGTTTGCAGCAAAACGTCTGTTTTTAGTGGCTACTCCTGCAGCGGTCGTTAAGTGTTGGACTCTGGGAATGACAAACTAAAAGAAGAAGGCCTTTGTTTAGAGATTGCATTAGGCCTTTAGTTTTTTGGCCCAGCACAGCTCTGTGAAATGTTAGGCTTTCCACAGAGTTGTTGTAACATGTGAAAATAAACATCAAATGACTGCTGTAGATTTTAAAATTACTAAGCTACTGCCAACTGGTAATGCTCCTGGCAACAAAATGCAGATGTTGGAGTCAGTTCCTGTATAGTGGTAGTTAATTTGAAAAAACTCCAAAACAACATTTTAAGAGACATTTCTGTGTGTCTGTTCTGTGATGCCGTTCTCAAACTCACTGTAGCCACATTCATTGATTCTAGTAAGTGTTCGGTGGCAGCTTCCACTGCACGTGTGTAAAGCTACTCAGTTTGTCTCATACTTATTCCAGCATGAAAATTAAGAAGTAGGATTTACCAGTCGAAGAGCCTTGTTCACATCGAACCCATTTTTTCTTAGACTGCTTGAGCAATTCAGCTTTAGGTGCATCATGGACAGGTCCCTAGTCTGTTGCAAGGCTAACAGATAGAAGCAGACAAAACATTCATTCTTATGGCCTGAGAATCACCAGATAACCTAACATGCATGCCTTTAGGCTGTGGAAGAAGAGAAAACCCCCAGCTGGCTGGTGGGTTCGAACTGATGACCTTCTTGCTATGCCGCAACGGTGCTAACTACTGCATCGCTGCGTCTCATTTACATGCAAGATTTAGCGTTCTTCAATTAGTGGACAGATATCAGCTACAGAGATAAAATTGTAATACATTTTGCCTGGCTCCTTTTTTTTTTTTTTGTAAAGGTCTGTAGTTGTACTAACTTTATGTGTAAAGTAGTGGACTTTTACTCCCCACTGTGTCCTGCCCACACACAGGGTCTTTTCCGGACAAACACACACACCTGGTCAAAAGAGAGAACAAGCATTCAAGTGCTCTAAAGCTCTGATTTACAATCCAGCCAGCAGAGAGAAATATCCTCATTCTGTTTACTCTCATTTTGATAATGTGATGGATCAGTGTAGCTGCTCCATATGCACATTTATTTCAAACATGGCAGAGCTTCAAGCATGAATTGTGTTTGCACTTGCCCGCCCACATGCTTTCCTGTCACAAGTGTCAATTATATGCGATGATGCTGATGTGAAATTATGGCAAGACAGATTAAATTTAATATGAATCTAAAAATAAATGAGAAAGCTAATTCTGTGCAACAATGGGGAAAGTGTGTGTGTGTGTGTGTGTGTGTGTGTGTGTGTGTGTGTGTGTGTGTGTGTGTGTGTGTGTGGGCAAAAGCATAGCTGTGATACTACTCTGCTACATGTGCTGTAGACAGTGCAACGTAGTCACAAACACACCAGGAGAATTGCAAAAGCAGAGAAATGAAGGGATTATTACATTGTTGTAGCTGTAGCATAACAACAGCTCATCCGCGAGGACGCTGCTGATATGTTAACCAAGATATACATTTTAGCCGTGCATCTGTTTAACATCTGTTTATTCCTATTAAGAGCATATATAGCATTTTTGTAAACAGCTTCTGTGTTTAGCATCAAGTAGTTCTGTTTGTGGTAAAATAATTTTCCTCACCTGCTTTCCTATTCAACACACACACGCACACAATGCTGAAACCAAGTCCAAAAAGCTGAGGTGTGAATCAAATCATGGATTTGTGAAATCATTATGTCTCTATTGTTGGAAAAAGAACATCACATACATGCGTATAGGCCTGTAGCGATGGGTGATAAACATTTTTAGTTTAACAGCATAGAGAGCTCTATTTGATTCTATTTTGCTTGAGCGTGTCCTGCGCTGAGATGGGCAGCATTATTGTCTTTTGATGGCAGGACATCCAGGAGAAAACCTGCTCTTGATGTGAGGCTACAGCGCTACCCTGAGAGAGATTTTGTTCACTAAGAAATTAGTTGAACTAAAATTAACAGTGTTACTTTCCTTCTCAGGCCAGTTCTAACAAATTTATGATGACCCATGAAATATATATTTAAGTAATTAAACACATTTTACAACTTGCTTTACCTACTATTGCCTTTTTTGTCACCATTTACCTTATTTTTATTTCAACACTAATTGAGATTCATAATTCCCCCATTATTTGCCATTTAAGCAAATTAATAAATATCAATTATTACTCATAATATTTTCATGATTTTGGCTTAGTGGGTATATACTAAGTCTGAGTAATTATTGAGTTATACTAATACTTATCTAAAGTGTAAGTGTAGCTGCTTGCAGAACTGTGGATCTACTTTACATTGCCCGTGGATGCTACCTGTGATGGCCTTAATAGTGCTAGACAGGTATGGGATTGTGAATCAGTGGCTACTGGAGGAGGCTGACCCAAGCTGTCTACTTGCTCATCACTGGATGCTCCGATCCATTTGTTCAATTCCCGGATTCCAGTCTTTCCCTGAGGGCAATACCCAGTATGCCCTAGCTCTTTGGCTCAGAAAGGAATTGCTTCTGAAAATGAGTCGATGAGGTGGATGAGAGAAGCAGACCACATGTGTGCGATCGTTTGATGTCTTAGAACCTGGATTTAGTCTGTGGACTCCTTCGCTAAGCTTTCTGTCCATGCAAAACACAAGCCTGGGCTTTATCGTCGGTGAATTTATGTGTGTGTGCGCACGCGCGGCTGTGTGTGCCTGTGTGTGTTTATCGACATTTTTCTGCTAAGTGTGTCTTTGTGTGCTTCTGCTGGTGCTGGCTTTTTTGAGAACGTTACACCAAAACGGACAGGAGAATGTTGGAGGGGTATCAAAGTCTTAACCCCTCTGCATTTATTATAACCTGCCTATATCCAAGCCCGCTGAGTCCCAGACACTGCCTGTTTGATTTGTGTGTAACTGAGAGACAGTTTGTGAACATGTTGATACCACAATCAGCAGGGGATGCTTGTTAATAGTACATTTACAGCTTTTATTTGTGGTCTCTTGCTCTTTTCGATTTGTGTACTTAAATGCTTTACTTTACTGTCTTTTTACATTCTGCTCTTTCAATCTGTCTCAAATTTTTCTGCCCCCTGTGTGCTCTCCTGCGCCCCCATAGACGTCTGCTTTGCATGGAAGTGGTTATAACTCTCAATAGTCAATAGGATGCATCAGTACGGCTTGAATTTTTATATATATATATATATATATATATATATATATATATATATATCATAATCATTTAAGAAATTATTAAAAGTGTGAAAAAACACAGATGATGTGGTAGTTTTCAAAGTGACTTTTCCTTACTGATTGTTTTAAAGGTGTACGTGTTGCAGTGGCATAAAACAAAGGGGAAAATTTTACACTTCATTTTACATTTAATAAAAATGAGCTAACACCCTGTTGAAAAAGGATTTAAGTGGTTAATCAGTAGTCAGTTAATCTTGAGAAACTGACTCACTGATTGAACAGCTAATTGTTTTAGTGCTAATATTATCAATCTGGCTGATAACCTCAGAAGAAATGACAGTGGGGTCTTTTTAATTTAAAATACTGCAGATCTTGTGATTTACCCCTGATGGTAAAGCTCGACTGAGTGCGCATGTTTTTGTGTGGTACTATATGGTTAGCTTTGCAAGTATTTGGGCAGTGTTCGAATTTTTGTCTTTTTTTCTCTAGCGCACCATAATGGACTTGGAATTACGCAATTATGGTGTGATTAAAGTGCTTCAGTTCAAGGAGTTTGAAATTGAATGTTGAATCGACTTTTTAGAAATTACAGCTATTTTACAGTTTCCTTCATTTTCACAGGCTTAGAGGTAATTTGGCAAATTAACCATTATAAATATAATGGTTAATTTTTTAATATTTAGTAGGAAGTCTGCCACTGGAACCACAAGCTCATTGGCCCACTGAGCCCAAGTTGACTTCCTACTGCAGTTAAGTGTTTTTTAAAGACAAAAGCAAGCGTCATTCAGTTAACTAATGTTCCTGTTAATTATACATTAAAACAGGCACCAGTTCAGCTGACAGATTGAGCAGACGACTAAATGCTGCAAGGCTAAATACCTTGCAGACCTGAGGCCCCCTTTTTTTCACAGATTTTCATCTTGATCCAATTTTCACCCAAATTAAATCTGCTGGAGCTTTTATTCGTATCTGCAATCACACAAAATTTGAAAATGATATCTTGAAAACTGTGGGTGCTAGATTGCAAACAAACTATTACAACTAATACTTGTTTTATATGTTGAGCTGATATCCATCCACTTATACTATGTGCAGTACTTACATCATTAACCCTGCCACTTTCTAGGGCACTAATACAACATTTTTCAAGTTTAAAATTGCAAAACGTCTATTGGTGTCCATATACTTATGGACTTGACTTTATGTCTTTGGGCATGCTGCTAATGCGCCAAGGACTCGCTGTGCCTCCTTCCCTCCTGCCATATCACAAAGATTGCCTAAGATAGCACATCTCTGTGTCAACCCCTGCTGAGCTGACTCTGCAGCAGGCTGTCCCATAATATCAGATTTTTATGCATCCCTCTAATACTGCTTGGAAATGCACCACTCTTTTATCCTCCCCTCTGCTTTATTTTATCATTAGTAGGCCCTAACAGGGGGGATCTCAGAATGGGTGTTAAAATGTGTTTGCCCTTGTCGCTCTCTCATTCTCAGAATTTCACATTCTTTAAATGCTCCCTTTACCTCAAAAACAACCACATATGTAAATGTCAACAGAACTACACTGCTATTTTATTGCTGTTTTTTCTCACAACATTTACTTTTTTTTTTTCTTCCTCTCTCTGTTCATTACTTCAAGCTGGTCAAATGTCAGTGTGTAGTGTTAAAACAGATTGCTGTCCCCAGTAGCGAAGTCTTGACTTT
Source organism: Maylandia zebra (assembly GCF_041146795.1). Classification (NCBI taxonomy): domain Eukaryota; kingdom Metazoa; phylum Chordata; class Actinopteri; order Cichliformes; family Cichlidae; genus Maylandia; species Maylandia zebra. The sequence goes on along the minus strand of NC_135178.1, from coordinate 26,543,992 downwards.
TATTTCTTGGAACCACACTGGTATTTCCACGCTAGGCTCCGAACAACATGCTAGTGCCAGTCGGCATTGGTGTACTCTGCTCCAGCACGCACGCCACTGCATCTGGTGCACTGACTCACTCGTCGTGTGTTTGACTGTTTGTTAGTTGTTTCTCATGCACGTGGGTGAAATGCATTAAACTATACTTGATATGTTCAGTCTTCCAGTGAAAGACAAATATGAGGCAGGTTGTTGTAATGATGCATGTGTGCAAATGTCTGTGCCTGTAGGAATATAAAAGAAGCACTTGACCTTGTGTGCCAATGCATAAATAAAATAAGGGTGTATTTTTTTTTTTATGTGATAACTGTCTAGACATGGCTCTCCTCCAGCTATTTTGGTTTCAGTGTCCCTCTCGTTACTTTTCTTTCTCGATTTTAATTTCATTCCCTTGTGCTCTCTTGCGCTTTCACTCCATCTTTTTCTTGCGATGCACCCCATGGTACCCAAGGGAACAATGGTGCTCTAACAGCCTTTGCAGAAGTCCTGTGGACCTGAGGACTGGGCAGCATTAGTCTTAAAAAAAACACAACAAAAAATCCAACAAAAGGTCCGTTTTTTAGTTTTCCACAAGTCCATCTGAGACTTGCAGACAACCTAAAGATTTGCTATAGACGCATTTATCATGCAAGCCATGCAGTGTATGACCTAACTCCTGTAGAATTAGCACTGACGTGGTTAATATGGCGGTGAATAAAGGTTTAACACCGACCCCCTCAGCCATCTGTGATGATGTTGAGGTAATTAGCATGCTACTGTTAAACTCCTCTCTGTGTTTTTTTCCCTGCCTCTGTCTCTCCCTCACTGTCAGTCAGCCACACACATGCATACACAAACACACAGTGGACTTCTCTAGCTATTAGCCATGCTAATGGCTTAGATCTCTTGGACATTAATTGTCAAGTTAAACAGTAATGGGGAAGATAATAGTCTTCTTGTCCACAGCTTGTCATTTAGAAAATAAAAGGAGCACTTGGCTGTTGTGCTTTTCAGTAGCAACACGTTTGGAATAACTGGTGCAGTGGCTTAAACGTTTTCATTTTTGAATATATATTGTTCCTTTTTAGTTGATTCTTACAATTCTGAGTTTATTGAACTGCTTTTCCTGTGAGTTCAAGTGATGTCAGTTCCAGTTTGAGCTCTTTCCCCCCCCTTATTTATTTTTTTCTTTTACATACATTGGTCATGACATTGAATGCGTCTGCCTGTTTCATCTCCACCGCAAGTTACTTTTATAATCACATCATGAACATTTGTCTTATCCTTTTTACTGCAGTTTGCTTTGACTTTGTATTTTCCAGCTGGATGTTGATCAGTGGCTGCGATGACATTGCGAGATTAGTCATAGAAATTATGAAGTGCACAGTAAGTTTGAATGCAATTTTATGACAAAGTACTTGCGTGGAAAAAAAGGGAAAATTGTGGCAGTTATGACCTGTGAGATACTTTAGTTTTTCTGATAGCTCCCTAACCACACATAAAGTTACTGTTTTGTAGTCAGATGTACAGGAATAAATTGCCAGAGGACAGCAGGATCTCTTAACCTTTAGTCTCTGTGGAGGATACTTAAAGGCTGTTAGAGGCTGTCTTACTTATAAAATGTATGGAAGACTGTTCTCCCCTTGCTCTTTACTAGAATCATACCTCAGTCTCACTGACAGCAGATATCTGTCCCTGTCACTGCTCATACCATCAGCATGAGTAATGCTGTGTGAAAAGGCTCTGCACAGACCGCTAACATGTAACGACCTTCTAATTTCTCTGCCCTGGGCACTGTCACCTACCTGCTCATCATCTGCATAGCAGAACATCCTGGATACTCTTGTGTATGGACCTCAAGAGTATTTATGATGTCAACTGTACCCAACAACACACCTCTAGTTCTAATCATAACGCTGCAGCAAGCAGAGGCTGCATGCCCAGAGGCCACGAGGGCAGAGGAGGCCACTACCTTCGGGCCAGCCCCGGGTCTTCCTGGACTACGATGACACTGACAAGGTAGAGGGAGTAAAGTGTAGAGTTTGTTGTATGAGGACACTGAAATGAGAAGCCAAGAGATGATTATTGTTGTATGGTGTTACTCAAATCTATAAATATGTCCAATGTCCCACTTAGAAACAAAACTTCACGAATCACTATGATTTTCTTTTAGATAGATGGATTAATTCTGTGGTTTTAAGACTTTGTAGTTATCATTTTTATTTTTTAATCAAATATTAATGATAGGAGAACCAAAAAAAATGTAGTGACATAGAGGTAGGCATGATAGCATTAGCAAAGTCTTATTTGTCCTGCGCCACTTTAAGAACCTCTGAAAGAAAGGGCATTTAATAAAATGACATACTATTCAAATGATCTCCAAATAGTAATGGTCGAATTCAGCCAATGTTATAACTAAACTTTAGATTTGAGTCCCTCCCTCTACACATACCAGAGATGCCGCTTGTGTTCTCCATTTCACAGAAAACCCACTAGTGTCCAGAAAGCATGTTTACCATCTGTCTCTCTGTCTTCCTTCATGTCTCCACTCCCGCTGTCTCTGTGCCTGATCTGTCTTTGATGCTACTGTTGTCTGGAAAGTTTCCATTGTGATAGAGTCTAAGTTGTCACAGTGTCTGACATACATGCTTTTTTAGAGGGCATGTCTTCCAAAGGATGTGAAGAAAAAGGACAGTTTGTTTTAGATGCAAGTACAGCTGGAGCAGCAAAGGAGGCTCACTGAAGTCCTGCGGTGTGTACATTGCAGATCAGGCTGGACTTTCTACATAGCAAAACTTGGAGAAAAAATATGTAGGAGTATGCACGTGGTTTAGGTAAAGCATCTTATTTAATTTTGAATGGTTGGACATGTATAAAAGCACTACAGTAGATGTTATAGTAATTTGCTGTATAGAATATAACCTTGTTGTTGTCGTTGTAATCAGTTTGTTATTATTCATCCACAGGATTCACGTCCTTAAGTTTTATCCATGTAATATCTTTGTTTTTATCACACAGGGGTTTATAATACTTGCTGGATGGATTAACATCCAGAAAACAAGATCGATGTAATCGCAAAGAAACTTGAGAGTTCTGAAAACTGTGGTTTCCCAATGAGAAAGCACTGAAACTCTTTGTTGCTGGTCCTGTGATTCTAGTAGTTGCTGCCAGCTCCTGTTCCATACCTTTTGTACTGTGTCGATAAGAAGAAGAGGCGGAGATTCCCTCCATAGGCTGCTGAACAGAACAATCCAATATGGGCCATAGCTATAAAGGAAGGTATAGATGGGAGCTTCACTGTGGCAGCCTGTCATTCTGGTCCAGGTCCATGGTCAAACTGGCCTCTTTAAGCCCCATTTTTCATCATTAGCATGAGACATAAAACTGATCTCTAAGTAAAGCTCAAAGTCAATTTCTGGTCCAACTTGATAGATTTAGGTGGAAAGTTACCATGGAAACGGCAAAGGGTTAAGTGATTCAGATTTGCTCAGACTCAGAGTATCTTTTAGTGGCTTTCAGTTTTCTGTGAAAATTACAGACCACCAGCAAAGTTCTTAAAAAAGCTGGCTGTTGATGCTTTCAGAGGATTGATTTCTGTTATTTAAACCCAGTGCTTAGATGTAGTGTACGCACCTTTGTTTAATGTTATCACAGATTCGGTGGGTTTTTTTGTTTGCATTTTTGAGCATCTTTGTCATGCTTTGCTGGTAGCTGGTAGTTGCTGGTAGTTGCTTGGCCTACCTAAGTGATCTCTTTTGAAAAGTGGGTGCTTTACCAAAAATCTCTTTGTGATTGTCTGTAATTTGCACAGAAAACACAGATTAAGCAGTAGGAAGACTGAAATGTGGAATGAAAACTGGAAATGGAAAGCATTTTCCTTCAGATTAAAAGATGCCTTTTTTAAAATGTGTTGGTTGCAGTAGTAATGCACATCTTTTACTTTGATGGTGAATGGTCTCTACTGTTTTGCATCACACTTTTGACAGTTGGCAAGTGTTTGCAAACAATGGGAGACCACCGCTGTCTGTTATCAACCCCAAAAATTTGATTTGAAAAGGTTTTTGGTGCAGAAACCTCTTAGCGAACAATTTCACTTAATGACTAACGGCGATCTCCAGCAACCACATGGCAACTGGTTGGAAAAACCACATCTTTGTCTAGTGAGCCTTTGGTTGCCAAAGTGTCACTGACTGGTCTCCAGGCCTGTTTAACTCAGTCCCTAATCAGACAGGGGGGTGACATTAACAATGCCAAGCCCCAACTTAAAAACCGTTCAACTGGTTAGACTAGCAATAAAATGAATTTAGTGTGCGCCGAGTCTTTGCCTGTGTACTGAAATGAAATGAAATGTGAGGTATATTTTGGCTTGTGTTTATCCCTCTTATTTAACTAAAGCAGCGTTTAGCTGATCCTTTCCTGCAGAGTGCTCAAAGATGAACAGAAACTTGAATATTATTATTATAAACCCAGGGATAAACTTTAAATACCAAGTTGTCTTTCAAAGGCATGAAAATGCCATTCAATAAAAATATAATTGAAACCAAGAACTCAAAATGCAAATAGTTGTCATATTTTTGGTGCTTAACAGATACAGCAAGTGATACACACATGAGGTGGTACTTTGAATTTTTGATTGGGCAATTAAACATTTGCTTCTTAATTGTAATTTCCAAATTAATCTGGGAAAATGTGTGTATTTATTTTATAGCTGCAATTCCCAGGGTAATGTTTTAAAATGCAACTATTTTCAAACGCTGGAGTAGGTTTTAACAGTTGATGAGTGTAAAAGCATTCTTGTATGTTTGTGTGTGCATTGTGTGTGTGTGTGTGTGCATTGTGTGTGTGTGTGTGTGTGTTTTTTAACAGAAGTGAAGCTGAAGGGCAAGCTGAGAATTGATGGCTTGCTATAGGCAGAGTGGATACTTCTAATAGTAGGAGTTCCAATAATGAATTTTCTCCAGCTTCCCAGAAAGAGGTTAAAAAGAATAGTGACTTGTTTTTGTTATGAAACGGTTTTGTAACATGGTTATTGAGTTCAGCCTGTCTGCACTACTTATAAATGCAGCACTCTTACTGTACATACAGCTAGACTTTTTGCCTTGAGAGATGTTTTGTTGTAACGAGGACCATCACGGTAACAAAATGAGCCAACGTGTTTATTGCTCTGTCAGCCTTAGGCCTCTCCCTCAAGAGCACAAAGCCATACTAATATGGCGCGATGATGTTGAGGAGGAGCCCCTTGGAAGGCATTTTACTTCATTTTGAAAAACTCAAGGGAGGTGTTAAGGTGTCGTATCAGTGATGTAATGACAGCTTTCAGTTTGCATTTATAGGTAGCAAATATGTCTCCTTGGATTCCTTCACTGTGGCTTCTTTTGTCCAATTTGACATGCAACATAGAGGAGTTGGCATGTAGAAATACATTGGGACTTGAAACCACAAGAGAACTGTTGGAAGGTTTTGACAATGTGGTGTAATGACGCTGCATTTAAGAGAGTAAAGAATGTCTTTTGGCTTCCTCCAAAGTAGCTTCTGATTTCCATTTGACATGCTACAAAGCACTATTGATTGTTAGAGAAGCAGGGTGAAAACCTCTTCTTCAACAAATGGAAACTGCAAAGTAGAGGCCTCCACAAGCCAACACCTCCTGCTCATGCATACTTACATATACACATACACAGTCTTGTGTTTAAAAAAAACAAAAACAAACTAGAACGTGCCACTCTCGAGGGAACTGAGGGCTTAAGCCACCGAATAAATGACAGGTAATTTTCAGTTGAGAGTGGAGCATACAGGCGAGTGAGGCAATCAGTCTGGCATCATCAAGGCTGATGACATCGATAGACCAAGACGAGATTGCTTGACAAGTGTGTGAGAGAGTACTGTTCATATGGTAGGATAGGAGATTGATTTCCCAAAATTTTTTTTAAAAAAAAGCACAAAATGTTACCATTGTTCAGACATTGGTGTGATCACTGATAAGTAGGTAGCAGTTACTTTTTTGTGAAATATATGAGAAGGATAGGCCAAGTTTTTTATGGATTTTCTTTCCCCCAAGTGTGTCTGAGATGGCCACAGCTGGAGCAAAGTGGATCTATTGATCCTGGGAGTTTCATTTTTCAAACATAGTCATCTTTCAGAGCCGCCTTCGATTTTTGAAAAATATACAGTGCGCTTTGAGATAATTTTATGGCCTTTTTGTCACAGTATACAGTGGAGAGATGTGAGGAATTTCAAGGTAGGTGGTAGTTTGTGGAAGACGGGTGGCTCTACTTCTCAGACGGGCTGGAGCTATTTACTTTGCTTGACCGCATGTTCAAACAGGGGCTGTGGGTCATAACTTTCTATTAATTTGGTATTAATTAGTAATTCCATCAGATGAATTCTATGTAAAATGCTTCCCAGACACATCTTCAAATCGCTTGTTTTGTTCCATCAATAGTCCAAAACCCCAAAATATTATATTGGCTGTTGGCAAACCATAGGCATCAATCATTAGAATTGTTTCAAAACAGCTGTCTGCTGATGAATTTATGACATATTAATCCAGCACCACTTTCAAGATGAATTTCACTGTGTCAGCAGGATCCCCAGTGGATGATTTTAATTAGAAAAGATGAGATTCGATACATTTTAGCTCTTTTTTTTCAAATTTCCACCATCTATCAAACACATTTTGACTTGTAACTAACAGTTATTTGCATTAAAAGTTAATCATTTTGTTTACAAAATGTCAAAGAAGTAAAATGACATTGAACCCGAGGCAGCCTTTCCAAATTGATCATTCTGTCAGGCCAGCAGTTCACAACCCCAAAGAAAAGGAGAGAAAGGCTTATAAATGTTTGCCTTTTCCCCTTGAAACCATTGATATAGATAAAATATTGATAAGCAAAAATGACTGCAGATTAATTTTCTGTCACTCTGCTAATCGTTTCACTTCTAGGAAGAATATTGTTTAAAAACTCTGCATTACACACACTGCAAAAGAAAAGGCCTAGCAAAGCTTTTACTTAAGAAGGACTTTCACTAAATTACACTTGGTTGGTTAATTTCTGCACGCCCTCTATTAGCTCTGTGTTTTTATCTATTTATTTGTTTTTATGAGTTAATAATTTGAGTTTGTGACCTTTTGCTTTCTTTGCTTTACCCTCTGGTCCTCTGTCCGTGCTCTTCTTTCTCCTACAATTTTCAGGTCAAAGTAATAAGCCGGAAAGAGGCTGCGAACGGCGAAAAAACGATTATGAGAGCAACGAAAAGAGCATCACTTGTGTTGGTTGCTTACACTATAACCTCAGAGAAACGGAAAGAGAGAGCGAGAGAGTCAGATGCTATTAGATTATACAAACAAAAAGCTTACTGCCCACAGTGTCTCATCGTGGGTAGTCAAGTGGTCAGGGAGCGGTTATGTCATCACTGACAGTTGATGCCCCGTGTTGCCCAGCAGCAGGCCATGGAAACACCGCACACACGAACAACCCCGCTGGTCTTTAAAGGTCTGCTTGTTGTGTGGACTTGACAACAACACACATACCAACACAAATAAGCCTGTCCTTCTGTTGTGACCCGCTTTGACTTCCACGCCAGGACTCTTCTGCAGGGGATGAGTGGGCGTCAAAGATCGGCCTGTCCTGTCTTAAGTGCAAGTGTAAATGGGAACGACTTGTCTCCTAAAGTTCAACATCAGAGTTGTGTGTCGCCGAGGGGCTTTTATCATGTCGTCCTTTTTGAAAGTTTAACACTGAGTGCTTTAATCGTGGACGTAGCACAATTATTTTATGATGCTAACACAGTGAGTCTTTCTTATGGAACTTTACGCTTGATTAAATAAAAATTATCTGTTGAGAATGTTATTTCATTTGCTTTGAAGTCTTGATCGAAGCAGAAGAACCTTTCATATTTCAGAGGATTTCCTGCAACTGCCAAAGAAGTCACTTCTTATGCAAAGCTGCTGGATAGGCATGAAGATGGATTGTTAATAGAATGTGTTGCAGTGTGTTCAGTAATCATTATTAATCTCTGTGTCGGCGGATTCTTTCTCGGCTCGGCCCAGTGTTCATAAAGCTCGGTTAATTAGACTGATTGATTAGATGGGGATGATTCAGAGCTCTCATCACAGCTCCTCATCCCGTCAGCTCTCTAATAAGATCAGATTGCGCTCATATTCACGTATTCCCCTGTGCACGCACCCACACACACCCACCGAGCTTGTTTAGCCTGTCATGCCACCTCCCCGTCTTTCTCATCTTCGCGACTGGCTGTCTGTCACATACATATTCAGACAGGATTTACAGGCATGAAAGAAGCAGCCAGGCTTGCCAAAGCTATACACTGAAGACCAGAAGCTACATTATGTTAACATGAAAAGATTGCAAATCTCTCATTCGCCCTTATTCGCCTCTCCCCTTTCTTCTCCCTTGTCTCTCACTGCTATCCATCCTGTTTTCCAGTCTCATCATGTCTCATAAATATGACTTGTCTCCCTGTTTAGCCAAGAAAAACATTGCAATGGATAGCGGGAGTTTAGGAACCTCACATCTGTCTAGACTGTACTGTGTTCTTGACCTACGTGTGCGCTCCATGCGTCTTTTTGTGGACCTTTGTGATTACTTTCATGTCTGTATGGAAAACAGCATACACACAAATGTATTCGCAAACTTAAATGTGAATCAGCTTTGCTAAAGCTTTAGCAGCAGATCAATATTCATGCACAGCTCCAAGCGAACCGCCCTGCACTTAGTGCACAGTGCCTGCTCATCAGCACAGTAAAGAGACTCTCCCTAGCTGTAGTAAAAGTTTATGACTTTCCGTGTTGCTTTTGTCTCCAGGCAGCGGATATTACAGAGGATGATAAGTATTCATTTAGATTTTTGCCAGATCACCAGTCCTTCGTGTCAATACAGCCCATCTGAGCTCTTTAAAAAAGAGACAAAGTTTGGTGTGTGTACATGTGTGCGCATCTAAATGTGTGTGTGTTCCAAGGCTGTGATGAACCCAGTGCAATATCACCCCTAAGAGAGTATTTATGGAGAAAATGATTACCTTGGAAAAAAACAGAACTTTGATGAAAATTGTCCCACTTCAATTTGTACCTGGAAGGCTTGCAGTTGGTGTCCTTGTTTATGGGTAATATTGGAAACCTGTAAAACTCAACAGTACCAGATGCTTTCATAAAGAAATCACAATCATCAGTGGGTTTTTGTAGTGAGCCTGAGCTTCTTTTTCCTGGAAAATGGTAGCGCATGAAAAACTCGGACTGCAGCTTTGACGAAATTTTGCATGGGTATGTTTTTTTTAAATAGAAGACCATATTAAACAAAGTATTGACCTGCTAGGCCCTGGAGTGAGTATTAGGCTGCGCTGTCATAAATCTTCTGAGAGGTAAGACTACTCTCTAAACCTGATCGTCCATAGCTTTTTAAGCTCCCTTTGAATCCCACCTTCACACTAAGCAAAAGTAGATACTCAGTACCTTAATCTTCCCTTATATCTCCTTTTTCTTGCAAAATCGATTCAAATTTAATTCCATGGTCCACTCAGTTGTCTAGCCACCATCGCAGTTTCACTGTCTACACAGAAAGCAGAGCATGAGCAGCATGTTTAGCAGAAAAGCAGCAGTGAGCTCTCTGTCTGTGTATTTTCACAGTAGGCGTTTAGATGTTGAGTGTAGGTTATCTGTGTTTTGGAAGTGCGCACAGCCCAATGCACAGTGACAGGTGGATGGGAGGTCACGCTTCACACCGACTGGCTCCAGTAAGTAATTAACCTACTGTATATAAAAAAAAAAGGATGTAGCCACCATTGGACACACATTGGCGTCCTGTTTTTGAAGCCTTTAGCATTGTAGTCTATACGATCTTGTTTTTTCCAAAGCTAGAAGTAACCATATGTGGAAAAAGGGGTTAAACGCTAAGCTGTCTGCTGGCAGTAACAGCCAAAGTGCAAACGTACTCTGTGTAAGGGCATCAAACAAACAGATATCGGGTAATTTGTGCCAGTAACCTACCAAATAGCTACTAGCAACTGTGAAAGACACTGAAAGTGACCACAGCCCAGATAATGGGAACTTTAAGGCTCAATGCAACTCACATGGGTGAGTTCACTTCCTGTATAGTTGTCATGAAGCGAAGAAATTGTTAATAGACCAAATCCAGTTTTTTTTAGACCAGGCTGTAAAAGTGTTTATTGCTACTGAAAGAACATCAGGATTGACTCTCTTTTGGAACCAACCTCAAACAGGCCACTGGAGGGACTGCAGTTTTTAGCACCTTTCCCATTAGCCTTTTTTATCACCCTGTTAGGTTGCTTGATTTTGAGGGGGGAAAATTAGTTTTTCCAAGAAACTCTGTTTCCTCATGTGTATGCGTTGGATGAATAACAGTCTCTCTCGGTGATTGAACTGGCTTTATCTGGCTTTATCTATGTGTGTGTTTCTGAAATATGTCTGTAAGAAAGCAAGAACTTGTGGAAAGATGTATTCACGATGTGTTGTTTTTGTTGGTAAAGAATGAATCGTTTTAACGGGAGATGAAAATGAACAAAATCTGGAAAGAAAACAATCTTTCTGATCTTTCGGTTTCCATCTCTTAACCTGACGTTTGATGGAGGCAAACAAGTTGTATGATTGACCGTATTGACAAGCTTAAATAGCCTCATTGGATGAGAAGTGGCCCTTGGGTGCTGCCACAGCGTTTTGAAAAGAACAGGCGGCCAGACAAAAAACCACACATTCATGTACAGCACTACCCCTTTTTGCTACCACAGCACTCTTAACAATTACCTTCCCGCTCTTTAACACACACATGCACGCACACGCACACACACAAAGGCTATCTTTATGACTGCAGCATTTCCACCATTCCAGCTCGCTGTGTTTTTCTGCTTTCCTTACCTCCTTCACCCAGAGACCATTAAACTAGATCCCTTCTAAAAGGCTTTAAGGTCTCTCTTGGCTAGCCACTACTTCTCCAAAGCTCTGCCATGACTTTTTTCATGTTTTTAAATCAAAGTCCATGAAAAGTTGAGGGGGAGGAGTGGGAAGCAAAGAGAAATTTGGGATGGGTTTTTGTGTTTGTGGGTTGGAGACAAATCTTAGTTATAAACCCATATGGTGTTACTCACATTTACACAGGGACGCACACATGCACGCACACTCACATACACGGGCTTAATCTGATACGGTACATGGCCTCCTGGCCTGTTCTGCTCTGGTGGGATTTAAGTTTTTTTCCTTCCCTGTCTCCCTTCTCACCTGCTGAGAATTACTTTAGATTTGTAACCTGCTCTCTTGTGCGTCCATACGCGTGCGCACACACTTGACTGCACCCACACAGTCCTGCAACACAAACAGCCGTATGAAAGACAGTCTGGAGGTGGCGTCTGCTATGACTCCTTGACTCCCTTACAGAAGGTTCTGATTTAGGGATCGAGGTGGTGTGCGGCTTTTTGATTTTGCTGGTAGTCAACCTGAAAATGTTTTCCTTGATGGTTTTTTGGCAGAGGCCATGTTGGGAGAGCTGTGGCCAGCTCACTTCTCCTACCAGCTGCTCAGATTAGGCTGGTCCAGCTGGAGTTTTTTAAGTTTCATACTCAAAAGACAACTCTGGTTTACTCTTCTCCATATCTCTACCTGGCCCTGCAGATCCGGATCCATATGCATCAGTGTCTCCAAGTGGGATAGCTGACTCACCTTCACTTAATCTTTCCTGACTGAGTGGGGAAGGAAAGTGTGGTGGGTTCAACCTGAGGCACTTTTAAGGTGCATCCAGTTATTGATTGTGCTGAAAAACCACACTCTGTGCAAAGCTCAAAAAGTACTACAGCTTGTATATACAGCAATGTCCAGGAAGAACACTTGTTCTGTTTTGTAGGATTTAAATATCACACTGGAAAAAGGAATTCCTTCAAAAGCTGCACCGAACCTCATATACTGCCCTCCTTAGCACTCCTTTTTTGATGATTCAATCTATTTACTCTAAACAGGGCGTAATGTTTAAGGCTTCTTAAGAAGGTGACTGTGTAGGTTCTAAATTACCCAAGTCATACAAGTGTTAGGCGTTTGAAACGAAGGCAGGAATGGGACTTCTTTTTTTGGGATTGTGAAGATGTTTCACGTCTTATTCAAGAGGTTTTTTTCAGGTCTAAAACAACTGGGATTTAACCCCTAGTGGTTTCGCTCTCTTGGAGGCAATTCCGTTTGTCGACTCATTATTGATTATGTGAGTAGTCAGATGAGCCAAGGTGTGTGTGGTTGATCCTTGTGAAAGGAAATTCCCTCCGTAAAGGGATGTGGACTAGAGCTCTTCACACGTCAAACTGTTGTCAAAATGAGCTGAACGTTATGGATTTGTGTTGGCAATATACATATATTGTTTTTAGGTTTTGTTTTGGGGTTTTTTGCCTCAGGTGTTGACACAAGTTTGTGTCATTGATATCACAATATGACTTTATAGCGGATTATAGCAGTAATACAGAGGAAGATTCTGATTCTGATATCCTTGCGTTCTGTAGTGTAGAAAATCCTCCTGTCGACGTGCAACATTAAATATAGATATAACTCTGCATGCGGGTTGATCAATAAGAATGTAATCTACAGCCACACTAGCAGGTCTGTGAGAATATTTGTCATTTTCAGAATGTTTTGCTATGTGCAAAAATAGAAAGTTCAAATGGTTAATATTACCTTTGCAGGTATTCGATTCAAAGTACAGGACAAATTTCAGCTTGATACGCGCACTACATTTTAAAAAAAGTTTGCTGTTTATTCCGCAAACTATTTCTGAGTCCTGATTTAAAACCTAATGAAAGTAGAGACAACTACCACCCACAGAGCACAGTTAAATATGGTAAAAAGTGTAATTTTCAAACGCCAGCTTTTGTTTTTACCTGGTAAAATTAGATGCTCAGAGGTCTGCTCCTGGATCATCTTTTTAGTTGCTGGATTATAACCTTAAAAGCTATTCTTACATTTTCAGTCACACTTCTTTAGGAACTATTTTACACTTTAAAGGCACTTTAGCTCCATACTGATAAGGTGAAAGACAAAGCTTTTAGCTTCATACGAGGTGTTTTGCCCAGATAACTTGACTTGGTGAAAGATAAATGGACACCTTGTTCTTTCTTTTTGTGATTTCTTTACCCCCTTGAGTTTTCCATCTTACTCTACCTCGACTCAGTAACCTTTAAAGCAGCCTTGTGAGGGGGAGCGGGGCAGGGAAGAAGAAAGAGAGAGAGCGGTGTAAGGGTTTGAATGTAGGACAGCATCAAGGAAATGAGGAGTCTACAAGTATATAGAATGATCAGTAAAGAATTACAAATAAGTAGTTTGATCAGCCTCAGACGTGACACTATGGGAATAGGTTGCTAGTATTAGATGTCTGATCACAGTTCTACACTGACAAGAGGTTTGGCCATAGAGGACATGCAGTACTGTGCAGGAGTACAGTGAAAACTGTGGAAAAATCTTACTGACTGATGATGCTGCAGTGAAGTAGTTTGCAGTAGTCTTCTATGTGTCCCTTTGAGTATTCTTAAACTATCCTGCCTTTCAGTGTTTTTTAGGCATGAGTGCTTCTTCCAGACTTCTAGTAATTTAGAATAAAAATATGGAGCTGTTTATTTCCTTTGAAACATATCAGATATATTTTAGTCTCAGTGCGCTGAATCTGATAAGGAAATGTTGGTGTCTGGATGCATCCATTCCTATTTTATGGGCTTTTTGACCATATTCCGATTTACTTTTCCTGACTTGCTTTTGGGGAATCTCAAAAGTAAATATGGATGATTTTGACAGAGACGCCTAGAAAGCATGATTATTTCTCTCTAATGTTCTTTGTTGTTTGTTTGCTTTGTTTTCTCAGTTAATCAGTGCTGTCAGTTCTCTCTCCTTTTTCTCCTCTTATTTTGTCTTTGTGATTGATGAAGAATTTGAGGAAGCGCCGAGGAAGCCGACAGAGAGGACAAACAATCTTCCACATATTGTTGCGGTGTTGAGTGTAGTGAAGGAGGTGAAGGTGCTATAAATGCCCATATTGATGACTACAGTGGAAGCTGGTGGAAATGTTCTGCTTCCCTATTGATCTAAGATCCATTATGAGCGGTTAGTAGACAGCTGGGTGAATGATGGGGAACGGTCTATCCATCATAAGTCGATGCCCACAGTGCTTGGCACACACTTTTGACTTCTTTTTTCCTTTTCTCCCCTCTGATTCTCCTTTTCTCTTCTGTTGATCAACACAAAGCCTGTTGGAATAAGAGAGCAGACATTTTGGCTCAAATCTGACAGCACCAGTCTGTACACGCTACTGTTGAAAGGCACTCTTAATAGATTTTTTTATTCGTTATTTATTTATTAAGCTGGCAAGGTCATCTTTAACAGCAATCTGCACAAGACAGAAAAATGGGAATCCTGATGTTTTTCACTCTGATTTTAACATGTTGACTCTCAAAGTCTGAATGAATGAAACATGTTGAATGAATCCTTCTCTGCTCTTCTGTTTTCCAGGTCACTGATCAGTCTGTGCGGGCAGTAGCAGAACATTGTCCCGAGCTGCAGTTTGTCGGCTTCATGGGATGCCCCGTGACCTCTCAGGGAGTCATCCATCTGACTGCGGTGAGTATGACAGCTATTCTTTACTTGCATTGCTGTAGTTTACCTTGAGTCCTCAGTGAAGGCCCAATCTTCTGAGCTCCATCAGTGTGTTTACTTACAGTAAAGTAAAAGTGCATCCCGTTGAGCCACTTTAAAGAAGACTAATTTCTCTTTTTCACAGTAATTACTTGTAGCAGTAAATGTCACCACAAGTTCTGGCGTGACCAACATTTTTGTCTAATCCTGTTACTACAGGTCAGCTCTGTGCATTGCCACAGGCCATGCATTGTCACCAGGGGGGAAGTTTAACTTTTGGAGAGTAAACTCTGTATGCCGGTGTGTATTTTATCTCAGACTTAGTTTTGAAGTTATTTCTCGTTAACTTTTAAATCTCATGAAAGCCTAATGAGATGAATCCTAATAATACACTGCTGTTCTGACTACACCCTGCTGTTTGGATATTACCATGCTAATGAGCAGGGCTCCGTGCTTAAAGGCGTTCCATGCCATATAAACATGGACACACATGCACCCACACACGGTGATTGCCTGAATTGAATTCACCAGAAAAACACTGCACCTTATTTTTCCTCTCATTTATTTCTTTTCCCCCAGCCTAACACCCACATAGGACGTTTGTGCACCCACGTGCGGATGTGCATGTCATGTCCACGTCCACGCATGCTCGTGTAATACAATTCCATTTGCGTTCGATGTACTCCGGTGTACACTTGAGTGCGCGCGTACCTCTGTGGACCTGTGTGCTCCCATTCCTCCTCAAATGCAATTACAGTTGTGTTAATAGGACTGAGGCACCCGATGCCACGCTGCATTATTAGATTAAACAGCAGATTAATTTGTGCTCATGCTTTTGGCCCCCTATCATCTCTGCAGCCTCTGCTGACCTTGGCCATGGTGTTGTAGACAGACAGTAATGAAGCCAGCCAGTCATAACAGCATTAGCATACATGGAGGTGGACGCGTACATACACCTCCGCCCTCACGCACGCACACAGTCTAGCACACCTCATTATTATTTATTACAGTATTAACCAAGGTGAAGTTTTAGGAGTTCAGGTGAACAAGTTCATAATTCTGATAATGTTTATATATATTTTTTTTGAAAGATGCAGATTTGTCACACAAGGCGAGGCTAAAAGTCCTGGAAGGACAAAAACAAAAACCAGATTCATAGTAGCTTGTTTTGATCGTGTGGTCGCCCAGTCGACATCAACTGCACATGTTAAAATTTCACAGACACTTTTGGCTTAAAATTGTCTGGTAGTTGTGTTATTGGCAGTGGTTCGCAACTCTACTGGTAAACGTACAGTACCTCCGGAGAAGCTATGGAGTGGACTTTGTGGTAAAACTTTTGTTTACTTTTGTCTTCGAAGTACAAAAAAACGCTTTCAGCCTCATCACGTCTCTCATTATGCGATGTAACCCACGTACACACACAAAAAAATATATAAATAAAGAATATGTTGCATTATTGTAACAATAACAGCAAAATAGTTTAACCAAACCCCACTCTTTAATTGATAAGAAACTTTATGCTGTAATTGAGCTATATGAGACTGAAGAAGACTCGGATGGAGTGAGGAAATGTTTCTCCCACTGAATCAATTTTCTGGGATTTATGCTTGATGTTAATGTAAAAAAACCAAACAGCTTGGTCAGTATGTTATTACTAAATGATTCCAAGCGCTCAAATTCGAACTATACCGTAACTATATTTGATTGAGAGCGCTTCTTCATTCCTTATTCAAAATGTAATGGCGCTCGTTCTTGTTGCTCACAATTAAATCAAAAATAACTCGCTTTTTCTCGAAGGGAGTTGCTATTTAAGCGCTGGAATGATCTTAAATTCTGAAATATGGCAGGCTGGAAATGTTTCAGAGATAACATTTTATTCATTTGGTTTGATTCATCTCTTTCTGTTTCTTTTCTCGTAGCCTCCGTTTTGCTGTCTCTTCCTCTCTCCATCCCTCTATAATCTCTGACAGTAATTATCTCATTTAGCAGTTGATTCCTCCTCTCATTGATTCCCACTCGGTCCCAGCCACTGTCGACTGAAAATCATATTCTCTCTTTTAGAATCGTTGCATTTCTGATGACTCCGTGGACCCGCATGCCATTCCAGGACTGTAGCGCTGCTCTCTTGTTCGATTATTGCGCACTCCCTCCCACTTTCTTCCTCCCTCGATCGCTCTCTCTTTCTCTCCCTCTTGCTGATAATCTTCCTATCCTCCTCACTTGCTACTCAGCTATGTGCAGGAAAAAGAAAGAAAGAAAAGAAATCCATTACTTTTATTAACTTCTCTCTTATGACACACTCATTTCAGATTGATAGCCTTTTTATACCGACATTTCAGAAATTAATGTATGAGAAAATCAATTGAAATCATATTTTCTAAATCAAGTGAGCCGATGGTAGAAATAGGCCACCCGCGGCGATAAGTTCGATGCAGATGGTCTGTAGAGTAACTGTAAAGCTGTAGCATTTACGCTCCTCTGATGGTTTTGCCGTGTTTCAGTATCACAGGAGCTGTGCTGATCCGCGCTGATGTGCAACACAACTCGATATTTGTAGCGAGGCGCTGTTTGATAAATCATCATCTTGTTAATAACTAAAAGGCAAAATCAAGATCTCTGCTGGCTGTGAGCGTAGAGCTTTCTAATGGAAAAACAAGTAACACTTTTCCTTTCTGGCTGTAAATTAAACATTATATGCTGTTTCAAA
Organism: Maylandia zebra; assembly: GCF_041146795.1. Classification (NCBI taxonomy): domain Eukaryota; kingdom Metazoa; phylum Chordata; class Actinopteri; order Cichliformes; family Cichlidae; genus Maylandia; species Maylandia zebra. The sequence continues at coordinate 26,526,644 of NC_135178.1, read as the reverse complement.
CGTGAGAACAAAAACTGATGATTTTAAGAGTAAACGTGTGTCTAATGTGGCTTAGTGTTTTACTGTGCCAGGGATATACTGTAAAAATGTCTTTACGGCTGCTTTTAGATTAAAGCTCAAAGTTGGCTCGAAGCTCTTGACATTAATAAAAGTTTTATTGATGAGGCTTGTCACATCCCAAGGCTGTATAATGGATACAAAACATCTTGGGGTGGAGGCTTTGTGGGTGTCCCCAAGCTTTCAGCGATTCGGCGCTCTCCCTCTCGGCAGCTAATTTGAGAACTTTATGTATATGCGTTCGTCTGTGTAGATCTGCTTGGAATTAATCATTTTCCTAATTCGGTTTCAGAGGGTTCACCCTTTAGTGAAGTCTGCGAGAAGCTGCAGAGGTGGAAGCACAATAGGTTTAGTGTGTGCGTCTGTGGTTGTAGGTGTAAAAGGGTGGAAGGTTCGCTCTGCAGATGCGATTGTGTGTCTGTGCGTATCGTTGAGAAGATAGATTTGCGTGTATCTGAGATGGGGATGCATGCTGTGTTTTCTGTGCTGTCTCTTTTCCTCTCTGGCAGTCTCTGATGCACTTTGCTGTTACCTGCACCAGCAGAGTCATTATAAAACTCTTTAAACAGTGCCGTTACCTGTTTATGTCTCTTTCTCTCTCCAATCTCTATCTGGCTTTAGTCTTTGTCACTCAGTATGTATCTCTTTGTCTTTTACTCATGCGGTATGTGTTTTTGTCTTTCTCGCTCTCACACACACACACACACACACACACACACACACACACACACACACACACACACACACACACACACACACACACACACACACACACACACACACACACACCCTCCCTCCCTCTGTCTCTCCATCTTCCTGTCAAGTGGTGCTCTTTTCTTCTGGTAGTGATTAAGTCCAAGGTCGGCTCTATCAGAGAGCCAGTGTTTGAGAGCAGCTCTGGGTGCCAGAGAGCCTTCATTCCCCGGGCCTTAGATGTCCCACTGATGGCTTCCCTTTGCTTGTCATGCCTACTCACAATGCTCCTCCTCATACATCAGCCTATCGCTGCCCTAAGACACCGTGGGCCTCAAAATGCCTTTGTGTGTGTGTGTGTTTGTGTGAAAGTTCCTGCCCAAGGCAGAGGGAGATGAGGCCAAACACATAACAAATGGAGAGACTGTTGAAGAATGTGTCAGACATGAAAAGGGGTATATTTGGAGACTGTAATAACTATGTGTTGTCTTCCTCTGATGTGCAGAACTTGGATGTTTCTGGTCTTAATTTGGGGCCTTGTAGATTAATTCAGCCGTGCTGCTCCAGTGGTTTTTGTTGTTCTTCCTGAGAAAAAGTTAGGACCTTTGAGGAATGCTCTCTAAATTTGACAGAATTGGACCGTGGGTAATACCTCATTCTCTCTGTGTGTTTATGAGCAAATAAAACAGTCTGGTTTATGACAGGGAAGCTATTTAATTTCATAACCAGCATCATATGTTCTATCCATCGTGGTGGCTCAGTGGAGTGGTTTGCACTCGCTACATCTTGACTTCAAATTTGGCTTACAGCATATGAATGAATGAAAAAAGAAAGAGTGGGAGAAAGAATTAAGAAATTATTGATTTCTTTTAATTAAATTTTTTCTGTTGTTTCCCACAAGCAGAATATTAAAAAAAAATCACAAAGGTTAAGATACAAGTCTTCACCCACTGCCACCTGGGAGCCCTCCACTCCGCCGCTCTCACCCCACATCGAAAAAAGTGGTGTCTGCCGGCCTCTTATCGCCCCCGCCCCCCTCACTGGAGCACAGAAAATACATAATCAGAGTGCCCTGTGTCAAACTGATAACCCCCAACACAAACCAAGAAGTAAGTGTGTTTGTGTTCACATTTATGTGTACATATGTGCGCGTCACTGTGTACTCGCACATCTGTGTTGTGTCTCAGGGGTGGTAGAGAGGATAAAGGGGAAAGAAGCAGCAGAGGGGATTTGGATGGAAAAAAGGTAATAGGGTTGTGGGGGTCGCAGAATGAGTCGAAAAATTGTAATAATAATTTTCTTGACTGCTGTATGGAGGAGATTGGGGGATTTATGAATATAATGAGGAGAGAAGAGCCTAAGGATGATGTGCGTCTCTTGCAAGAGTAATTGAAGAATAATTCATTTGGCTGTAAGACTTTTAACTCAGAGACAGACAGAGATAGAGAGGTTTTTGACCTCTGGAGGGAGGGATATCATGTCTCATTATTGGCCTAACTAGTGTCACTGTGCCGTGACTGCCAACCAGTGCTGTCACTTCGGTTTGTGCGTGCGTGCATGCGCGCGTGTCTATATGGCCATTTGGCAGGAAAAACCAACCGTCTCTATCTCCTTGAGCTTTTTCCTCACCACTGAGTTTGTTATCAAGACCAACACATGCAGGATTAGTGACTGAAAGGGAGAAACAGAAAGTGAAAAGGGGGGTAGGAGAGGGAAAAGAAGTGATAGACAGTAGATTGGCACGCGACAGATAAAGAGCAGAGTTAACCACACACACACACACACACACACACACACACACACACACACACACACACACACACACACACACACACACACACACACACACAGGGATCAGCTCACTGGTCCATGGCTGATGCAGACAATGTATTTGTGATATCAGATCCATGGCCTGTACCATTTTTCTTTTTTGTTGCCTCAGTCCTTTTTCAAATATTCATATCATTCTGTCTGCTCAGGTCTGTATGCTATTAAATGCGTGTGTGTGTCTTTCAGAGTGTGTGTCTGGGAGATTGGGGGGGCTGGGCCATGATTTAGGCTTACCGCAGAGGGATTGTCTCGACACAGCTTTCTTCTGTCTGACTGAACTGTCTGGGATGTTCCGATATGGAGGAAAAAAAGCCGACAAAGACGGCGCGTGCATGCATGAGTGCGCACTCGTATTCACCTAGTGACACCGCTGCCATTCGTCCCACCTTTTTGCCCCTGCTTCAGCCTGTCTCGCACAGTCCCAAACACATGCGGACAGCCGAGCAGACACCTCAGCAACACCTTGTGACTTTGACTTCTTGCTCAGGACTTTGAATACACTTGAAAGTGACTGGCTAAACTTTGTCTAGGCGATTTCGACTCGTCTCTATTCATGTTTGGCGGTCTTGGAATTTAAATGCTGATAGTTTTACTTAAAAAAACAAAAACAAAGAAAACAGTTCTTGCAAGCATGGGCTGTTTTTTCTTTGGTACATTGAGACCTGTTTTAACTGACCAAATTCACATAGTAAATCTTGATGTGGTTAAAAATTTACTACAGTAATGAAACAGCAGCAGCTCATATTTTCCAAATCGAACATGTTCGGTATTTATGACTAAAACAATGCTCACTCTGTCTGTGCTTTTTAAATGTCATCCCACTTCATGTCAACTGGGATACTGAGGTTGATGGACAACTACAGCCATGAACTCATGCTGTTTTTGTGCCAGCACTCAAACCATGACATCATATCCTCTGTACGGGGTCTACCAGGCCTCAACTTCCTGCTTGGCATCGTCAGCCTTGTGTAAATATATGTAGTAATGGCACAGGTAGTTATAGCTCCGTAGTCTGGCACGAACCCCCCCCCCCCCCATTTAACGTGATATTTTGTATTTGACCTCAGACTGAGGCTATTCATTTTCTTTTCTTTCTTTTTTTGGGACAAAAGCTTCTAATTAGAGCAGGCAAAAGCCAAACGGCTTGTAGCGTGGCGATCTCAACTGGTCATGTGGAGTGAATTAAACAACCTCTTTTTATAAAAACATGTTGCTGCACCTTCGTCTCAGACCAGAACAGCTTTCAGCTTTTGCCATTTGTCTTTGCTTTTCTTTTTCTTTTTGGATGGATGAGTTTGAGCAATACATGAATTGATTTGGCGCCGGAATCTCATTAAATTGAGATTCACATCCTTTGTTGTGATTTTCAGATTTGTCACATTTTACGTTTTCAGTGTTGTTTCTGCTTTGTAGGAAATAATGAAATTGAAGTTTGATTTTTACGACTTTAGAAAAATATATTCATTGGTATTGAAGTTTAAAATATCTCGTCGTTTCCAATATGTATTTAACTACTTATGATTACAGTAATTCTTTCATAACTATATCTTTAATATTGCTGTAGATATAAATAATTATATTGTAACGTTTGTCGTGCAGTTATTTATCGGTGAAATAAGTATTCAGACAGTGATTAACAGACAGAGAAAAATGGGAAATTCTTGTATTATAAGGGCAGAAATGACAAAAGAAAACAGTCTATAGAAAATAAAGTAAAATAAAGCACCTAAACTGGCTCAATAAAATAGAAAAAGAAATCTCAGTAAGTGAAATAACTGAGATTCATAGCAGAAGGGCGATACAATACAGTGATATTACAATATTGTATTGTAATATAATATAATATATTGTATTTGTTTAAGCAAAAGTCCATAAAGGTTTGCAAAAATAATTCTTAAATAGGCAAAAATAAAACTGTTCATTATACATGATTGGAGCGTGTTATAGCATTCAGTTATGGGAGCAGTATTATTTAAGTATCATGCCAACAATACACTGTAGTGCTCTAATGGTTTCATATATTTTTTAATTGGGCTCCCTAATCTATGCCAATACAATGTTTTTGATACATTTGTAAAAACTCACTCTGAACCTTTAAATGAAAACAGTTGAGTCTAAAGTAAATTAGATGGAAGTAAAATTTATTCAATGTGAGCTATAAGTTCTTCGAAATTGTAGTTTATTACAGTGTTTCATATGACTCTCCTTAGATGCTTTGCACCACTGAATTCTGTCCATGTAAACATGGGTTCATATATTATTCCTATAATTGCTGTGCACATAAATTCCTGCACCATGCATGTGTTTGCGGGGCGGGAGCGACACGCTGGCCTCAGAGCAGCTGGATTTTGTAGGTTTTCCCTGTTTTTTTTATGAACGGCATGAATAATTATCCAGGTGTTGCTGCCAACTCAGAGGAGACGAGTCAGACTCTGCCTAGTTACAGACCTCAGCCAACGAGGAGAAAAACCTGCCGAAACACTCACCAAATCCCTGCTCTGTATTCTCTTGCTCTGCGCCTCTCTCTCTGTCTCTCACTAGTTTTCTCTCTGTGTGTTTTTCTCTGTTTCGGTCTCTTTTGCCCCGGTGTGAGTTTGAAACTTGTTTTCTTTCTCATCTCGCTCTATAACTCGCATGCTTTCTCCTTGCCCTTTTTCTCCATTTATTTATTTGTTCTCCCTTTTTTTTTGATTCACACAAATACTTGGGTGTAAAACAAGCTATAATATGAGAGGAAGTTATTAAATACGCTGGGAGTATTAAAGCCTTTCACGTCTAAATCAGATTATATCTATCAGCAGTGCAGAAGCAAACACTCGCACTGTAGCCTTGTTTTTTTTTTTTGTGAGACTTTTTATTTAATGGATGTTTTTCTTTTGGCAGATGTCTGCTAAAGTGTGGAATTTATTCTCACGCTTGGATAAACAAAGTCTCAACCGTGACTCTGTCTCTTCCTTCTCAGGAAGATTTCTGCTAAGTTTTTAGTATTTCTGCAACCTAGCTACACACTCAGCCAATCAAAACTCACACTGGTTGGCCTGATTTCTCATTGGTTGTCCACATCAATGAAACTGTTTCTATTGGTCGTAGTAAAAAAAATTACATTTAGCAGACATAAGCAGTTTTGAAGATTTGGAGAACAAATACTGCTTTTGATGCTGGGGCTTTTAAAATTTACTTCAAGCTTATTAGTCATACATACTGAATGCAAATAGCTGTCTGTGTGTGAGTAAAAGCGTCTGCTGTGGATGGTAATGATTTTGTGTGAGTGTGTGTCTGTTGTGGTGAATATTTGGGGTGTTGGTCACTTAGCCCTACATCAAGGTTCGAAGTATGCTGAGCAGATTTGTGTTCCCACATGAGTAAACCAAGTAGAGACACACAGACAAGACAGATGGACATACGCACGCGAACACACACTGGCACGCACGCCCCGATCAGCGCCATCCTGAATGAATAATTTAGCACTTCGATCCAACGCCGGCCACAGGGGCACATGACAGTTTTTGTGTAAATGTGGGTTTGTGTGTTTCTGTGTGCTGTCTTTGTGAACATCTATGATAAACCACATAGTTTGGGGTTTTCCCCCTTTCATTACTTACTGTTGTTTATCATGTCAGTTCAGCTGTCCCTGATGGTTACTGCCACATTCTTGACCTACCTTTGCACACACAAGCCGTCTAATGTTTATTTCATTTGTATATCTAAGCATATTTTCATAGGTGAGGATATGATGGGGGGAAAAAAAATCGTTTCATGTTTATTTCATGCCTAAGCAGATCTTTTTATCACAAGAGGTGTGGATCCAATTTTCTCTGAGAAGTGACAGAAAAGCCAGAGGCTACAGAAGAACAGAGAAACGGAGCGGTTCGACAGAAGTAAAGGTTTTGAAAGCCTCCTTTATTACTTTCAGCGCTGCGCAGCATCCTTAGCGTGTTTGTTTGCACTCAGTGTGCACGTCTGATTCTCGGTATGTGGGGAAAGGGGAGAGCGTTTACATGTGTGCTTACTTCACGCAGCGAGCCGTGGTTATCCATTCCCCCCATGTGACTTCATGCTGGTAGGTATATGTCATGCCTATGGAGCCGACAATAGGGCTCACTGATCTTAACGGCAAGTGTAAGCTTGTTTTCTCTTTAGCCTCGGCCGTGACATTTACCTCTACGCCTCCCTGGCGGCTGGTTGGAACATCATACCTCTGTTATCTTGCATCCCCGATGTGTGCATGAGTTTGAGTGTGTACATGTGCACCTGTGCCTTAAACACATTTGGGTATGTATGAGAGAAAGTACACCTGGAAAAGCCTTTGGTAATTTCAACGTGCAGGCACGCTTGTTGAATAGTATTTCAATTTGGGTTTGTAAGAGGGTGTGAGGAAGTAAAGATTTTGCTTGGAGGATTAATCTAAACCCCCTCTTATAAGGTATTCAGATCGGAAAGTGGGATTATTGAAAGTCGGAGAGATAAAAGGAAGAAGGAAAGTGAATGCTCATATTGGCTCAAAACCCCCTCACACCAGGCATACGGCACAGAATTGTAAACAGTAACCACAAGCAATTTCATAGCATTTATCTGCCTGGTTAGATTTTGTTTTGTGTTCCTGCTGAGTGTTTTTTCCCAGTTTTTCCTTTTCTTTTTTTTTTGGATTACGTGGCAAAATACAAGTTTACTCAGTATATAGAGATACAACTTCTTCATTTCTTTGGAATATAACAAAACCGTGTATGTAATTTAGCACAGCTTGCATATCGCACATGCTTTTCTTTAGGAATTTCTTTCTGACTTTTTGGAAGTTGGATTGAAATATTTTGCTCTTTGTCTGCTCTGATCAGCTCCCCGTCTGCTTTGTTCAGCATCATTTTTCCAAATCCTGAAAACGGTTTGTGTGTTGCCTCTTGCAGCTGCGTAACTTGAGCGTCCTGGATCTGCGACACATCTCGGAGCTCAACAACGAGACGGTGATGGAAGTGGTGAGGAAATGTCGCAACCTCAGCTCTCTCAACCTTTGCCTGAACTGGAGCATCAACGACAGGTATGTCTTTAATGTGCTTTCTGAGTCAGCATGGACCATCTCGGTGCATGCTGACGGCCAAGTTTGCAACACAAACTTTGGGTGGGGAAAAAATAGGAGCAGAAATTTTGTTGCAGTTAATGAGTTCAAAAATGGATTTATTATCCAAAAGTGGTGTCAAACGTCCAATTTGTGCCAATACTCACATAAAAAGTCCAACAAAAAAGGTTCAGTTGCTCTGCCCCCTCCCACTAAATTATTTGACTAATGGCTTATTAGGGCCTTAAAAAAATGATTTAAAAAATGCGGTCTTTTTATGGGGATTTGGCTTTTTGTCATAAAAGGAAAGTAAATGTCATGTCTGGAATCATAAGAAAAATTGCGATTACGCATTTGATAAGCAGTAAATTTGGAGGGTTTTATTGACTTATTAGTTTTATGAGATCACTTTTTCCTTTTTCTTGTGCATTCATTCAGTTATGTGTGCATACTTGTACAACTATGCACACATAGGAAATGAATGACTTGCGAATTAAAAACAAGTTAAAAGAGCAACAAAAACTTTTCCTTTTTTATTTCTTGCTATTTCCTGCTCTCATCCTTTTCTTTCCCCATTTCTTTTTTTCCCCACTCAAATGTGAGACAGGGCTTGTACTGTATGTGACAACAAGAGTAAACCATCTCCTTTTTTATTTATTAGCTTGTGTTTTATTCATACGTTTCTATTTTAATCTATTGATCTACAAGGGTTCTCTGCAGACTGTACTCCCACTCTGTCTTAGGAGTGTGAGCACAATATTGAATGCACCACGATGCGTAGCAACAATGGAGGCTGGCGAGCATGCGTGCGCATGTGTGTGTATATGCACGTGTGAAATCGCTCTTGAATTATTGAGTTTACAGCAGACGTGTGGTAGGAAAGTTATGGTAATACTTAGCTACCTTCATCGATTGAAAATCGTGGAATTTGGTGGGATCCTTATAGGAGCGCATTGTGCTACCAACTTTTTTTCCTTTTCAAACGCACATTTGTGCACACAGAGGTTCAGCCTCAAGCGATTCAAAACTGCAATGATTGCATATTGATATTTACTGCATTGGTCCAGAGGCTGAAGGACTGAAGATATATGTGTGTGTGTGTGTGTGTGTGTGTGTGTGTGTGTGTGTGTGTGCTTGACTGGATTTGTCTGAATCACCTGTGGGAATATTGGAATTTAAAATGGTGTGTGTGTGTGTGTGTGTGTGTGTGTGTGCTTGACCGGATTTGTCTGAATCACCTGTGGGAATATTGGAATTTAAAATGGTGTGTGTGTGCGTGTGTTTGGCAGTCTGTGTGGGGGATAAAACTAGGTTGTTCTGTATGTGTGTGTGGCAGCATACAGTAGGTGTGCTGTTGACTTATGAATGAAGCAGAGATGGTGGGGAGTGACAGGCTGAGGTGGGCCATTAGTGGCGTAGGAATCCTACATGCTTGCTGCCTTGACGCTGCTCTGCTTCCTCACCTCTTATTCCCTTTGCTGTTTTATGCATGAGTCTTTACGAATCTCGTGATGTAGCTGAGTGTTAGAAGAGAAGTAAGTAAGTGAGTAAAATGTTGTGAGCCATTTTCAGGCAGAATTAAGAATCTTGCTGCTTTGCTTTGATTAAGAATTTTTTTTTTAAAAAAATGCCTAAATTTCTGCTCAGCAACAGATTTTCCTTTTTTATATATTACCAATGCCTTAATATTCAAATGTGACAGAAATTTTATTTCCTGTGTTGTGACTAAAATTAGCGCTGTGACTCAATAAGAACTTTAATCAGTAACTAGAGTATGAATTAGATAGCAGGTAGATAGATGGACAAGATGGACACACACTCTCAGCAAACAAGCCTGGCAGGAAATCAGAGACTAGACTGTGGCTTTATGATATCTTACAGCTGCAGACAGACTGCCAGTCCCAAGGTCATCAGGCCATCTGGGTTACTGCTGTTGGAGAAGCCAATACATACTTCCACACACAGGTTTCTGACTTGTTGTCACAGTGAAGACCAAACTGTCTTAACCCTCTCTGACGTAAGTGCTCCGAGGGTACAGCTAGGTCAGCTTGTGCCTGTGTGTGTGGTTCAAACTGATGACAGTGTGCTGTGCACAGGTAAACAGGCAGAGGAAATGACCCCTTATTTCCAGGCTCAATTTGCCCCCAACAAGAGGCCATTGGGGAGATGGAGCTCAGTAGGAGGTAAAACACTCCAGTCTTTCCCCCCCCCTTTTCTTCTCCTCCTCGTTTCCTCTTTTTCTTGTTTTTTGTCTTAAGAAATATAAAAAAAATATATGAAAAAACCCCCGTGTCATCTTGCTCCCACCATTGTCCTCAATAATAGCGGAAAAACTGCCTCCCCGTGTACAAAGGCGAGATATGATGACCAAATATAGACTTCCCATCGTCACAGTCCGATGGGCAGATTGCGACAGTGGGACGCCTATTTTTTGGTCACTGTCATTTCTTGGGGAGAGAGGATGTGATGTTCTGCAGGTGGGCAGTGTTGGTCCTATTATTTCTCTGTATCCTCTTCCAGCGATGATAGGAGAACAAAGTGGGATTGTGTTTTTCAAATGTCACAGCGTTTGAAAATGGGGAGCGAGTCATGATCAAAGCCGAATGGCAGAGCAAATGGCAGCGCTCACTTTTTAGATCCAAGTTGAGAACAGTGTCAAAGTTAAACGGTTTTTCTTTATTCTCTGGTGCTTGGTGCGTGGTGAATTTGTGATTTTTTTTATTTTTTTTGTTACCACTGTGTGTTGTTGTTTGTGTCTGTGTGCGGAGATTCTTTTTTATCTGAAATCTTTCTTTCCTGCTGTCGTGATTTTTATAGTATAGTGTTTTTGTGTTTGTAAATATGGCTTTTATCATAGTGCAGTTTTTCTGCTAAGGCATGATGACATGAAAGATGAGATTAAAAAAGATCTACATGATGTCACGCTTTAGGACTTTCTGTGTGTGTGCGAGTGGCAGTGTGTTGTAGTGACGTTTGTGGTACAGAGTTTTCAGTGGTTCTGGTAACAAAAAAAAAGTAGAGTCATCCAGTGTTCAGCTAACATTAACTGGACACAAGGCCTGTGTTGACATTCAGATTTATGTGCAACCCCGGCTGTGTCCGTCTGCTTTTGTGTGTGCATGTGAGCAAGCTCTGGTCAGCTGGCCTGTAGTCTTTGCTGAAAGCAGATGCGTGGAGTAAGTGAGTCATTTATTTTATGAGATCTGTATTGTTGGAAGTTGGGCATTTCCCAAAAGCCTGGGCGTTCTTTCCCTCCGTTTCTTTCCCTTTATTCATCTCAGTCTTTCTGCCAGCTTCATTTAAACAGGGGAATCAATATTCATCCATTCCTTCTTCGCTTTGTTACTCGAGGCCAACATTCTCAGCACATCTCCGTCACTTCTGAGCATCACAAATCACGGCCCAAATTGGCTGTTCTACATTATTTTTTACCCTCTTTCGCAGAAATCAAACTAGATAAGAGACGACTGGGGGCCCTCTCTGACTTTCAGGAGCCTGTAAAGCAGGAAGTAATTGGAAACCCATTCTCCCAGAAACACGCCTCTTTTAAAACTTTTTAGGGTTTGGGGGTGTTTGCACTGAAGCCCCATTTCAAATAGCCTTCGTCGCAGCCACCTGGCAGTGATCACAAATGAGTTAAACCCTCCCCAATCCAGATGATGACATGATACATCAGTGTGATCAATGATGTGTTAAATGGAAATTGGCTGCTCTGCTTTGCTTGGTCACAGTGAAGGAAATGAGGGCCTGTGCTAGTTGAAGTTCTCCAAGTTTCATTTAAGGATGCTGTAAAAGGCCAGTGTGGGAATACATGGAAAAAACATCTACCTGAAGATGTAGCATATAACGAGAACAGGGATTTAACCTAGTAGGCTGGACAATGAAGCCTGCATGTAAGTGCGAAATTCTCCAGTGGCTGCTTGAGGCTTACTCCAAAAGTATGGCTTCCAAATCCCTAAAGATGCGTTCAAATATGTTAAAATGCTCGACATCAACCAGAAAACCAATATTTCTTCAGTCTGGTACATAAAAGGATTGTAAAAAAGGATGTATTTATCTGTTCTTGATTTGATTTTGATATTATCAATGATAATAATAATAAAAATACGCGTTCAGAAATCAGTGTGAAATGTGATGGTGTTGATGGTGATCTCCGTGTTTTAAATACAGTCTGTGATCAGTGCTCTATAATGTTTACATTCAGCTTAAGTTACTTATTAACAAAAGGAGGCAAGCCTGCACTTATAGAGGCGGTAGTTGAGAATAAAAATAATGATAAAATACCACAATTGTAAATAAAGTCATAGTGGAGCGTTGTGTTTGGCCACTATCTGTTTGTTTCTGTTGAGCACTGTTCAACCCTATTTTTAGAAAGTGGGAATGATGGTTAAATACTTGTCTTGATTTATGATACTTCTTTCGGCATACATATACATACACATAGCTGTTGCAAGTAGAAGAAAAGGTCTTTTTTTTTAATTAAAAATGTTTTGTAAGTCATGATTTTCTTTTTGCTCAATAACAGTGATTTCAATTTTATTTATTTGCTAACTTGTATGTTAGGTATATTGACTACACAGCAACCCTAATTTGGATGAGTGGCAGAAAATGGAAGGATAGATTCATGTATGGAGAACAGGCTGTTGAGAAGTTTTGGAAGAAATCCCCTGATTTCATCTTACTCCAACTTATCTTACCTGTTACTGAAATCGGCCATAAAGAAATCAGGAAGCTGTGGAAAAGCTCTAAAAATCCTAAAACAAGAGGCGATTTGAAGTGTCTGGATCAACTGGATCGTGCATAGGTTTCCTCTACCTTTGGAAGCTTCTTAAATGCCAAGGAAAATGTCAGCAGAGCCCAAACCAACGACTGACAGACATTTGTCCTTGTCTTGTTTTTCCACCACCTGTCTCTCCAGATTTGAGGAGAGGTGCTGAAGGGCCTTCAGTGTCCTTGCCGCTTCTCTCATTCTGCGTCTGTATTTTTACGCATGTAAAACAAAAAACCTTCCTTCCTTTGTTGTTATCATTTTTTTCGTCAGTCTAGAACTCAGGGGCAGACTCTCCGCTGTATTTGCATGATTTGTAAATTAAAAAGCCAGGCCCTTTTTTTTATTTGCTTGGACCTGCCATGTTGAAGCAGATTGGCTGTCAGTGGAGATCAGAGTCCTGCTTAGCAGAGTGAATACACAAGGAGAGCTAGTATTGCCCTGTTGTCAGACATGATGGGAAGAAAAGGTGCGGGTAAAACCAACGAGCTGTAATGGAGACAGAGGGATTAGGCACGGCAGAAGCACTTGTACGCATGTAGCATATTTTCATTTCTCTCTCACTTATGCCTTTCATCTCAAATTCTTACTCTCTTTGCTCTGTCTCTTTTTCACACTTCAGCTCCCCTTCAGTTGTCTTTTTGTGTTTCTTCTTCTGTCTTTTTCCTTCTCTCTCGCTCTCTCTCTTTCTGTCATGTGCACAAATACCGAGGCGATTATTTCTGGCAGGTTGGGTGTGAAAGTGCGCTATGATAAACATGCTGCCGTGGTTATTAATTTTGAGTAATGGCAGTGTCAAACTCCAATGCCTTGATAAGTATCGGAGATGGAGAAACATTTGTGGCGCGGCGCAGAGACACAATGAAGGCAAGCAGCTGGAGCTTATAGACTACAGCAGCATGAGAGCCGCTGTTGTATTCAGGCACAGATCCGAGATTAACAGCTTCCTGCACCTCTCTGCATACGTTCTGAAAAGTCAGACCTTTGACTGACTAAAATATATACTGTAAAATTAGTTAAATATATTCTAGCGCTTGCGTCTGATCTTCCTAGCGGATGATGCCAGGTCCTCCTGCTACTCCAGGCTCTTTGGTGCAATTGAAATGAAGTTATTTCTGGATGCCATGAGATTTAATTGGCGATACGCCACTAGACAGCTGCTGAATGTTAGGGTCCTTGAGTAATCTTTGACTTTTATCATGCTTTTAAATAAAGTAACCTTGATTGGACTTTGCACAGGTCACAGTGGCGAGTAACATGTTGCTGAAAAGTGAGAACCACATCACTGTTTCTCAACTACTAAGAACACAACAAAACATGCTCAGTGTTGCTACAGTCAGACATTGAAAACAGTGTTTGCTGACCGAGGCACGAACTTAAACCGTTTAGTTAGTCTTTGAAATGCTTGCTTGGAAGGTGGTGACCTTGTCTGCGACCACTTGTGGTCAGTTGCTCTCGTCAGAACAGTTTTGGCGGATTAAGATGGCAACAAAATGAGTCGGCCTGCTGTCAGTTTGTGGTTTAATCGGGTCAAGTTGGTACTTACGTACTATCTGTTTGTGATAATATAGTCATTAACTTTAATAAATTAGCAAAAATGGCCAGTCCATTGCCATCTACATATACAGAAAATCACGTTAAATACTCATTTGAAACATTTATTCCTCCACAAATAGTAACATAGTTGCTACAGGACGGCAGTTTGACTTCAAAGTGACACAGGTGTCCCGCAGCTTTGCTTTTATATACGAATATAACCAGAACACAACCAGTTAAGAGCCATTTAAGTCGAATCCCCAATTGTAAAGAAGCACGTCACAGGTTGACTCACACAGGTTAATTGCAATCTAATGACAGTCATTTATTTGCAAAGCACTGCCAATTTGTCTTAGAGCGATTGCAATCAGTCTAAGTTTGCAATGGTTTGGAGACAGTTTGCCACCTACCGGGCAACCTGTGCAGTCACCTAGCGCTCAAAACTAGACAAGCATAATAAATGCATAATAAATCAGTATCAAACACTTTGTTAACTTATGAGTTAAGTCATGCAATTCTGACATTTTAGCCATGATGTAAGACAATCTTTCAAGGTCCAAAAATTCTTGGGGCTTTGTAAGCTCATTAGATGTTAAGTACCGCATTTGAGTGCCGGGTTATAGTGTTGCATTAAATTCTAAACAGCAATTTATGTTGGCAGCGTTTAATTTACCTTCCATCCAAATGTAATCATTACATGGGGAAACCCTGCATCACACAGCTGTTCAACCACATTAGACACAGTCCTCGAAGTGCTATTATCTCACAAAATGAGTCACAAGCCCAACACAGAAATCCAGCTAAAATCCATGCTAACCAAATTGCTGATCCATGACAATAACATTTTTGGTTCCATTTTGACCAGTACCTTTCACCAGTAATTAAATTTTTTGTTAACGTATAGGCTCCCTTTTGTCGAGCAGAGGCATTTTTTTGATTAATGTAACCTCTTACCAGTCTGGGAAATAAGAGGAAAGGACAATAGAACACAAAATATCAATTTCATTCAATACCTAATTTTGCGCTGATGTAAAATGTATGTAGATTGAGCGTCTTCCAACAGATGGTTGCCTTGTAGTGATCTTTGCTCATTTGATTTTCTCTCTGATCTTATTTTGTCTTGTTTGCAATGTTGATCTAATTTTTATGCCTTTATCCAGTTCCCTAGTTCTTATGATTTATGTGGGTTTTTTGAAATTCCCATATTATTTCCATGCTGAAGGTTAAATTTCTGTTTTCATATGTGGGATCAGTTCATGTTTGGAATATGTAATCTCATAAAATGATAAATCGAAACAGGGTTTTCTTATGGTTTTTCACACTGAATGAATTTCAGGCAGTTTGTTTGAATGGGATTTTTTTTACAGTACTTTTCTCGCTTGCTCCAACTCACTTATTTATTTATTTCTGTGGAATTGTTATTCCATCTTCAAAACAGTGCCTCCCCACATGCCTGTCTGGTTTTTTTTTGCATATGCATGGAAACTTTGGTCTGTGCCCAGACCATTGTGGCAGTTTCTGTATGCATATTTGTAGATGCCTCCCTGTGAATGAGTGCTTAACCACTTTTGGCCTTAGGGCTCACTGTCTGACTCTGCAGCAGACAGCATCTCTGTTTCTCCTCCGCAGAGAGCTGTGTGTGTTCATTCAGCTGCTGGATGTGTGGGTCATGTAAAAGTGACTTGAGTCACTCACAATCAGTGCATCGGCCGCGCAAGTACGTAACGTAATCGCACAGAAATGTTCTTATGAAGTGCTCCGCTGGCTGGGAAACAAAACGGTTGGTAACACTTCCACCGTGGAAATGCGTGGCCATCAGCACTTTATGGGGTCTCACTGAAGGAGATGACATACTCGGTTAGAACAGGGGCACGGTGATGCAAATGAAAGGTAGTGGTGCTGAAGTGAGTCTGAAAAAGTTCACGCAGAAATAGAAAGTTCATACTGTGTATAATTCCGTTTTTTTGGCAAGTAGAGTAGGTGGTTTGTGTTTGTGGAGGCTTTTGCAGTTGGGATTTCTTTGCACAAGTTGAGGTTTTTGTGGTGATGTTTGGCTTACAGGTGGTACGCAGCAGGGGGTGTGGCTTATTATAGTCATCCATACTGTGGGGTCAGAAAGCAGCCAGTATAATCTAAATGGTAAAGAGACCGCGGGGCTCTGCTGTCCTTGTTTCACCATGTTGGAGACCTGGCATTTGGCCTCTGTTTGAGGACCAAAGCTGCAATTTTCTCTGCCTTCCTCTGTTCTCTGCGGCTTCTGAAAGGCTGGGTCAGATGAATAAAACAAAAGCCATATTCAAAATGATTCTTTTGTATGCCCATCCCTTTATGCCTTATTTTTTTTTTATCATCAAATGAGCACATGTCCTCATTCCCTCGATCCATGCCACCAGCGCTTTCTGTTATATTGCTCTATTCTTTCCGTGTGTAGCTGCGCTCCTTCCCTTCTTTCCTTCCTTTCCTCACTTCCCTTCTTTTACTCCCCACAGCATTCCCCCATTCCCTCTGCCTTACACTCATTTGTGTGAACGCCTTCTTCTTACCCACAGCACATCCTCTGCCACATAAATGAGAGCAGGGAGAGCAAAGGGGAGAGCATGATGCAGGGCCCAAGGAGCAGGGTTTAATGAAGCCAGCCTAAATGAATTTAGTGCTTTCCACTGAGCCGCTCTGTCCCATGTGGCGGACTAGCACCTCAGCCACTGTGTCAAAGACCCCCCTCAGCTCTGCTACCTGTTTGTCTGACACCTTTGTAATTAGCCGCCACTATTGAGGAGAGTAATTACGTATTAGAGCCATGTTCTATTAGGGGAGTCTCAAAAGTGAACATTTTTATGCAAATGTACGGAATCAGGCCCAGATTAAGAAAATTACTCAGGGTTTTGAGTGTCGGAGAAAAAGAGGGGAGGCCATTTTCCACCAAAGACCATGAAAAGAAATTGTGAGTATCGCAGCATACTAAATGGATGAAGGGGACTGTGCGTCTGTTCTGATTTGTTTGGTGGGATATCTGTGTGTGTGTCTTAGTCTCTGGGGGTAAAAGGTTTTTGCTGCGTGGCTGATTTACTATTTCCAATTGGTATTTTAAACAGTGCTCCGTGATGGGACTTGAATAAAAAAAGTAAATTGGAGTTATTAACTGCTATTGTTGCTCACCTGTTTTGTGTTAGAAGCTCCTGGGGACAAATACAGTGCTGATTGTTATTCCTCTTCTCTCGTTTGGTATGCATGTGCTTAAGCATAGCCTCTGGAAAGCCTGCCTAAGCCAGCAGCATGCTCGCGCACTGGAAAAAAACCTGCTTTGGCTTGCACCAGCTATTTGTAGCATGTAAGTCTTTTTGCTTAGCAACAACAACATAATTTCTTTTTCTTTTTTTTTTTCTTTTTTTTACCTTTTATTGTTTATTTTATTTTCACTTACTGAATACGGGACAGACTTGACTGGGGGAAAGAAGGGGAGAAAGAAAGAGGGAAAGACAACCAGCAACCAACAACAACATAATTTCAAAGTAATGTTTAAAACTAAATTGGGTCAGGCTATTAGATATTATGCAATGTTACAAAAGACAGAACAATTTGGCCTCATTAAATCCTAGCCCTGCAAGCATAACCCAAAATAATGGGCAGTTGTTGAGTTTAGTGCATTTATGTTTAATAGACTTAATCGGCCAGTTTCCTTGTTTTTTTTTGTTTTTTTGGAACCAAGTAGTGAGGAGGTAAGCACAGCGTATTGCTCTAATTATAAATGGTTGTTATAAGGAACCCCCTCCTTCTCCAGCAGTGGACATTTTGGGGAAGTCTGCTTATCAAAAGGGAAAGACACACATGTGCGTCTTGTCTATCAGCCATCTCCTGTCGGGTTGTTGAAGTGTTGAGAATCATTTATTCTGGCAGTTAGCATTAATAACACTCTCTTTTTGAGCTCCTCGCCCAAGACAACCATAAGTCTTGTCTTGTTTTACAGATTTTCACGCTGCTTCATTTCTGCAGTAAAGACATCAAGAAACTTTTCAGCAGTCGTGAATTTATTTCCCCTGCGGTTGCGAAATCCTTTACACACAAGCCTTCCAAAATTCCCCCAGATTAGATTCACTAACAAATCACTTCTACAGCTGAAAAAAAAGGAAAATAAAAACACTGAAAAGAAAGCAAGCAACTGTTTTACCTTTCACCCAGATGTATAATTAACAGTTAATGTTAATTGATTAAATCATTAATAGCTAAATAGTTCTATGTGAACAGTTAACTCTGATTCATTGCTGTTATATGCTCTTATAGTCCCCACACCACTTTAATTCATACTGGACATATATATATACTTTTTGTATTTGTTTCCTCTCTCTCTGTCAGTCTGTCTACTGTATAAATATCCACAGTGATGTGCATTCAACCCTTCCTAAAAGCCTCAAGTCATTCATTTAGTTCTGCTAGATGCCAGTAAAAGTTTTTGATGAACAAGATCTAAGATATAAAAGTCATAAAATTTCGATAGGTGATCCTGTGGATTCACAGTGGCAGCTGTTTGTGCATGTTCTCTCAGACTCGTACTCTTAGTTAGTCCACTTTTAGCGCATTTTGACCAAAGTGTTGGTTGGCTGTTGGCTCTCCATCACTCTGCACTCTCGGTCTGACTTGACTCAGTATAACTGAAAACTACTTTTAGCTGAGGTATAATGACTTCTGATGCAAAAAACTTCAAAGTCTAAGCTGCACTTCCCCGAGTCCCCAGAAAAACACTGGCTATGTTTGAAGTGGACAGATGAACAGTTAATGGGATAAGTGACGATCAAACTTACATGTTGTGTAGTCAGTTCGTTTGGTTAAACAACAGTAATTGCCCTCATTAACTCATTCTGCAGCTTGTTTTGTTATAGTCATATCTCCACTGGTTTCCCCGCTATTTTAAAACTAGGCTTCATCTCATGAAGACTTGGTACATAATGTGTTCTGATGAATGTCGGATATATATGTAAAATTTGTGCAAATGTGCATGCATCTGATCAGCACGTGGCCCGACCAACTGAGGACTTTGCAAATAGAAAAGCTGAAACTGCTCAAACTCATCTCCCCTTTCGATCAGTCAGGGTTAACCTGGCCCAGCCATGACATATGGCTTGTCTGGTTTGATCAGGCCGTCAACTTCTGAACCTCAAATTTAATGTTCAGCTGGAGTAGAACGGTGCATAAACACCCTCCAGATACCAGACCCAAAAACTGTGGGAAAGCTGCTTTCTAATTTCGGTAGTAACGAGTTTGAAAGTTGCCTTTGCTGTCATTTAGTAAAACTCAAGCTGTACAGTATGTTTGTGTGTGTTTGCAGCTGTTTATTTTCTTGTTTTCTTGTGTTACTGACAAATGTTTTCTGGGGTCTTGCAGAGATGATTTTGAGGCCAGTATTTCTGCTTTCTGATCAGTCTGTGGGTAACCACTAGACTTAGTTTGTGCACTTTCTAGTATCAAATGTTCATGTTTCTTTGCTAAGGCCAACGGGAACTGACCTACTGACTTCAAAATAATTTGTCTTTTGTGTTTCCTTACTGAAAGTTCCAATCACAAGGTCAGAGACGAGATGCCATCCCGGCAGTAGAAAGAGATTTGTTTTGTTTCCAAAGGTCAAAGCCGGGTCTTTCTTGCTATTCTGTAGAGACTGTGGCCTGGTAATAGACTCTTTAAACACTGTCCTGCACTTTTAATGAATATTCTGCAGTTATTGTTTGCATCTATAGTTTCAGGTGTTCACCCTCAAGTTGATATTTAACAAATCTCGAGCGATAAGCATCTTTCACGTTTAAACGTTTACTTTGTTGGACTTGAAGAGGTTTTGGGCTTATCTGATGGTCAGCTCTTATAGCGTGCTAAAGCTCCTGTGTTTTTTCTTTTTTCGCTGCCGAAATTCTGCTTCCATTACCTACTAAGCCTTTGTCAGATTGCAGGGCTGTGAAGCGGTCCCCTATCACCACCGGTAACAGTGGTTTCCAAGTCCCAGTCTATTCAGCTCACGCCACCACCCTTCAGGGACTGGTAATGACTATTTGCTCAGGCTTATACATTCTCGCCCCCTGACTTACTTTTTCTCTCCATGTTTTCTTCCTTCTCTTCATTCATCCTGCTCTGTTCACTGGATCCATATTTCCTTTCCTTTTCTTCCAACCCGTTTTCTCTTCCTCACTTCTCCTTCCCACCTTCTCCAGTGACATCTTTCCTTTCATCTAAGCAACCAGTATTTAAACTCTCCTCTGCTCCAGGGTCTTGTCATATTCCCTAGAAGCCAAACACTATTAAAAGAGGTCTATAGACCCTGTAGCAAGTGTGTGTGTGTGTGTGTGTGTGTGTGTGTGTGTGTGTGTGTGTGTGTGTGTGTGTGTGTGTGTGTGTGTGTGTGTGTGTGTGTGTGTGTGTGTATTTTTGCAGCAACTGTAATTTTTTTGGCCGGTTTTCTTAGTGTGAAAGCTCAACTTTGTGGTAATAAGTGTATGTATCCACATTGGTGTATCTCTCTTTTTGATCCTACGAATCTTCAATAAGATTGTGAACTCTGGTGGGAAATCTATTGGCAGCAGATTCGGAAGATTACGGAAATTCTGCCTTGTGGGAGGCAGTAAAAAGTGGTTGTGGTGGGGAGTAAGAGGGGCTGGAAGAGCTTGCCATAACCCTGAGAGAGTAAAAATATGAATAGAGTGTGGTGTCGATGACCTTGTGGAATGAGGTTTTGTGTCCCTTGCTCGCTTTGGTTAGCCAAATGGGAAAACAGTTCAAGTGTTTGCTGAAATGCACACACACTATTACAAATACCCAGATGCTGTACAACCAAAAGTAGAAAGAAATGCACTCTGTCTGCGCTTCTTGTGCACATGGTTCAATTTATATAAATACGCACATTCTCAAAAGGCCTGCCCAACTTTACTGTCAGAGAGATGAAATTTACTCTGGAAGTAAAACACATAGTGTCAGTCTGGAAGTTTATGAAGTGAAGATTGACTAGTTTAGGAGTTTTATCGTCATAATCTATTGAGTCGTGCTTGTCTTCTCGATAGATTGAATGCAA
This sequence comes from Maylandia zebra, assembly GCF_041146795.1. Taxonomy (NCBI): domain Eukaryota; kingdom Metazoa; phylum Chordata; class Actinopteri; order Cichliformes; family Cichlidae; genus Maylandia; species Maylandia zebra. Next base: position 26,505,665 of record NC_135178.1, on the reverse strand, counting down.
AATATTATTTTCCTGGAGTCCAATATTGTCTTGGTTTGGCTTGTTTTGCTTTTTGGTGCTTTCAGAAACTAAAAGATTAAAACAAACTCTGTATAAACAGACAGTTTGACGCACAGCCAAAGCTTTAGTTAAAGCTAGAGTGACAACACGTTTTTGACAATGTTTAAAAAAAAAAAAAAAAAATCCATAGTAACCTTTAGGCATATTGTAATTAGTTGGTGAGAAAGGGAACTAGATTCCCGGGTGTCCTCTGGGCTTCCAGAGTGTGAATGGAAATTTAAGCCAATCACAGGCCAGAGCTGGTGGCCATCCAAAAAGTCTGGATAAGAAGTAAGATGCAGCGGTGCAATGGGTCAGAAAATGTAATTTCACCTCAAAGAACAGGGTTCAGATCTGTTGTAAAGCCAAAGTCTAGCATGTCTAAAGCAGGTGTGTGTGTGTGTGTGTGTGTGTGTGTGTGTGTGTGTGTGTGTTCATGCTTGCTTTTTGGGAGGGGCTGAGAATACAGATGGGAGAGCTGTAGGAGCAGGGTAGTAGATTAGAATAAATTTTTTTAATTATTATTCTTTAAATTTCTGTTTTGTTTTTTTAATTTTATTTTTTCTTTCTTAGATTTCTGAATTCTGCTGTTTTAACTTCTTTGCATACTTCATGTAACAAACACGCTTGAGCTAAATGTAGCTAATTTGTGACTGATACATCGTGAAATACTTTCAATTATCAGATATCTTCATGACTTGCCTGGACCAGATGTCTATTTAGAGAGACAGAAACCGAGAGAGAAAGACCTGTTTCATTAGCAGATTGAGAGAGCTATAATGTGATGGCTGGTTGAGATGGCTACTTAAATGTGATAGGCCATTAGCTATTCATTCCTTCTCCACTATTAATGCAAGGTATGGAAAATGCAATCATGCAAATCACTCTTCGATCAGAGCTTTTCATGGAGGATTAAATGCTGACTGCATGGAGGGGAGGGTGTGTTAAGAATGGGCAGAGGATAAGTCTTCCATTCTCCAATTTCTCTCCGATTTCTAATCTCATAGCTGTCTTTTTTCTTACTCATCTGTTACTACCACTTCTGTTTAATTTAAGGTTGTTATGATTTATGGGTGATATTGGGAAAGAGACTTGACGGTGGAGTTTTTAGAAGCCTTTTTCTTCTTTGATTCTCACCTTCAGATTTCAGCTATTTTACTTACAATTTCAGGTATTTAGGCTACTAAAGGAGCAGTATGTAGTGAGTTATAGAATGGATTCAGTGTTTTATGTCATTTTCTTTATAACCAGTGATACTGAAGACCTTAGAATCCTTCTGAGCCTTATAAGCCCCGTAATATTTAATATCAACATCACGCCGTGATATGTATAATTTTATATATCTGAGACGTTTGACAGACAGCACTCTTAGCTTGGGTTTGTTTAGTTTTAATCATTTTTGTAGAGCAGAGCAAAATCTGTCGGGTATGATTTAAAAATTGGGAGTTTCATGCAGTTTAATGCTGCCCTCTTACAAATGTCAGGTTAAATTCTGCTGTAGTCTATCAGATTTGTTATTTGTCTAAAACACTTACTCAGATTGTCTTTTGGCCTGCATGATAAAACACAGTCAGCTAACTGATTTGAATGAAGTGGCGAGACAGAAGTGATCTGTTAAAAACATAAAGAAGGCAGCAACAAATACAATGCAGGGTCCTCTGAGGGTTTAAAAAGAAAACTCCAAACAAACCATGAAACCAGGATCATTGTAAGACAGCGTGTCAAAATACTCCACTAGCCAATCTACGCAGTGATTGATGCATTGATCTGGCTCTGCTTCTTAGATCATCTTTCGCCTGAACTCCAGACAGTGTCAGAAGAATCAAGCCAGAACACAGCTGCCTTTTTCCATGTGTAGCACATAAACAGGAGGGTTCTCTGCAGACACATTCTCACCTCAGGAAATACTCTGTTTGATTTGGCTCTATGTGAATTCACCTGAATATTTCCTGCACGGTTCTCACATGGGCGCAGTCTGACGCCACACAAAACTTTGCACCAAGGAGCTGTAAGACTGCTCAGCGTCTGATCCAACGCAGTTGGACATTTGCATTCTCGCACACAGGTCCTCGGGGTAGTGTGGAGAAAGTCTCGGGGAACATGGCTATCGTCTCACCTGTATCATAATCAAAATGTTATGACCAACAGAGCTGTTTGCATAACCCAGGGTTTATGTAGGCTTGAATGTCTGTATTGCTTAGAATAGTGAATATATACTCACTGGCCACTTTGTTAGGCATACCTGTTCAAATGCTGGTTAATTCAAGTATCTATGTATGGCAGCAGCTTAATGCATTTAGGCGTGCTGTTCAAACTGAGCATTCGAACGTGTAAGAAATGTGATTTAGGCAACTTTGAATGCGGTGTCAGGCGGGCTGGTCTGAGTGCTTCAGAAATTGCTGATCTACTGTAGATCAGTAGAAAAAGAGAAAATATCCAGTGAGAGGCAGGTCTCTGGATATTTTTCAGAGAAAATTGGTGGGTGCTGCTGTTGGCGGCTAAGAACAGGAAACTGAGGCGACCAATGCGGATGATAGGGGCAGAATTTGGTGTAAACAACATGAAAGCATTGGTCTCCCTGCCTCGTATCAGGGGTTCAGTCTGGTGGTGTAATGGCGTGTGGGAATATTTTCTTGGCATACTTTGGCCCCCTTAGTACCAACTGTGTATAGTTTAAATGCCACAGCCCACCTGAGTGTTGTTGCCGACCATGCCAATTCCTTTATGACTTCAGTGTAAGCAAGATAACAAGCCATGCCACAAACATGAACACGACAATGAGTTCGCTGTGCTTCACAGTCACCAGATCCCAAGCCAGTAGAGCACCTGTTGGATGTGGTGGAACTTAAGAGAGATGTGTGATTTCGCTGTGCGGCAAAGAAATCTGCAGAATCACGTTTTTCCATGATCTTCTTGAATCTTGAAGGCGAAAGGGGGCGTAACCTGATTGGAGCAGGGATAGCTCAGTAGGTGGAGTGGTCGCCCCATGATCTGAAGGTCGGAGGTTTGCTACCCTGAGGTATCCGTCTCTACACACTGCTCCCCGGGCACTGGATTGGTAGCTGCCCACTGCCTCACTGAGTGAATGGTTAAATGCAGAGGACTACAAAATTTCCCCCATGTGGAACTATAAAGGGTTTAAAATAAATAAAAAATACTAGCAAAGTGTAACCAAAGAAAGTGGTCAGTGAGTCTATATCAGTTTTATTCTTTAAAAAACCTAACAAACAAAGTTAATAATCTTGGTAGTGGTTAAATGAAAGTACTGTATAGTAATGTTACTTTATTTTGTCTCCTAAAATGGAAAAAATACATGCTTTAATAATAAAAAAAAAAGAACAGCAGCAGAACTTATACATAACATTACAGTGTAAATGCACAATGCAATGATCTGCTTGTTTATACTTGATTAAATTAAAACGTTGCTGATAGCTTAATCTAACAATAGCATACTGCTCAAAATCTGCCTCTTAAACCTTGCACCGTTTTTGCACGAGTCCACTTCCTCTTTAATATACTGGGTGAGATATGGTTCTCCTTGGATAGTCACTTTGAGCAATTGAACCTGACAGTGAATTTCCCAAAAATACTTTTACAGCCTCTTGTAAAATACTTCATCAGGCCTCAAAATTGTTGATTAGCATATTCACCCCGGATAGGCTGCTGCGGTACACTTTAAATTAATAAGCCACTAACTGTACAACATTTCATGAGCAAAAGAGAGAGAGAGATGGCGAGACAGAGAGATGGATGCCTTCTGTGCCACCTTGTGAAATATGTAATACATCTTCATTTTAACGGGTGTTGTAAATGTCAGGCCACAGATATTCTCTTAATGAAAAGATCACTCTGTGTCCGAACGTTGACAAATGTATCTGGTTTGAGCTGAAAACTGAAGAGTCGTCTCCCAGTTCGGACGACTTGAAGCGTTAACAAACTCAAGCTGCCCTCTCCTCCTGTGCATCGAGTTGATCAGTTTCAGATTAAACCTTGCCGCATCATCTGCTGTCATGGTTGTCTTACTCACTTGTGTGGCCGGCGGTTAAATGTTGGGTGGTGATTAGCCTTATAGTCTGTAACTTCAGTAGCATAATCATGGACACAAATCCACAATTAAATCACTTAATCCGACATTAAATTGGCTTCAGATCAGGGCTGTGGCCCCAGAAACTTAATTGGGCTTTGAGCATGAAATAAGCTTCTTTCGTAAGATCCAAGGTTGACCATGATTAGTAAATTTCACTATTCTCCCTTGATTTTTTTTTTAATGTGCTTTGTCAAAAAAGACATGGTTGCTAAGCAGCAGAGTTAGCAATAGTGAATATATTCAACCTCCCATCTGTACCAGGATCTGGAAAACAGACAGATGTTGCAGCACGGTTTGAGTCTGCACCCCTTTGTGCTGTAAGTGCTTTGGCTGACTCTGAAGTAAGGCAACATGCATTTCTGCAAGCATTCAGTGTGCTTCATTAATTTTGTTGGCTGTGTGACGTTTTTTTTTTTTTTTTCCCCTGTGTCGCTTTTAATTCTAGGAGGAAAAAAAGTAAAATCAAAGCTCATTTAATTCTTACAGAGTTGTTAATTTGCCTAATTGTGTGTGTTTTACTACTCGTGAGTGATAGATGAAAACCTAGTATGTCTAATTTCTATTATTAAAAAAAAATTGTATGTGAAGAAGATTTTTACAGTTCTCGGAAAATGATAGATGTCAAAAAATATCTACCGCGCCTCCTTCCTTTGTTTCCCTTCTCGTGTTTCAAAAACTTGCAGAAGTTTGAGCACATGGTGTGTTTCGTTCGCAGCCTGGAGCTGCTAATGTGGGCTGCTTCAAAGCTGTATCCAGCATGCAGGACTGTGATTGCAGAAAGGTTAGCATGGGTTTGAGGATTTGAAAAGTGCTAGATAGCGCAGGCTTCTGTCAGTTTGCCCTCAAGCCCGCCGGCAAAATTTTCCTTCTGCTCTTCGTCCCACGGTTTTATGCAAACTTACAACGATGTCACTGACATCAATTTACCCCTAAAAGCTGCACTGCACCGGGCTATTACAGAGCGTTCGCTGTCTCACCACCTCCTCAGGGTAACCGAGAACAGGGAGAATATAAAGAATCAGCATATAGATACAGTTTTGTTTTTACGCCCCACTTTACAGCACACAGGTGCAATGCCTTTGTTATTATGTGCATCCAGACCAATTTACTTTATGGTTTTATACTCCACTGATCACCAACACAGTCTCTTCTTTTCCTTTACACACATTTCTTAATGTAACTTCATAACAGGCCTGCTCTCCACAGTGGGGGAAATTAACAGGATGTGAATAATAAATGAGATCTTAATTGATCAGGGTTCTGTCTAAACAGATTGTATAGTTGCGCCCTTGATATTCAGATGTTGAGTCAAATAAATCAGTGCATTCAAACTATGGGAAAGTTTGAGAAACAGATTCACTTTATTGAACTGTTTAGTTCGTGATTTTAGAAAAAGTTAGAAAGTTAGACAAAACTAGACTTAAAAAAATATAATCAATGATAACCATTCAATATATTGTAATTCAGTTGTCTGAGAAGGAACTAGGCTGTTGCACTCCCCCCTAGAGTCTATTTTCAGACTTCAGAAAGTCAGTGATAGGGGACTGTGACCAATCAATGTCTTTTTAGGTGAGCGATACACAATAATAATTTAAAGTAGTTTGAAAAAGTTCACATAACAGATAAATTGTGGCGGTGCACTAAGTACAGAGGGGCGTTTAATGAGGAGGAGACATTGCACCGAAAGAACCCTGAGTAAAAACAAACACGTTCTCTCCCTATTTATCCAATGTGGAAGATTTAAAGTGGGGGAAAAACAGATCATATTTTTATGGTGGAAAAAGAAATGCACAAAATGAGCAATTTAAAAAAACAAACAACAACCTGTAACTTGAGCCAAAGTGTCATTTTTTACTGTTTATGTCTCTGTTGAATCATACAAATAGTTGCCAGAATTGAATTTTGCTTTATCATGTGAACACAAAAATGTATTCCAGAAACTGGACATGTGACTGACAGAAAACAGGAAAAGCAACACATTTACTTGCACATTTTCTCAAGTGTGTCTGCTGAGTGGGTCCCACATAACTGAAGTGGGTAAACAAAATAGGAATAGCTGAATATGACCGCATCTAGGGACTCAGGTTTGTGACATCCTGTTTGTGTATTTCATAACCCCGGTCTGCGCTGTTGTGGCAGGCTTCGTTTTATTGTCATTTTACGGTGCTCTAGTGTTGTTGTCGCCGTTATTATTTTTGGTGCCTAAGAGCTGGCCTGCATTAAAGCTGCTTTCAAGCATGTTCATCCATCACAGAAAGCGAGAGAGGCGGAGGGACGCAAAGGGAAAGAAACAGCAAGAGACGGAGAAGAGTGAGAGGATGGACAAATGCGGAGACTGCTAATGGCTTTATTGGAATGATACCAGTTATTAATTATGCTGCCCTCACTTAAAAAAGACAGATTTTAAAAAAAAAGAGAGAGGGTGAGTTAAGGGAGGAGAGCAGCTGCAATCTGTAACATGCTGTCTCAACTAATAGCTAGAAGTCAGCTTTTACTGATCACTGGATGGCTCTTTCCTAATTGATGGGGATGTGTGTCAGTGTGCGTGTGTGTGTCTCCGTGCTGCTTGTGTGTTTCCTTGCCCTTCATTTACGTTTTCGGAACGTGAATGTCTGTTTGTCTTCCAGTCGCGCGTGTGTGCTGTAAATCTAATCACTCCTAGTGTGTGGTAGCGTGAGTGGAAGGCTAATATTGTCCATGTCACCAGTCTTACCCAGGCATGTCAGGAGGACCTGTCCTTGTCCTCTTCCTCTCTTAACTCTGTCCATCTGTTCTTTATCCTCTGCAGGAGAGGTGTATTTCCTCTTCGACCAAACAACTTTTGACAAAGTCAGATATCAGGAAAGCCTGGCACTCGTTTTCTCTCGTTTCTTATATTTTTGCCCCTCATTGTATGTGGAGCTCTAAGGTAGCCCTTGAACGTTTTTGTTGGAGGAGGGCAGAGGATCAGGATTTCCCACCTCTTGCTTTACACTGAAGCTTTAAACACATACTGGCACCTGCCAACACACACAAAAAGTACAGATGTAATCCTCGCTAACTGATTTTATCATCTCTGAATCAACACCACCAGAACTAATTTCATAGCAGCCATTTCTCTCCGTGTGCTGAATTTATTTTACGACCCATGTGCAATGCCAAACCGCTGTAAAGTGGTAAAAAATACACAGTATGACCGCTGATGATGTTTTTTCCCCCTCCTCCAGGTTTCCTTTAGTTAGCTGCTTTGGAAGCACTACAGGCCTTTGCACTAAGGCACTGAGGAGACAATGAGTGACCAGAGGGAATGGAATGATTATCATGTCTCCGGATATAGCTACTTTCACTCTGTGATTAACCTCTGGTGGTGTGTAGGGGTGTTTTACTAGGATGTCCTTGAGTGTGTGTATGCAGGTGATTGGACCCAGGGTGTAGATCTAATGGAGCCAAAGGGATGATTACATTGAAAAGGTCAGTTTTGTCTCCTGTTGCTGCAATTAAGACACTGGAGAAAGGGAGACGGGGGTACTGGATAAGTACTGCAGACAGAGAAAGAGGAGAGAAAAAATGAAGGGAATTAGCTACAGGTATGGCTGGGAGCGAAGGAGAGACGCGAGCATTAAGACAACATCGGTGTCTTGATGGAAGCGCATGTCAGGAAATGTTACTTCAGCTTCAGTGTGTGTAAGTGAGCTCGAATGAGAGTGTTTAATTTTGAGCACATCTGTGACCGTGTAGGTCCATTCATGCTGTTATACATTTGTACAAGTACTGTGTATCTGAATACAATATGTGTGTGTGTGTGTGTGTGTGTGTGTGTTTTAAAACTTTACAAATAGTGCTGGTATGTGAATGTGTAAACACACAAAAATACATGTTTTCTGGCTTTTCTTTGAAGTGATTACTTATTCACACATTGCGTTTTTAGATCCTAAATCTCGGCCTGTATGTGTTTTCGACAGGTTGGGCCTTAATGGTGTTGTCTGGATCATGCTTTTACTCATGCACGAGGAGAAACCAATGTTGTTTTGTACTTTAGCGCCTCTTTAGTGGTTTGAGACAGACTGTGTCAGGAGTGACACCACTCCACTGGAGATTACAACAGTTCGCCGTGTTTGGAGACAGGAAACTGATGCTTCAGTGACTAGAACAAGAATAAATTGGAGTAGATGGAAAGGAGTGTTGAACTTCAAACTACTGAGTTGCACTTCAAAAGCTCCCTCTTCACATCCTCTGCACAAAGTCATCTTTGACACGGTGTTTTGTCTGTGCATGAAGGATGTCCGAATTGGTTTCTCTTTGTCAAGGGTTGTTCTTGACTGGTTTTATGTTTAACGTTAACTACAAGGTTTGTGCTTTTTTGGGCCCGTCTGCCTTGCAGGACAACTTACAGGGGCTGAAAACTAATAAAAGTGTGAGAGCCTGGAATCCACATTGTTTGTTTGAAAATGAAATCCTTAAAACAGTTGGGATGCCAGGTTGGAGTCTAAGGTGCTGATTAAGCACTGCTAACTAAGATCTGCAGTCTAAATCTTTTACTGCCTTTCACGTTTCCTGTCAACTCTTGTCCAATAACAGCTCATAATAAAAGAGAAAAATTATGTGATATAAATAAAATGTTGGCAGCGGTGTTACACCACACTATTAGCTGTACTTAACAGGGTCAGCTGGGATGAACTCCAGCTTGAGATGGGATCTGCGTTTTGGAGAATAGACTTGAGAGGCAGGCTACATCCTGGAGAGGCGTCCGGTTGATTACGGGCCACACACACTTTATATAGAAACCCAAATTTCTTGCTGTGAGGCATCAGGCTCGACCCCAACACCACTGTGGACAATACTGCAGAGCTGGAGATTTTATGATTATTTAGTTATTCATACCTGTTAAGTCACTGAAATGTTGAACTTTAAGATTAAACTGAAGGAAAAATAAAAGATATCACCTGGTGTTTCAATGCATCACTGGATAAACTGTATTATTACTCTGTTTTCACGTGCTTTATAACAAATGTTGGCCAGCTCACCTGAAATGTTGACCACCCCCGCAAACATCATAAAAATTATATCACTTATGGTAAATAAAATAAAATTAAGTGCTGGGGTGCTTTTTTTCCACCCAGCTTGTGATGTACAGTAATGAGTGTAAGTTTGCTGCCTTCTAGATGTCTTTGTCTTACCGCCTCAGGTAAACAGTGTCCTCAGAAATAGAATTTACACGAAATATTTTCTTCTTTGTCGAACAGGTGTTTTAGTCTTCAAACAAAAATCAAATGTTTTATGCTGGAAAATATTACAATGGCCATTGTGCAGCTAGTAATTTAAATGGAAGATATGCCTTTTTTCATTATTTGGAGGCTTAATTGTTGCGTTCCAATCTGGTGTCTGCTTTTGGTGCGTGGACAGGCAGAGCTGTGCTGCACAGCTGTGGGACTTGTGTTGTCTTCCCACTCTATCCTGACGGCGACGAGCTCATTATATCCAACCGGTTCTGCTGGGAGTGCGTTACAATTCCTTGTGATGCATGTGCACTCGTGCTACACACGCACGCACGCACACAGCTTTAGACCACTTGACCTTGGTTGCTATGACAGCAGCGGTAAGGCTGCACCGAGGTGTCAGTGTGTCTTTTTGACGAGTCCCGCAGGCACACCAACGCCAGCCCACCCGTTTTCTGTTTGTGTGTGTGTGTAATGATGATTAATACCTTTGTTTTGAAAGCCAACAGAGAGTTGTTGTGTGTTTGCATCTGTGTGAGCCTTTACGTTTGTGTGTACGTTTTTTCTTCTTCTCTGTATCAGCGAGCATGGACTTTCCTCTGTGGCTGAACAAGCACGTGTGTTTAGCCTGTTTGTGTGCATCAGAAGTTTCCATGCCTCATGCACTCTGAGCTGTCACTGCTATGATTGTTGTTTATAGTTTTGACATCTTGCACCTTGTCCCCGTTGTTTGTCAGTGTCTTTCTGTGCTTGTGAGAAGTTTTTTGATTTAATCTGGTCTCATTCGTAGCTGTACCTCGTCTATTTTCTGTCTAACTTGTGGCCCAGCAGCACAGGTCACGTTGGCTCTGAACCTGTTCTGGTTTTTAAATGTTTTGAAAAGTAGAGAGGTGGTGGCTTCATCTTAACCAAACAGCAATTAGGGTGACACCAAGAACCGTTTCTAATTAGTTGTTTACCTCCCAACCTTTCATTTGACTGTACCTCATTAACATGTTCTTTTGAAATTGGTCTTGATGTCAGAATTGCAGAGGAAAAAAACATTTCTCAGAGATGTTTGGGTGTGAGTTTAGGATTTTTTATGGTTGATTTAATGTTTTTATAATAGAAAACAGTGTTAAATGGTATTTTCATAGCCTTCTTTGCCTTTCATATGGATTTTCCCACAATTTATTCTACAGTGATACAATTTTTCGACTCTGATTAATCACTTAACAAACATACAATTTCTGGGGGAAAAAGAAAGCTGTGCAAAAGAAAAAGCAGTAACCATCCATGTGAAAGAGCCCGCTGAGCCATTCTTAAAAGAAGCAGAGGGTTCATCAGTGTTGTGAGGCAGAAAAAGATAAAGATGATGTGTGTTTTAATCATGTCCATGCAACCATCCATCCATCTACCCATCTATTCATTCTCTTCCGTTTATCCTTATCATGGTCATCAGGGGGCTGGCACCTATCCCAGCTACCATAGAGTGAGAGGCAGGGTACACCCTCGACAAGTCACCAGTGTGACAATCATTAACACTCACATTCACACCTATGGGCAATTTAAATTTAGAAATTAATCTAACCCCACCAAGTGCATGTCTTTGGACTGTGGGAGGAAGCTGAAGTATGCAGAGAAAACCCAAGCAAACATGCAAACTCCACACAGAAAGACCTGTGGTGGAGGTGAACTCAGGACCTTCTTGCTATGAGGCCACAGTGCTACCGTTTTTTCTATTTCCCTTGTGTTTTATTCAAGTTCCAGTGTGCTTGTGTGCTTTTTCAGCATTTTCGTTGGGGGGTTTTTTCTGATGTTTTCTTACATTGCCGTGCATTTGACCTCACAGGCCCACCGTATGTTGGCTATATGTCTTCAGTCATAAATTAGACGCTAATCCACTGCAAACCTTCGGAAGTCGGGCCGAGTATGACCAAGTCAGACCACGATTGTTTGGAGACAGGTTGCTTCCCACGAGGTGACCTGTGCAGTCACCTGGGAACTGGTCACTCAGAGCTTGAGGGTACTACATCCTTAATCCCTGAGCGACCAGTTGGTCACCACGGCTACCTGCAAATCGATCTCTGACAACATTAGAATTCAGTGAAATCACGGGACAGCCATCGAGTCACAAAGAGGTTGTCATGCTATTTTTATTCTAGTGGGACTTGTTCCTCTTCTTAGTCTGGTATAGCTTGGAAAACTATAGAGAAGTTAAAAAAAAAAGGCAAAATGAACCAGCCCAATGTTGTAACTATACCAACTTGGCTGAACTATGATTTAGTGCTCTTACTGATAATGCTTAAAAGTGAGAAGCGCTGCACTAAATCTCCACTCCCACTGACACATTGTCAAAGCACATGCAGGTTTTCTTTGTTTAGATGACAGTTTAACCATCATCTTGCCCTTTTTCTCTCTTTCTTTTTCATGTTGCTTCTGATGTCGCTGTATTAAATCAAGGTAAGGAAACCAACACTGCATTAATCATTTTCACCAGTTTTTCTTGAACTTCTTTCCCTCAGAATTGTGCTTATTATAGCTTTGATCATTTAAGTATTTTCTGGCTCCACGGTAATTAATGTGTCGACCGTTATGCATGAGAAACATGACACTGGGAAATCTTTGTTCTGGAAATATCTGAGAAACAGTTCTGAGTTTCTATGGAAAGAGCCACAAAGCCTGCATTCTCTCCACCTTTTCTTGTTGTTTTTTCGTGACTTGTTTTCTTTCTTTTCCTTTTACTTGCTCTTCTCTCTCTCTGTGGTCCCAGTCTTATATGGTTCATATTTAATAACTCACTTATGTTTGTTGGCTCAACATGAAAAACTGTTTTAATAGCTTCTGGACGCCACCCACTCTTCTTTCCCAGCTCTGGTCTTATATTGCTTTCTGTCTTTGTCTTCTTCTTATCCTTTTCTTCTTGTGATTTTGTCCTCTTGTCGTCCCTTTTGGTGGCTGTGGTTCTCAGAAAAAGCGAGTCAGGTAGAGAAACCAGTGTTCCTTTTCCCAGATCTGTTAGTGTGGTCACACACTGTTGTAGTCAGGTGTGACGCTCCTGTTGCCAGTTTGTCGTTTGAACCAACTGTAGCTTGCTTGTGCCATCTCAACACAGTTGGCTCTTCTGGCAAGAGAAAAATTGGCTTCCTCTTCTTCTTCTTCTTGTGTGTTTCAGTATTTGTTTGTATGTTTCTTAGAGAGGGAGTGCATGAGTATGTGCTTGTATGTTTTGCTGGCAGGCAGTAGTGGATTGTGAAGTAGTGTGCTGGCACTGGTGAGGTCCAGTTACCCTGTGCGCACCACACCTTAGGAGGTAATGCGATTATGAGGGCAGGGACAGGGGATTTGTTCAAAGAGCATAGAGAGGAACATCAAACACAAAAAAAGATGGGATTATCAAAAGATGAAGGGGAAAAGAGGCCGTATCCCCGCCTGTCTTTTAGCCAGCTTCCCGGTGAATACAAAGGAGGAGGGACAATGACACAGTGGATAGGCATTTTTTTCTCTTTCTTTATTTCTCTCACTTATAAGTAACCCTGTTCTTAAGCTCGCTCCTTCTTTGTGGCACGCTCTCATTCAAGAAATTTAGTCGCGTTAGTTCTCAAGGGATTCCCAAGCAGAACTGGGGACATCCTGCAATATGAAGCGTCTGTCCAGAGTGTCGCACCTATCACATATTATGCAAAAAATAAAACACAGGAAAAACCCGTTTATGCTTTTATGTGCACAGTGGCAAAATGGTACATTTGTCATGTTAACATAACAAGGATTCTGCTGTGCAACTTTAATTTAACCAGGCTGTTATATGCAATTTGCAGCTGCAAGAAACATGACAAACCAACTCTGGCTCTGTTTGTTTTGATTGTCAGTGTCTCTGGGGGGCTGAAAGTGCTGTGTAACTATCATATGCAGTCATGCAAGAACACCTCAGGCTACCTGCATTGAGGCAGCTCCCTGTTTCTTCGCACCAAGTGACCCCCCCAGCTTGAAAGGATAACAGCTAAAATCGCTTCAGATATTCAGCGCTGATGAATTGAATGGAACCTAATGAGTGAGGTGGGGTTGTCTGTTTTATTCAGTTTGAAGAAAAGGTAAAATAAAGGATTGTCCAGCTATTTTAAAAAATGTTTTTCCTTCTTTTTCTGGCATGCTTTAGCTGTAGTTAGATTAGCTGCGCCAATAATATCCTTAAAGCCTATCTGTCCTAAATTTCATAGAGCAGCTTTCTCTCGGTTTTTCCCTTCTTCTTCACACACTGACACCACAACATCTCGACTATGGATTGTTACCCAAACTTTGGTCAAGGACACATTTTTGATTTTTATGCAAATATTTCAGTTCTTTTTTAAGAATCACTGCTCCTCTTAGGATATTGGTCAGATTTAAGTGATTCAAGGTCATTTTTTTCTGGATGTTAGTGTTTGTGAGCCTCTTTGACTTCACAGTGGAGTTTGATTCTCATTAGTTTGTGCAATATAGCCAAACAATGTAAAAAAAGATAGCTTCCTTTCTGTATGTCACACATTACAACAACCTGTGAATTGTAATGGATCATGAGTTAGATGACCTACTGTTAAGTGTAACTTTATATAGGGCTGTGCGATATTACCAAAATCTCATATCCCGAGATAAGACATTTATCGTCCTGACAACAATACAAATCACAAAAATGTAACATTTTATGTAAATTCTGTGAATCTCGGGCAACTTGCGTGAAGTGTTTCCATCTGGGCATCCTTTACCTGGAGTCCAGTGTTTTAACCGATGCATGAAACTATACATTTTTAGACATAAGTTGTAACGGCCACCATTTTCTTTGAAAGTTTTAGTCTAAGGTTTATTTTTTTAGCACCTGACTGCTCTTTTTTGCTTCTCATCCATAAACTCTGCATACTCTTTCACGTGATTCTTTATTTTGAAAAGTCTCAACAGGATCTCGAGCTTTATTGTGAAAGGTTTATGTGGAACATTAGCAAGCGGACACGCGAAGGTGTTACCGTCGCTGTTGCTAACGACAACACATAAAAACAGGCGCTTGTCCTTCAGTAGTGTGGTTATATTAAATATAAGAGAAAGAGAGAACTTTAAGAAATTAATATAGCCACTACCCGGTTGTTCAGTGATGACGCGACGAATCCTACTTCCGGGTCTAAAGTAGTCTGCGTTTAATATGGCTTTTGTGTTGTTAACATGTTTAATGTTATGTATTTTCTTCTATTTAATCTCAAAAAGCTGCTAAAACAGCCAGTGATCCCTGTTGACCTCCCTCGGCTTTTATTACCGCTAATCATTTATTTAAGCTCAGTTTTTAAAACCTTAGGATGTAACTACAGCCCAGCCCATGCAGCAGTATGTGAATGACTAACCTCGTATTGTGGATGGATTATCCCAGTTATTCTCCTGGCTGAAGTTTGGTCCTTTTACAGCATCCTGCCATGCGATTACATTTGTTCCTGACCACCGAGAACACTCACGTTAACTTTTATCGAGTGGAAAAAAAAGTTAGCTTGTTTATATTATGCTAACATAGCTGTTTCGCTAGCGGTCACGTAGCACATCATTATATACCAGCTAGCCCAACTTCAGTAACCCTACAAACGTCACTGCTGTTTAGTTTTCTGTCTTCATTTATGTTGGAAGTGATAGCAGAGCTGTACGTTTTAATTTGTTTCCAAAACCCCGCAGTCAGGACATGCTATATTGTATTTAGAAGCTAGCGAGCTAACTCCCTGCTAACGTCTAACTCCGTTAAATGTCATAAATTCCGTTTTCATGGATGCCTTGATGCCAAACTCAATTGTTACACCTGGTAGAGCAGAACGCTGATCATTTTATTAAAGCTGAAAGACTTTAGACAGTTTTTCAACTCTCAGTAATGCCATAGTGATCGTTTGATATATGGACCTGCAGCGGAGTTTAGACCCAGACACGGCTAGTGACGTCAGACTGAACAACCGGACAGTGACCATCAAAACGATGAAAAAATATTGCTGTAAACTGTTTATTTTACGACACCACGAAACAAACGATAGCTTAATAGGAAACAGACGTTTTTATGTCGTCATCCGATATACTGTATATCGTTATATTGAACAGCCTTACTTGATTATGAGAGAAATAATCAAAAGTTAGCTATGCAGTGTTTGAAGTTAATATTTTAGGGTCTATATGAAAGATTTGGAGCATCATTGTAGAAGCAGCTATTTGCTTTGTAGAAATATGATTGAATAATTTACTGAACATAAACTCACACAGAGATAATGTGCTTTAATGTTGTAATTATAGCTTCTCTGGTCATGTTTTCGTAGCTGGCCCTGTTCACTGTACATTTGAGTTGCACCTTTTTCAAAGATGTTCCGTGTTTGTTAAAGGACTAATACCTCACACACTGCACTGAAAACGTGAGATGGCAGAGTGCAGTCTGAAGTTTTCAGCTTATGTCCCCAAGAAGCATTATTTTCCCAGTATATGGAAACACGTTTCTTCTCTCTGCCGTTCTCTGTTTCACTCTCTGTCTATAAATAGTTACATTTATAGACCTCTTTCATAGATTTTAGTTAAAACATCTGTACATGATTATACATTAAACTCTAGTTCACACAAATAACCGTCCATGACTTTCTTCTCGTGTTTCTTTATAATCTCTTTCTGTGCATTTAGACAAAACTAAAAGTTCATTGTGGGACAGTTTTTCCAATATCAGTGTATTGATTGCAAAGAGCCAACGGTAACAGGGAAGGTTAGAGAGATCCTTGCTTGTTTTTGTCTCTGTGTATGGGTGTGCTACAAAATGTTTTTCTTCCATGTTGTACTGTTTGAATCTTCTCGTTTCTCTGTCGTGCTATTTGCCTCACACTCTGCCAAAACGCAAACACATTCAGCTCATATGGATGCACAGTGAAGTGCTCCCATCAATATGAACACACCTTTTGCCCAACTGTCCTCCAGTCCTTCTCTCCAGTGTCTATATTTTTGCCTTTTGATTGACCTTCTCCTCCTGTTGTAATCTGATGATGCTTTACGAGTTTGTGAGGGGGAGGGCATACAGTGGCAAGAACTAATGTTCTCTGTGATGTGTATGTGCTCTCTGTTCACATTCCAACTATAACAATCTGAATCATGAGTTAAAAGTCTGCTTTGGTGTGTGTTTCCAAAAAAGATCTTGCGTTTTACCCAAAAATGTGGCTAGGAGGAGAAACTCAACTTGTAAAACTTAGTAACTCCTCCATCAGCATGGGAAAGTATGTGCGGTCTAAGCTAGTGCTGTTCTGTAGATTTTGCTTGTGTGTATGTACGTGTGTGTGTGTGTGTGTATCGTCTTTTCTGCAAAGCGTGCGTGTGTTTCTGCACGTGTACTTTCAGCTGGGTTGTTGGGCCGTACCTTCGTGAGGTTTCAATCCCATGGTTTCTCACGCTGGTCAGAAGAGCTCGTAAAGGAGTCAATGAGAGGTTGATGTCATTCATCTAACCGCAGCGGGGCTATTTGTGACTCTGTTAATGAAAGAACGGCTGGACACACAAATGAACTTGGTTTGGGGCTTTGCAGAAAAGTCATACGGATCATCTAGCTGCAGACAGATCCACTGACCTGTATTAGTCCACACAAAACCCCATCTCTCCGCCTGCCTGTTCTGATGTTTTCCTTTTCCCCGGAGTCAGACCAAAGGAAACATCTCAACAGCTATTAAAGTGAGTTTGGGCTCTTTATGAGTAGCTGTAATGTTTTTAGTGAGCTGTTATTACACAGTGTCCAGTTTCAGACGCTCTACTGATGCATCGTCTAAAAACCTGCACTGCAATAGGCGTACTGATGCGGTTTCACTCACACTGTAGCAGCATGAAACAGAAGAAACTCTTTCATCCTCTTCTTATCCCGTACTTCTTTTTTTAAACTCATATTTCTTTACTGGTCTCCACGCATTTTCTCACAGTTTTTTCATTGTTTCTGTTTATAGAATTTACTTATTTTGTCCATTTATCCTCGTTTTCCATCTTCACCTTGACAGTTTTGGTGCTGCCACATCTTGCAGAAGAAAATCTTTGTTTTGTATGATGCACTTGTGTGTGTGTGTGTGTGTGTGTGTGTGTGTGTGTGTGTGTGTGTGTGTGTGTGTGTGTGCGCGTGCACATGCTTGCAGTATCTGAAAACTTCTCACGATCGGCATCTCAAGGGGTATATGATGGTATGGAAATTTTGTCAACATGGACCTAATGGTTCTGCAGTAATTGTAGTCTGTGGCAACTCTGGAAAAGACCAGGAGGATAAGGTGGAGGGAGACAGGGGAGTCGGTAAAGAAAGAGAAGAAAGAATGTGGAAAAATGCATCACAAATGGCATAATGCTTAGCATTTAGATGCAAGAGCAGATCCATAATTCATGTTGCTAATGAAAGCTAGAGGGTAGCCAGTTAGTGCGGAGGGGACCATGCTGATCGGATGGGAGGTAATAGCATTACCATACAGATAGATTTAATGTGCTTCCTGTGCCATACTTTGCTCTTTCCTCGTGTCTCCTCTTATATGACCTCTCCTCTTTTCCTTCTTTCCTTGTTTCCTCTTCTCTCCTCTCATTTCCTCTCTGCCCCGCTTTGCTCCCGGTCCCAGGAGCTTCTATGCCATTGCCTCAGCAGATCCAGTTTGCCTTGGCCTCTCACCACAGAATGTAGACTGAATGATTTGCTCCTACTTTGTTAAAAAGAGATGATATTGGCAGGAAAGGTTGTTGATATAACACGTGCCATCCGCAGGAGACTGGAAAATCGCGGAGAGAAAGGGCGTGCATATGTGTGTGTGTATTTGCCGCTCTGCCTGTGTCCTTGTGTAAAATTGTGCACATGTGTGTTCCTGTGGTCAGCAACTGGGACAGACATGGGGCCCCAGCAGGTAACTGGGCCCAGGCTTCTGTGACTCATTTAGCTTTGGAGACAGATGTGTGGCTGTAGGCCCTTCTGTGGCTGTGTCAGAAGCTTGGCCAGAGTTAATTCTCGCTACATAGGAGATATTTTTGCTATGCTGGGAAAAATAGTGGTTAGAAGTTAAACAGTGATAGTAAGGAGACTGAGAGTTGGGTTTCATTTTATGGATTCTAATGACCGTGATAGAGAGTGGGCAGAGCAGTCTGTCCTGCTCATGTAAAATCTGTTTGTAAAAACTCTCTGTACATAAAAGCTAGTTTGAAAAGAAGGTTAAAAAGCTACTTAGGCGAAGGCTCGCTCTCTGCTGTTACTCCGATAAGACCTGCTTTTTGAATTCTCATTGGCAAATTGTCACTAGAAAAAAAGTAGTTTTATAAAGAAGGGTGTTGCAGGTGCTTAGGCTCCTGATCTGAGCGTGAAGTAGAAAGGCCTGGCCAGCACTTACGACTTGGCCTTCATTTTCAACAGATGCTCTCACTAACAGAGGGAGAACGGTGAGGAAAGTGTTGCCCTAGGGCATCAGCCAAGCAGAGTGGAAGCCGGAGTTGTAGTTATCATTTCTTCTGATGAAGTCACAGAAGGCTAAAGGGCCCGTAGTTGGAAAAGCTGCCCTCTCTTGCCTTTTGTCTGTTCAGAGTCAGATGGTCAAAGACCCTGAGACTTTCAGCTTCAAACTGCCTGCATTTCAAAGCATTCATTCAGACAGTCACTCCATCAGTCTGTCAGTCCGTCAGTTAGTCCATCACCTAGTCGATATAATGATTCTCTCCGAGGCCCTTATGCCCAATGGTTATCTCTGCAGGCTTTCTCATACATTAATTTATGAAGCCAGCCCAATCTGTGCAGGGAGGGGTCTGATTGCGTTGTTTGTTCTCAGTTTTTTGCTGTAAGTGTTCATCTCATCTACACATTCAAGCTTTCTCCTCATACTGAGGTGAAAGTTGGACACTTTTAAAACATTTAAGTGCTCCCTACATTCTGCTGCCTTTACGCCACATTTAGAACTACTTATTAAGAGACCGCAAGGTTTTAAAGTTGAGCATGTGTGTATACATATGAATATATGCGCGTTATGAAGACCCCATGGCCTATTTCACAAGAGCCAATCTAAGTAATGAAAGGAGTAGTAAGGGGGGAGGGAGTAAGTTGGTGGGAGGCAGCAGGAGAGAGCAAGATGGAGCACCGGGTCCAAATTATAATACAAATCATATCAAGTCAATCATAAAAGCAGTCAAGATTTACTAGTTTCATTTCACTTCCCGAGATTCTTCAGTTTAATAGGGCAGCTGGGAGAGGAGGGAGCAGGATTGCATGGTTGAAATGGGAAGAGTGTGCATGCATGTGTATATGTGCGCACTTGTGTGCACGCATTCTATGAATAACCCTCCACAAGCCATCGCAACCGCTGGCTCACGGCCCCCTAGCTGGAGATAGAACAGTAACGTCTTACAGGCATCTATTATTGAAGAAGCTGAGCTAGTAGGAAGGATATCAAACCCCTGTCCAACTGTAAACACCTGCAAAGGGAAAAAAAACCACCTCTGCATGTAGTTGTTCTGTTAAAGAAGAATAAGAAGATTTTAAGATTAAATCACTGTTTTGTCTTGTATTATTTTATATTCACTAACCTAATATTCTTTCTTGTGTTTTGGATATTTAACATGCTAATGATTAAACTGTTGATCTCTTAGTAACCATACAGAATTTTTTGTTTTTAGACGTTATTCTTTTTAGGTGACACCAAATTTAGATCGTAGTGGAACTTTTGGTCACAGTTGGTTAGTTGTCATTACTTTATTTTCATTTTGACCTTAAAGTTGAGACTGAGGCTCAGTTAATCAACAGTTTTTGAAATAATTGGACAAGCCCATCTGACATGAGCAAACACGCCATATTCCACCTTTCTTCTCCATTCTGATGCTCCTTTTGACGTCTCCATGCTTACAGTATATGCACATGGTGCATGTGATTGGCTGATTAGATATTTGAATTAATGAGCAGTTAACCCAGGTGTACATTAGAAAGTAGCAGTTGACCGTGCATACTGCAGGTTGAATTTCCTTTAACTTAAGAGGATGTCTGTTATTAACATCTTAACAACAGTCGCATCTGAGTGTTAAAAACATTGTTTCCTTTTGACCCGACATTCTTTGTTCCAACTCATCACACTCCATGTGATATGAGATCCAGAGTACCAATCTGACCACGTGGCAGTGTATCCGTGTTTGCGTTTATTCGAACACAGCGGGGTGCTTGCTCAACTTATAGCTCTTCCGAGTGTGATGATTGTGTACATCTGAAAGTATACGTGTAGGCGCAGCAAGTGTTTGGACATTGAGAAGTTCATTGTTAAACTGTCAGATTTGTCTAAGTGGGAAGAAACAAACATCAGTCTATGTGACAGCCAACGATCTGACTGTCATGCCTCTCCATTGACATCCCTACTCCATCATTCTGCCAAAGAGGGAAGTGGTAAAGAAGAGATCAGAGGGAAGGAATGAGTGATGAGAGGTTGGAAAAATGGGGACATTGTTAAGTTAAAGAGACAGATTTTTCAGCTTTAGAATTTTAAAAGAAATAATAATATTAACAAGGATTAGAAATGAGAGATGAATGCTTTAGCCAGTTATTTGGCACTGTTGGTGTGTTTTTACAAACCATTGGTATTCGAGGAAACTTGGCTCAGATAGTAGCTGAGTGCACTACCCCCACCAGTCACCCTGGGACATGCATCACTGTTTTACAAAGAGGCTTCACACAAAAAGTTAAGGTAATGCCAAATTTTCATGGCAAAGAAAGAAGTATAGGGCACCAGTAACTCCAGATAACAGCGCCACGTGGCTGATTTGTACCAGCATCAGTGAGCACATGTCAAAATTTTCAAATATTTCTCAATTATGATTTACACACATACTGTTTATAACAAGACAATCTGTGCTTGTATTAAAAATAAAAGAAACATCTAATCAAATACTCCATTTAGTTGTACAGTATATTTTACTACAAAGCTTAACTAAAGCACCAGTAGTGCCCTGCCATTAGTCACAGTTGTCAAGTTTCTTAAGTTTCTGTTTCTTAAGCCATGCCAAGTCATGTGATCGTCCTTGTGTCTGTGTTTTGTTTAAGTGGCAATTTCTGGGGGTGAAGAGCCAAGCTGATGCTGTAAATAACTGTAACTGCAATTCTTCTAGAAGCAAGTCAGTCCTTGTTAGACCCCCATGTTAAAGCTTCTTTCTGCTCCTTCCTCTTCCTTTTTATCTCTTTACTCTACATTACAAAGATAGAAATGTCTCTGATATTCTGTGTGGTAAGTTTATTTGCATCTTTGCACATTATTTTAGGCTTCATTTGGCAGTGTAATCCCAAGCCGGGACCCAAGCCTGGATGAACTGAGAGGGTTGAATGAGGAAGGGCATCCAACATAAAATCTTAGTTGAGCTAAACTTGCAGATCATAAAGAACGAGATTTCCATACTGGATCTTCCAGGGCCCAGGTTAACAATGACCACCTCTTTGACAGCTGTAGCCATAGAATTTGTAACAACAAAACTCCCATATATGTGATTAACGCCCAATAATCTTGATGACCGTTAAAGATAGGCATATCAACCTTTTTTCTATACCACCATATCACAATATAAATGTATCTGGTCTTTAACACATTTTATTTAATATATAATAATGGATACCAGGTCTTTGCTTGCATTTGTGTAGTTTAATTCAGCACTAAAGAAGAAGTACATGTGAGATGATGCCCTGCTGGACCAAAGGGCAAAGGTCTGGTGGATAACTAGAAAATCATTTGCATTGTTAAGCAAAATTTCTCTACGGCTGCACAGCATGTCAAGAATGCTCCCCTGAATGTAGGTATTCAGTTATCCATGACCTTAACCTCAGTGGATACAAAACAAGATGCAACTTTCCTGTAGGCCGCATTAGAGGTAAAAAAACAACAACAAAAAAAACAACAACTGGTGGACTGTTTCAACAAAACTGAAACAAAAGAAAACTTTTTTATTACAATTATGTAAACGAAAAGTGGTGGAAAAGAAAAACTGCAGATGACTCACAGCGAACCGCCTCATCTGTCAAACATGGCGGTTTTGTCATGGCTTGGGCTCTTACAGCTGCGAATGGAGCTGACACACTGACATTTATCCACAATTTTACTACCGACGTTAGCAGCAGAATGAATGTGAATGTAGAGAGGGGGGATTCTGAAATGTGGAGCCAAAGTAGCTTCATCATTCAGCAGGACAATGACTGTAAACAACCTTTAGGTAAAGGCGTGGAATAACCTAAACTGATTGAATCAATCAGCTGTCTTCAGTCTGGCTGAGATGCATGATATTTGCTAGAGAAAAAGAACAAGGAAAAGCTGAAGGAGACTGCATGAAACACCCAGGAGAGTGCATGAAGGGATGATATACTGACTAATAATGTATATGGGTTAAAGATGGCAAAAGATTTTCCCAAATTTTAAATAGAATGGGGCTTTTTTCCAAAACACTATCTCTATGTTTTCATATAATTCAAGCCCTTGGACTTGAGACCTATATCTCTGCCATCCAGTGCAGTTCTTTCTTTATTGAAGTGAACCTGCTGAATTAAACCTATTAAATAAAAAACAGACTCATTATTTTATTTCAAATTGAAACACTGAGCCTGCAGACGGTCTACATGCCTACTTAACTTGACGAAAAGTCTTAACATTACATTCTATAGTGATTCTAATGTTTAAGACCAACCCGCTCTGCATTTCTACGCGCTGCCTCGTTGTTCGTCCTGTAACAGTTCTCCAAGAAAAATAATTATATTGAATATTGAGCCTGTTTTGATTTCTTCAGTAATTCAGACAGAAATTCCTTTGTACTCACTGAGACAGTTGTATGTGCCAGCTGGATAAACAGTTGACCAATCGGGGATTACAACCAGGAATAAAGACCAACTTTCCGTGCTGATAGCTCACTAGCTGCTGAAAAAGTGTGAGATAGAAATTTGTTGTTAATTAGTTTGTTTAAAAAAAACCCCAAAACATTTGAATGTGATAAATAATGAGCTAACTGCTCTTTGTAGTTAGTTAATACTTTTGTATGCGGTTTTTGATTTACTCTATGATCAGAGTATAGCTACGGACATTTGACTCTCATATAGATAGGTTCCGCATATTGCTCTTTTTTGACATTTTCCTAAAGATAAAGGAATCGACTTCCAGGTATCCCGGCCTGCTGATGCGAAGTTGACATTTTTGTCCCTCTTTGGTACAGAGCCATTGGATTTTTAAGCTCCAGATTCTGCTCAGGCATTAACTACATCATAATTTCTTAAGATCAAACAAGCCATCCTTAGTGTGCTGTTTTGATCTGCAGGATGATGAAAGCGCATTCATACGCTTACAGTTCTTCCTCAGCCACCTGCTGTATTTGCCCCGGGGGGTTATCAGTTATCATTTTCACTGCCTTTTTTCTACACCTTTTGCATACGGCGAGGAGAGGCAGCGTGTGTGTGTGATAAAGGCTAGTTGTTAGAATATCCAACACAGACCCACACCAGAAAGAAGCCACAGAAATAAGATGGGTAGAAGAAGCGTTAAGGCCACAGCCACCTCCTATAATTTGGTTTCCATCATGTTGTGTAGATTAATATAAGAATCTAATGCGATTCTTTACAGTTTCAGTGGAGCAGTGGTGATGTAGCGAGTAGACCCGTGGGATGTCCGTTTAGTCAACTTAGCGAGGTGTTAAGGAAATAAACAGCAGTGTATGTTGACGCTGGCCAGTCGTCTGGAATGCTAGTTCAACCGTTTTTGACATTTCAATAAATGCAGTTTGTCTTGGTTCCATCAAAAGGAACTCGAGTGTCAGCAGTGGACCCTGGACTTTCAAACTAAACACGTTTTCTCCGAGGTGACATTATTGCTTTGTTGTCTGTTTGCAGCACTCGATTTTCAGACTCTTTTCTTTAACACTGTGTGGCTGTGCAGAACGAGTACATCGCAACTGACTAAGTAGAAAACGATTATTCTCCTTATAAATAAATATATTAATCGACTATTAGAGATATTAGTGCGCGAGTTTTATTACTGACACATGCACATACATTATCTTTATTATGTTCTATTTCGGTTCCATTTGTGTGCTACGATACTTCTTCAGTGCCGAAGAAGCCTCCATTTCTTTGAAGGATAGAGGCGAGGGTGTAAATCTCTGTTGCGTTTGATGCTCCAGAGGTTCCCATAAAGTTTCAGTGATGTTTAAATCAAGTGATTTGTGTTAATGGAAACACTCTTAAATTTGTTTAACACTGTATACAGGGATGGGAGTGTAACTATCCGAGAAACATCACAAGCAAATGTTGTTTGCAGTACGGGGTGCGCTTAATTCTGTGAAATGGCCTCATAGTCCACAGCTGTAATGTGATTTTGCAGAGCAATCATTAGCGGTAGTTACACCTACAAGATGACTAAAGCGTGAAACTGCTTACCCACATCTAAAGTACTGTAAAGTGCGCGAATATGGGCAGAACAGTATTAACTGTTCATCTGTTTTAATTTTCTTGTTATAATGTTGCAATATCTGAGATCCTGTGAATAAACTGAGCAGATGCGGCCTTTTCTTCATACCGAAGGCACCAGTCACTCACAGAAATTCTTACCTCTCGCAAGCAGGCGTCATACTGACCTTTGTGATTTGACACGACTCAGTTTTCCACACACACGTACTGACCTTTGTTTGGCATGTAACACCGTACCCATTTTCCATAAAGAGCCTTTAGCAGCAACAGGAAAACAACATGAAAATTTCGGGGTTGAATAAAAAAACGAGCCACGTATGACCTTTCTCTTATATGTTTTGAGAGATTTAAAATCTGGCGCCGCCATCGGCCGAAGTCCTATACATTAGATCAACCATGTTCTCCCAAGCAAGACCTTTTTGTTGAATCTTTTCAGAGTCATTATTATTTGAAGAACTCCTTAAAGCTCTAAATCTGGAAGATGAATAACTGTATAGTGTTCATCATTAATGCCTCGGAGCCTTTTTGCTCTCCACAAAGTGCTGGAACATCCATGCGCCCATATAGTTCCAGTTTTCCTCATCCATTTCTGATTTAGACCAAGGAGCCACATCTGTGATTAAGCACCCCTTAAGTGCATTTTCTTCTTTGCTTGTGCTCTGTGTTTCCATTATAAATTCACTCAACAGAGGGCTTATGACACATGTGCTGGCCTGAGTAATGCGCTGGTTCTCTGCCTGAGAAGGATCGTTTAGGCGGGCCATATGCAGGGGTTGCATGAACTGATTACAGACCAGGTAATACTTTGGCGTTGTTCGCTGACGTTGAGTACAGATATATTGATATTACTTAGAAGCTGGCAGACTTGCAAAAAAATTAAACAGCAGAGCAATAAAGTGGGGCCTATTTGTTAGCAGCAGTTTGATCTGTATCAGCTACAGACTAGTAGCAATGAAAAACTACATGAAAACAAAATGCTATGCCAAAGAAAGAGCTTTTTTTTTTTTTAAATACCGACCAATCAGAAATATTTCAAATAGGTAGCAGCAGCGAGTTTCAAATTTTTAATAAATCAGATGTTTAGCTTTTATTGTCCCCTCCTTTTTCCCAAATCTTCAATGAAAAGTGTAAAATAATCCTGACGATAACAATAACACTTGTCTGATTAGATTTTTCTGCATTGCAGCACATCTTAAAAGAAAAGAAAAATACATTGCCTCCTTTTTTATTAGTCATTACCTGCTTCAACCTCTAGCAAAGTTCTACACCTGCCACTAAAATTAGGCTTGAGTGGCAGTAATCCAGCTATTCAGTTATTTTTCTGAACTCACACTCAAACATTTTCAGCAGCTGCAGTCTGTTGTACTTTGGCCTGCATATTCATTTCAACATAAAGTTGAAAGAGTAAAAGCATGGTGTGCTGGTCTAGCTATTATACTTTACCTGTATTTACATTTGTTTAATCCCTTCAGGTGGAGTTTTTATTACAGAAAAGTGGCAAATGGAGTTGGAGAGACCGTGAGGGGGGAGCTTGATAGAAGGATGAACGAGAGAGAGAGAGATGGAGGCTGTGGGTGTCATTCGTTCCCACCTGATGCATGAGGAAAAAAAAATAAACCCACTTGTTTTCACTGTTGCCAAATGACTGTCAGGCTCTGTGAGAGGATTTCATCATTCTCTTCCATCCTTGTCATTAGTTCACCTGCCTCTTCAGCCCGCTCAGTGATTGTCTCTGATTGGACATATTTATCTCTGACTACTGTGGTAACCATTAGCGTTGGTGGTGTGGAGAGGTGGCAGTTTGACTAATCAGTTGTATCTGCCCTTGGTATAATGTTTTGTGTGCCTCTCGGTGTGTACAGCCACATTCAGAACTGTTGATTGTGTGTGTACGTTTGACTGAGTATTGTCAAGAAGAATATAAAGCAGCGAGCTGAACAATCAAAGGGGGTAGGGCGGATGGAAATTTGCAGCGAAAAGAACTGAAGAACTGTACAAAATCAAAGGATGTCAGTTTTTCAGAGGCAGAGCCAAGCTGTTAATCAATCCAACTGTCAGCGGCCCAGGCCAATCTCTTCCCACTCATTTGCTGCTTCCTACTTCAGCTTGGTAGGTCTCTTGTGTGTTCTTTCACCCCTAAACCTACACCTGAAACATTTTTCAAAAGCAGTTTCAATACTGTAGAAAAGTGTGCAAGGGGAGTTAGGTCTAATGCATATTCTTCCATAAGAGAGCAAGAAAAACTGTGTACTCGTCTGCTCTTCCCACATAATCATCACGAAGTAGATATGCACTGGTTGGAAGAGAACAACAACAACAAAAAAGGGAAGCAGATAGTGGAGGAAAAGGGAAATTAGGAAGAAGGAGCTGGGAAAACGTGGAAGTTGATAAAGAAGGCAAGAAGGGTGTGCAGTGGGTAATAATAAGAGGATAGAAAGATAGTGAGAGAGAAGGCATCTTTATTCTAATGTGGCCCTGCCTGTGCTTCTGTACGCCATCCTGAAAAGATGAATTTGCTGCTGTTATTTATATTTATGAATTCATGCCATTTGGCCCAGTGTGAAATGATGGGTCATTCTCGTGCAACAAGACGCGCTGGTGCTGAATTTACAATCACCCACACCAACTTCCCCCTTTCTCCCCATCTCCACCTTCCTCTTCCGTCTCTCCTCATTCCGCATGCCTCAACCTGCTGAATATGGATGGAACTGAAGGGATGGAAAGAGAAAAGAGAGGGACGGCGATGCAGAGGAGGAACATTTCTCTCACCGAGGTTGCCTCTGTCACCAGTTTCTCACCTAAGGAGATGTGGCACAGGAATTAATGGCATTCAGGAGCATGGTGAAATGGCTGCTGGCACTATGTATCTGTGTGTGTGCAAGCTACATGGGTGCAGCAGGTGAAATTCAGAGTATAGTCCCCCGAGAGTCTCAATCTGTGAAAATACACATGCAGACACTCAGAAGTGATGGTCAGTGAATGAATGAGGCTGATCTGCCTAAAAAATGTTAGAAGAGATGGTTTTTTTTCCATTTAAAGATGACTGTTTTTTACTTAGTTATAGGTATTATGAGTAAAAGCTATTATACTGCTATTCAAACAGGGGAATGGGGATGGTAACAAACACAACCACGCACAGAGGCATGCACGGCTCTGATTTTAATGGTGATGTATTGATGTACCCTGAAGAACAAGGATAACCGCAAAAGACCTATCACAAGTGTTTTCAGAATTGGAAAATTGTACAGCTTCGCTTTATAAGTTCTTACACAATTATATTTTTTCTTTTTGCAGAATATGTTTGGAACATTTTTCTTTTTAGCCTAAGTGGCAGCGATGAAGTATACAGTACATTTCCAAATGGTTTTGTCTCATAAAGGGGAAACTTAATGAGGCATCAAGGCCCTTAATGTAAAAAGAGAAAAAAAAGAGAAGGCACTGGAAGTTAAGGAAAGCCATTCTGTCGTGAGTCAGATGTGCCTGTGTAACTTTAGGGGTAGCATTTCACTGCAGTACGGGCCAGTTGGATGCCTGTCAATAGCTTTAGTTTCCGCACAATGACATGTTACCTCAGCGTCTAGCTAGCTCGGCTGGTTCCATCATGCCAGGACTTGGCGAGGGGTGATATTTATAGGCATGACACTGCTCTCCCTGACCACGCTCTGACTGTTGGAGAGGCTTGTAAAGTGCCCCATGCTGCTATTTGTGGCATAAAAGCAAAGCGACCATTTGTTGTGTGACTGTCCAATAAAGCTTGCGTATTTTCTCATCTTTGTTGTGCAGATTATTGTTACCAAGTACATGTAAAAATGTCAAGAAGGTTTCTTCTTTTCTGTACTGTTAGATGCAACCAATATGAGGCTTGTTGACTCCTATAACAGTGTTTCCTCTTGGCTGCAAGAGCATACGAGTACTGTGCAAGGAGGATGGAGTGGTGGTGGAGATACAATTGCCAGTAAACAATCTTTAGTTTGCACTGCCAGCCAGTGAAAGTATTCAAACTTATGTGGTTAAGATGTGAGTGCAGCTGTTTAAAATTCATGAAGCATGTTATTAATAAGTTAGAATACAACTAATTGTGATATTTAGAATATAAAAGTGATATTGAGACTTTCTAAACACCATCTTCAGGCTGCAGTGCCTACAATGTCAACCCAGAGATTCAAGTTTTAAAAAAAATCATGTCATCAACAGCACTTCCAGTCTCAGCTCAGTAAATGTGTTTTGATCTGATCTATTTACCCAACATTACAATGATTAATGTTAAAGTAGTGCACTTGGTTTGATTTTAAAAGGGTGAGGCTCTGACATGTCCTTGAGATGCAGCGCCTGTGTTTGAGGGATAGGACATGGAAGTCAATGGGGAGCATCGTTATTTACTCCTTTCACTTGTGCTTGGAGTTCTCGCTTTCATATTTCTGAATATCCGTGAGTTTTCATGTCTTGGATACAGAATATCTTTGAACACATTTATCCAGAACTGAGGTGGCCTCTCGGGTGGCCAGTCAGATCGTAGGTGTGGCGCTACATTTATCGGGAAAAGCATTATCCGTATGAAATAAAACTCACATTTTAAAAGTTATTTTATTGGTTTTGGTGTACTTTCAGGCACAATATTTAGTTTCCAGTAAGAACAGAAGGCTAAAGGCTGTTAGAGGTTTACTTTCCCCTGGGCTGTGTTGTTAATCTGAACAAACAGACACATAATCTTTGTGTCTTGTAAAGGCACGTCTAGCACTACTTGCTCTGACGATAATTAGTTTTTTGAAGTTATTGCTTACTCCTCACTTTATTCATTTCCGTGATTACATTTCCCCCCCCCCTAAAAAAATGTTTTTCATAAAACGAAAAGCTGATTTTCGGTAAACTTGCTAGAATGAGACGGACATAGTCAGGGCAGCAACAGTTGAAATTGCTACTGTTCTTAATTGGCTCAAACACGTGCAATTAACAATGATTGCAATCAGCAGAGGCAGCCCAGAGTTGAGCAGCCCAGTGTTAAAGTATATTATTATAGTCATTAGTGGCTGCAATTACACTGCTCTGCACCCTGTGTGTTAACCACAGTTTTGCACGTATTACTTTCCCTCAGGAGGTTTTTGATGTGCCTGCAACTTTACTCATTCATGTTCTTTGTTTGTGTTTTTTATGTGATGAAATCCATCTCTATAGCTGTTATTGTCGGCTCACAACAAACAGACAAGGATAAACTCGTCCAACTTTCACTCCATGTCTATGTCCTTTATTTTGTGTGTGTGTGTGTGTGTTTGCTTGTTTGTGAGGGACTTACAACAGTTGGTATGAGGCTGCCTGGCTTATTCGGGCCAACTGGAAAATAGTGAGAATAATCACTGGGTTTATGGAGATTTACTTTGCTTTAATGTGCAGCAAAAATATTTATTTTATGGAAAGACAGCCTTAAAGTGGTGCAGAAAGACGCGGGCTTCTTTTCCAGCACTGCGGCTAGGCATCGGTGAGAGCACGATTTTTATCATTTTAATATACACCATTTTAGAGTAGATGTGTGACCCATTATTCTCTGTATTGCACATCAGCAGACACAGAAGGACAGGCACGCAGAGGGAACGGGAGAACGAGCCAGACTGAGCTTGTACATATTTTTCCTTTCTCGCTTTTACAGTGCGAGGAGCTCAAACAACAAAACAAGATACCTGAATACATTAAAAAAAAAACAAGAGAGAACATTACCCAACAACCCCCCTCCTCTGCCCAGCAGCATCATAATGTAAAACAAATTCGAACAAAGCCTTGTGAAATTGAAATAAGCCTCTTTCGGCATCAGCCTTGGAATTAGTTTATTAGGCTCTAAAAGGGGCCTCGAAAGACTTAAAACCCCATTTTCACAGGGAAATTAGTTTTCAGAGAAAGATACATTGTTCACATTGGGAGATGATGAGTTGGTTTTACACAAAGGGGATTCTTTTGGCTGGGACTTCTATCAGATCAAGTCACCACAGGTAGTGGTGTGTTAGATGCTTCTTTTTTTTTTTGTTTTGTTTGTCCGGATTAGTTTGCAGATAAAGCCGAGAATAAACAGCGCTTTGTGTGTTTAGACTAATTCCCTTTGCTATCTAAACTTGGGATTTTGTGAGGTTAAACTAGCTGAAGTTGTCAGAAAATTTATATAGACACATTCATTTTTTTTTCTCCCTGAAGCAAACGCATACAAATTAAAAAGTGCCTACCTGTGTCGTTTCCCTAGTTTATAGCAGTCAGTAAGATTCACCCTGGACTCTAACATATTTATCTATAGTGATTCCACACTGTTTACAACTTTCCCTATTGCCAGTACAATCCACAAAAACTTTAGTAATAAAGGCAGGAACTGTTTTAACATCCCGCAGTAAAAGTGTTTTTTTAATGCAAATTCCTGCAAATTGAAAAGCAGAACTTCAATAAGTGAATCCACACTGACGCACATAGACTATGCTTATACCTTTATTTACATGTTAACACTAGTAAATTAATGAATTCTCACATCCTGCGGTTTTTGTTGTGTTTTTATTGAAGGAGATGGATGGATGGTCGCAAACATGACAGAGGAAGGAATGGAAATTGGTGAGAGTAATGAGCAGTGATGGACAGATGGAGCGATAAGGATGGAGGGGAAGGCAGAGAAGCTTTTTAGGTGGATAGACAGATGGAAGAATTGATGGATGGAAGAATGCAAATTAATGGGTTTCTGAAGCATTTAGGCCCGTGTTCACAGTGAGAAAGGACTTTTAAAGGAAGGTAAAAAAAAAGGAGGAAGGACACCATTTCTGGACCCCAGCAAGCGCTTAGTGGATCCTGTCTTTCACCATTGAATAAACTCCACAGGTGAATAACAAAGAGCGCCTGATGGCCATGCATTCATCCTACGCTTTTAGTCATACACTTAAATGTTATTACCTATCAGAATAAAGTGAATTATTAATGCTGGAAAAGGTTTCTCTATTAAGTACAAATGTGTTTGGTATGTTGTGTTTTGTCCTATTTTTATCTGTGTTTTCAGGGTTTATCTTCTTTCAATTGTCCTTAATTGACCAAGATTTTTGCCTCAGCTGCTAACAAGAAAAGTTCCCTCTTCTTTACTTGCACTTGCCAATTAAAGTGTCTCAGAGTCTGATGATGATTCCGATAAGAGCGGTGAAACTGCGGGAGTGTGGCACCCGAAGATGTATTACTGATGGGCAGATTGTGAAAGTGATTGAAAGGAGGATTTGGAGTGAATTACAGCCACGGTAGCTGGCAGTGCCGATCGTGTCCTTGAGATGAGACTGCGTGATGCGGACCGCAAGGTGTGGCCGTGTGACATTAATTCACACATTACCATATCTGCCACACACATCTCATGCGGGAAGACATCTGTCCACCCTAGCTGTATGTAAGATAGAAGTATGGGCAAACATTCATTCATGCGCTGACACACTCGCGCGCAGAGGTGTGGACCAGTGCCATCACAACTCTTCCTCTGCTCACAGTTGACCCGCTCCCTGAAAGACAAGTGGTATTGACAGAAGTATGTAGTTAGGGATGTAGCAGCAGTGTGCCTTTGTGCGCGCTTGCGTTCGGTGTGCAAAAAGTGGGTGTATCTGCCAGCGATAGGGGCCACACTCCCAGTTGTCATTTTATAACAGCTTGTAGACAAACTCATTACATCCAACACCTGCTCTCATCACGTACACCAAGTGTGTGTGGGAAGCATGCGTGCAAGTCAAGTGTATGAATTCTCTATAATTTAGCTGCAGTCATCTATGTTTGAGTCTTCTTTGGCAGCAACTTGAAGTGACAGCTATTTTGTGCCTTTTAGAGATTGTTGATGTTTGAACCATCTTCTTCTGCAGCTTTGCTCAGTGAACAAGGGGCATCTTGTTCATATTTCCCTCTTCTTCGCGTTTGACTTTGCGCATCTGAGTTGCAAATTAGGAGCAGCAACTACACGAGTAACTGTCTTTTCCTAAGTGAATGCAGAACAAGGTCTCACACTGAGAAAAATTGCAGTTAACTTACAAAGAAGACAGACTGCCAGCTTCTGAGAGCTTTCTTGAGAAGTGGAGATGATGAAACGATGACACCCAACTTCAGCTGATCCTCCAGACCTCTTTTGTTGTCTTTGTTTTGCCTGAGTTTTCGTCATTTAAACACAAATTACTAGTGAACAATTCTCATAGATTTTCTTTTTTTTTTTTCTTTTTTTTTTTTTTTATAGCTGTGACAGAGTCATGAGGTTATTCACAAATTGGTATAACCCACATTCAGGCGTGCATCAGTCTGCAGCCAGATATTTAGAATCCATTTATACGAAGATTTTGGCAGTGACTGCATGTGATGGATGAATATAAAGTGTCCCTGCTCTGAGCTGTGGTGCAGGTAAACCTACCTTTACATACAGTAAGCCAGTAATCCAGACACATTTTTTCATTTAAGCTAATACATTTTGGGCAGATCAGCTAAAATTGAACATTCTTTTTTTTGTTTTAATTAATTTGTGAGATATTTGTTAGATATTACAACCAGAGCAATGGGAGATTTTGAGAGCGTTTGTATTTGTTGAGCCACTGGAAGGCTTTATTAACATATTAAAGTGTAGCCATTACCCTTTTTTGTTGTCAGATTATACCAAATAAATTTTAAAAAGACATTGCTTTTATTTTTTTCCCAAATAAAGTGTGTGGAAAGTGGAGGAGATGAGCAGTACAGGTTGCTACTGTACTCTTAATGTAGCCAAGCCTTCCCTATAATCCCTAAAAGTTGACAGGGGGATTAGAGGGATAATCCTCGTGTCTTTTCTTTTCCACCATCCTCACTACTGTTACCTTTCTTCTCATTTTCTCCCCCTTACTGTTCCGTCGCGACAAGACGCAGACAAGACAGCGCTAAAGAGAGAATCAGCACAAGAATTAGTGTGTCTGTGTGTGCGCGCGCATATGTGAAATGAAGTCCAGTGGGAGAATCCGAGAGGCTGAGAATAATTAGCTCCAGCCTAATGCCAGGTCAGCCTTTTGTAGCGTTCGTCTAGATACCGAGTTTATGCATACAGTGCGTGTGTGTAGGTGTGTGTTTCGCAATGTATGCTCATCCTTGCATGGGCATGCCCTATTCTAAACTGTTTACACTGAGGTGAACGCTGGCAGACAACATTGTGGTTATAGAGTTTATTCTTTCCCACTGCCCTTGACCAGTCTCTTAACACAGAGAGCAGAAAGATAAGAGAGGATTTACACACAATACTGAAGCCATTAGCGTCTGGCTTTTCTCCCCCTCTTTCGCTCTCTCTGGGGTTTGTTTAGTGTTATCAGATCCACTGGGATGTGTGGATGGCAGATTGAATGTCCACAGCCATGGAAAAGGCCAAAGATGTCTAACCTCCCATTCACACACTGCTATCCTCATCAACAGAGGGCCCTTTGTCCCACAGCAGTCAACGAGATGGACAGTACAAGATAATTGCATTTGGACAATAACCGTCTCCTCTGTTTGTTTGAATGCGTACAGTCTCTTTGGGATGAAACGGTAGATGAGTGCGGCTGTGCGGGAGGGAGGAGGGGTGAGTGATTCTGTTTGTTTGTCTTTGTATGTCTCTGAATTTCTCTATCTGTATGCACGTATGAATGAATGGGCTCGATAAAAGATTTTTTGGAGCAACATCCAATGGCGAGCTGTCATCGTCTATCTCACAGGTTGAATGGTGACTGGCAGGGACTAGACAGTGAAGTCATAACTTGACTGATAAGATTCTTCAGGAGCTGCTATCGGACCCCCCTAAACCAGCAGGGAAGCCAAATGGAGCTGAATGGCAGCATCTCATTTCCTCCAATGATGTCATTTCTCTTTGATCCAGGTGCGATCTGGTGAAAAGCATGGGAACATGTGAATTTTACACAAATGTGCATGTGCGTTCGCAAATGATCCTAATTCAATATACTGAGATATTTTCAGGGTTATGTGTAAACTATAAAAAAAACTATACACGTTATGTGAGGTTACCCATACTGTATGTTTATGAATAGATGGAAAGCCTGGAGTTTGTTTAACTGATATCATCTTTGTTCTCAGTGACTCTGACAATAATATCCACTTAGGCTGAAATTGTTTGTATATTGCCAAAGTTCAGGGCTATACAGTGAGCACTGTTTCACTGTTAATGGGTGTATTCAGTTTGCTTCAATTCAATTTAGTTTGCCTCAAGGCGCTTTATATTGTAAGGTAAAGACCCTACAGTAATACAGAGAAAACCCCAACAATCATATGACCCACTATGAGCAACCACTTTGGCAAAACTGGGAAGGAAAAGCTCCCTTGACAGGGATAAACCTCCAGTAGAACCAGGCTCAGGAAGGGCCGGTCATATGCCGTGACCGGTTGGGGTTAGGGGAGGAAGACAGGACAAAGACACTCTGTGGAAGAGAGCCAGAGATGAATAATTACTAATAATTAAATTCAGAGAGGTGTATAAACACCTCTTAATACTTCGTACACAGTGTTACAGAGAAATCTACGGATGATTGGATAACAGTGGAAAGGTCTGTGAGCTGAAACGATCTAGGAATGTATCACCAAATGCCGTTTCCACAGTGGCTCCCAACTTCTTTATTTGTCGGGGGGGGGTTTTTACCCCCACCCCTGACATTAGTTAGGGAGCTGCTGCTCATGCACCTCGCAAAGCTCAAGATGTTGTGACGACCCTTAAAAACAACTTAATCACTTCATCATTTCTCAGTAAAAAGCAGTCAGTGTTTAACGAGAAAAAAAGGAAAGCGGAAATATAATCCCCTATTACTCGTAATGGCTGAAACGGGGTTGGGCATTGGTCCTGTGCAGAGACTACGGACAGCTTTGGTTATTATTGTCTGTTCACTGTTGTGAGGCAGCATTGTCGCAAACAGCCAGTCTGTGCGCTACTCTTGCTTGTGCTGTTTTTGGGCCATCAGCTAATCAGAGAGAGTGTGAAGTTATACAACATGCTACAACAAAACTGAGTGTTAAAAACAATTAAAAGTGTCCACTGCGGCCTCTGTGCATGTTTTTTAAGGATCTTTGATGGATTGCATGCTTTTCCCACTTGTGGTGAACTCAACTGTCGATCCTTTTCCTGTTCCAGCCCACCTATGAGCCAATCAGCATTTGACCTACGCACCTCTGACTTCTTCATATTGTCCTGGGAAAGTAGGAAATAGATGCAACAGTTTACTGGAAGAGGTGCAAACATACATTGAAATACAGTATATAAGGCAAATTTTTCTACAAATCCAGAAAGCCATCCTTTCATTGAAACATTTCTGATGACGCTACGGTGAACAAATTAAGGACAAGCTGTATTTTAGTTGATCATTTTGCAAAAACCATGCAAAAGTATTAAAGCCTGATGTATCTTATGCTTCAGTGATCTTTCCTATTTTTTTGGCTTTGTTATGTGACGCTATCCCATTCAGATAAATGCCCATTTCCTTATTAGCGATGTGTTTGTTTGTGGTCGATCGCCTAATTTAAAATTACTCTCTCAGCCTTGGTTTTAACATTCATCTGTGGGTGGTTTATAATTACGAGATTTATTCCATCCACCTCTGACACCAAATCAGATTCTAGTCCCTCCACATCAGGCCAGCTGTTGAGCATAATGTTTTAATATATGACATTTTGTCTTAGATATAATTAACACGGACAGCTATTCAATCAGTACGGTTGCCTAATTTACTTGCTAAGACATAATAGGGAAGGGCGAGGTGGATTGTTTTGGTTTTGTAATGAATAGAGTGGTAAAGGGAAGGACGTCAGCCAATGCTGTCAGTTATCACTGTTTTTTTATGAGCCATGTTTGACAGAGAAGAATCACAGCCGGCGTCTGGATCACTTTCTCACCTGCTCCGCCTTTCCTTCCTCTGGCTTTCTCCCATTCATTCTCCAGAGGCTCATTGTGCCTCCATCTCTTGGCCTTCCCTCTTTTCTACAAGACATCACTAACCCACACTAAATCTTCTTTATTTTTGGCTTCACCTTTTTATTCCATTGTTAATATATAAATACACTTCTTTTGTTTTATTTTTTTCCCCGTCTCCTGTCCTCTTCTTCTTCTTTTCAATACTATCTTATTTTCTTCAGAGGGTGTAGTGGGGTTGACAGGCAGTGAGCTCACAGTTGTAACCTCCCTGCCACCATGCCAGGCGAGGCGCCACTTGAGGGTTTGGCTGCAGATTGAATAGCTCCCAGAGATGTCATATCCAGACAGCCTCCCTGAATTACATTTCCTGGTCTTCCCTGCCTGGCTGCCTGCATACCTCCACCAATCAAAGTGGCCCAGAGTTGCCATGTGGCTGCCCACTCTGCTCTGCCTGTATTCTGTTTCTTTTCCTTCTTCTCTCGCTTTACCTCACCCCCCACCAGCACCCCCACTTACCATCTCTGGGGTATGTCCCTCACAGAAATTATTCCTTCACCACTTGTCGGGCAATCCAGGCACTTTGAGGCAGAACAGCAGATGGGCGATCTGATTGGCTGTCAGCTTATGTTTATTTCCTTGTTGTCAGGGTGTCAGATGAGATAAAACATTGTTCTGCTGCATTTGTCATGTTCTCTCTGTGGGGCTGATAAGAAATGAGAAAAGTTTAGGTTATAGGACATGTGGTTGAACAGATTGGGCCGCGGCTGTCAGAGGTGTTCCATTGTATAATTTTTAAAACAGATTTTTCTTTTTACTTTTGCTTGTTTTTCAATGTTAATCTTCTTTAGATATATACATAAACTTTGCTCCGTCAGCGTTCAGGAATTTTAATGATCCTGAATTTTAACTTATAATATCTTTCAGCAAAAAGCGATTATTACTTGTGTCATTGCAGGCATTAGATCACTCAAACAAACTTTGCATTAAAAGAAAAATTGGCAAAGAAAGGCATGCTTTTGCTTTTTATATATTCACACAGGAGTTGAGCTAAAAACTATAATAATCTTAGCATGTGTTTGGCTCAAGCCAGTGATCCTCACTGTGGGGTTTTTTGTTACTGTGTGTGACCTGAAAATGGGTTATGTGAGTCGGAGCTAAGAAGGAGCACACTGTGGTTTTACTACTTGCAAAGTAGAGCTCTGGCTCTTGGTTTCTTTTGATAAATTGATTAATGAGGAACAGCCTCAACTGTATGGGCTACAAACCCCATATACACGCATGACTTGTGCATGTAAATTCCAAAATAAAACACTTAAAGCATCCAGTGCCAACATCCAATTGCACCCTCTGGAATTGGATAAGGTTTGGCTTTGTAATCTAACAAACAGGTGGTGGATTAGGCATTCATACCCACACTACTGGCACACATAAACACAAACACACACACCTCAGGTGGTGGAGTAAGCTTCCATGCTGTGTGGATTTGTATCTAAGCCGAGACATAAAAGTGAACTGGCAGAATAGGAGGTGTGCCTCTCCAGCCCTCCAGTCTGCTGATTTGGGTTGAGTCTGTGTACATGTGTATTTGCACATGATTGCATAAGAAAATAATGTATTGAAGGAAGCAATTTTTTTTTGCTTTGTAGTGTGCGTCTCTGTGCACAAAATTCGGATTTTCTTTCTTTTTTATCAACCCCTCTGGCTTTTGTCAGAGCCTTTGCTCCACCCGTCCTTGAATGTTAGCTGGATACTCGTAGGTGCTGAAAAGATTTTGGATTACGGAGGATATTATTGTGGGTTGAAATATGTTAGCCTTTATGTGGGTGCATTATCACCCTGCACAATTAGGATTGTCTGAATTTACTCTGGATGACATCACATCTCATGGTGGAGGTGGTGAATGAATCACGGTCAGGGTTTATTTTATTGCTAGGTTAAAAGAGTCCACAGACACTTGCTCTTGCACGTACACACTTTCATTCACACACATATGCTCAAATATAAAATCACTTCATAATCTATGCAGCCATGTCCTGTGTGCAGACTTTATGTATCAGCATGTCTGCTGATTCTTACACAGACATGCAAACATGCTCACATGTCATTGTAATGCTTATGATGCTTGTTTATGGAGGTGGAAATTAGCATTCTCCGTGGTTGTGTCTCTCATAGGAGGGGAGGATACGGATTGTAAATCTTGTTGATCTGAGTACAATGGCTTCGTCTTGCAGTGATTGTGATACCACATCATCGCGTCTGCATGCTCACAAACTCGCACACAGTTGGTGTACCAAACCCCAGCTGCATAGCTCCCTGCGTTGCCTGTCTCCAACCCATGCTGAGTGTGTAATGAGCGGAGCTTGAGTAAGATTAAGGCAGATATTGTATGGGGTTGGAGGATTGGTTTCACTTTGAGTCTTAGTGTAGTGCCGGAGTTCACTCCAGTGCTTCTGCTGGCTGGCTGAATGACCAACAGGATCCCCACTGCTAGTCTCCTGTCATTTGTCATAGCGTTTTACTCAACACTGCTAATGTGTTTTGAGGCAAACACGCACCACTCATCAGGGGGTGTCTTTTCTTTGGAAATATGAACCCTGTTGTAAACTCTAGAGAAGTACACTGGGGTGATGCCCATGAAAGGATGAGTGACAGTAGTAAAGAGGGGAAAAATGGCAAGGATAGAAGAATGCTTTATGGTGAGGAGAAAGGAAGGTTTTAGATATGTGATGGGGTTTCCTTGCTCCCTGTGAAGGAAAACAAGAGGGTAGAAGGGGAAGGGATTGTGAGAAGAAAATGATTTTATGAGGAGGAGAAACATCAAAGAAAGTACACGGGGATAGGAGAGCAAAAAGAGAGAGGGGGAGAAGAATGGGGCAGAGAGAAAAGAGGGCTAAACAGTAACAGAAAAGTTGAAAGACAGGAGAAAAGGATGGGATGTTCAGATGAAGGGCTGGAAAGCAAGAGACCCAAGACAAAACACTCAGAGGGTGAGATGGAGAGGAAGAAAGAGCGGGCCAAGCACTGCTATCATCTGGAATCTATAGAGAATGAATGGGCAGCATGAAGAGGCTATAATCACATCCATCAACAACACTGTCTATTACAGCCTGTTCTTCTTATTCTACTTTGTCTTCCTCCCTCTGTCTCCCTAAACCACCAGCTCTGGTCAATTCTCCGGCACACTAAAAAGAAGATCTTTGTAAAGAGAACGCTGTAATATCACTAGTTATGCAAAGAAAAAAGATTAAAGGCTGTACATCTGGCTCCCAATCCTCTTGGGCTACAAGATGTGTCATCCATCATTTTTCCATGTGACTGTAAACTTTACTGACATGATTAGAAAGACAAAGATGGATACAAAAACAACCCAGAAGGCATAAACAAGAGTGATTAACCCCTGTGTTTGGTATTCTTAAGTACGAGGACAGAGTAAGGATTTATATACTGATTTAGGTAATATAGTGTGAAGGAAATAATAATAGCTGAAATAATTGTTGATGCTGGGAGCCCTGTCAAAATACCGGTCCAAATTCTCCCATATGGCTGTAATTGGGTTGAGATATGCTGATTTGGAATGCCAAACATGTTATTCAGATGATTATTATACTCATCAAATCATTCACACACTGTGGGTGTGGACGTTGGCATCATGGTAGATGGAGCTCCCATCAGAATAGAAAGTTATTTTTATAGGATAAAGATGAGTTGGAACTACTTTCTACTGATTTGCAGTCCCACTTTGCTTAGTAGCCAAATCATGCCCGCGCAATGAACCCTACATAGCAGAGCCATTGGATCGCCTCAGTTGAGGGCTCATGGGTTCAGGTTCTTGACTGTAATTTGTCACCCACCTGTAAACAATCTGCCCTAGTGCACTTATCATACAAATACGTTGTGGATGGAAAGCCATAGCTTAAACCCTATACTTAGCTAGCAGTAATCCAGTGAAAGTGTTACCTGATCAAGACCATTTCAGTAAATTGACTTTGCTATCAAGCTAATAGATTGTGCTAAACGTGGCATGAGCCATGAAGAGAAAGAGATGGTGATGATCAAGAGCTGTTGCATGAGGCTGATAGGACAGCAACTTGAAGGGGGATAAACCCCATTCTTGTCCTCCTTCCC
Organism: Maylandia zebra; assembly: GCF_041146795.1. Lineage (NCBI taxonomy): Eukaryota > Metazoa > Chordata > Actinopteri > Cichliformes > Cichlidae > Maylandia > Maylandia zebra. The sequence goes on along the minus strand of NC_135178.1, from coordinate 26,464,932 downwards.
CCATAGTTGTCTGTTTCTTCCCTTCTCCTATAGCACGTAAAACTCTTCACTTTCTCTTGGCGGGGGATCAAACGGAGCGTTCTGTTGGGAAATTCATTTAGGATTCTGGCATTTTTCAGGGGGTGTTTGGGCCAATGGGCTGGCGAGCAAAGCAACATCTGTTTTCATGAATACTTAATGGCCGTGTGTCACCAGAGTCAAACGGCTGCTCTGAGAGACGCTCCCACTGTTATTACCATCATGGATATTTAGCCACCGGTTTCTCATTAGGATGTTTCTCTCTCCTGTCCCCACAGAGGGAACAATTGGATTAGCAGCTAGTTTTTACAGTATGTGGTAGAGCCCTCTCCCTATACTACAGGTTATTTATTTTTTTACGTGGGGGTTTTATTTGTAGTGTGACGCGTGCGTTTTATTGGTAAGAGGTGATACTTTAATATTATAACACCAAGGGAATGTGAAAGCAATTTGCGCTGTAAATCAAAGAGGACAATTCAGTGATATTATCCTGTAGGTGTAGGTGTTAGGGTGTAAAAAGAAAGCGAGAGGAATCCTCCGCCTGCTTTAGCTCGGGCAGTAGCAACTGTCAGCAAATCTGTCTGGAAACTTGTAGCTTAGAGCGAGTATAGTTTGTAAGACAGTACTGCTGCTTTTCAGCTTTCTCTTAGTTTTGCTCATCTCAGTGCAAAGATGGTGCCCTGGGTCATGGGGGTGATGATCAGGTCAATGTGAACTCTCCACAAATCAAGTCAGAGACCAAAAGTCAGGCATGAATGTTGTGTGTGTGTGTGTGTGTGTGTGTGTGTGGTATTGATGATTGTTTTACTAGACATGTTGAAGTAGTTTCATGGACAAGCAGCGTCTCGTAAAATGATGAGGCACAGTGTATTGATGTGATCTGGCATATTTGTGGTTGTAATGCGGTTGTCATGCTCGAGCCCTCTAATGCACTCTCCTCCCTTTTTGGTGTTCTCTCTTTTCTCGTCTCCCTCTCGTTTAAGTACAGTATTCTTGTGTGCGCTCTGTGATGCGCAGCCTGTCATAGCATATTCTGCTCACATTGTTCACTGTCAGTGGGAAAATAGAATGTTTTGTAAGTTTCAAGGAAAACCTACTGAACATCCTAGGTGACAGAAGTGTGCTGAATGTGTTCAAAGGATCGCAGAAGCCATTTTCACCATCGATCAGCAACCCTGTCCAGTTCGGAATCTACTGTTTCTCCTCTTCCAGAGTCTTTAGAGCAGTGTGAGTCCATTGATTAGGCTTTGTCATCTTGGTGTGTGTGCGGGTAAACCAGTGATCGTAATGAAGCTGAGTCCATCCAGCCAAGCTGCAGGAGCAGTGAGCACTAGCACCAAAAATGTAACAGTTCATTTGTTCTCAACAGGAGTCGGCTTATGAGGCAAATTCACCGTAATTAAAGCCATTTCGTGTAATTGAAGTATTCGTCTCTCTATCATAGTAGCAAGAAAATTACATACTGCAGTACGACTTGTTGGACCATTGTACAGAATTTGTTGTTGTTAAATTCAGTGGCCTTCTTGCTCTTCACCCCCACACCACCCCCCCAGACACACATTCCCCTTCTCCTTTCCTCTTCATATCCATTAGCCTAATGAACACCCTCCAATTTCCTGCCACCATCACAAACGTGGCACACAGTATTGTTCTCTTGTCTGTGTGCGGACATATGCCTAAGTGGTGCGCACACACTCATGCATGTGTTTGTCATGTTTGCATGTGTGTTTGACAGAGAAAACGGGCAGGAAAGAATGGGTTGATAAGCTCTCATTAAAATAGATGGCAGTAATCAAAGTGCAGAGCAATTAGCTTTGGCTGAGTTGGCGGAGGGTGTATACCGTGTGCCACTGTGTCAGGCATATTGGTAAACATCGTAATAGTTCACCTCTCTCTGCATGTGGACATGGAGCAGAAGAGTTATGATATGCAGCCCTAAGGGGCACGCTCACCTCAATTTATCAAAGTCAGACTGGCTATTTTCTTCAGAGCCTGAAACAAGATTCTGTTATTAGCTAGTGCTTATTGGTTGTATTATCTCTGCAGGAGAAATCGCATTTAATCATAGTGAAATGTTATTGTGTGCTTTTGGACAGCATTTCAAAGAAATAGGGACCTGCTTTAATGTCAGAAACAGAAAAAAAATGTTCTGACTCAGTAATTTCTATTAATATTTGAGTCAATCAAACTTTTTCTTTCAGAGATCCATAAAAACAAACAAGATGTCTCATAAAAAATAAATAAGAATACACTCAGGTTAACTTCCCACAAATGGTCAACTCTACCAGTGTTTCTACAGTAGAGACCGATAGATAACATGTTTAGCAACACAACACAACACATAAGAGAAACCATTACACGACCAAAGTTATTGTGACCACGTGCAATGAACTAACAACCTTGTTGCCTTTGAAAGCGGTATCAGATCTGCGACCGCTGGTTGGCATCTTCAAAACAACCTTGGTACATTAAGACGGAGTCAGTCTGCTATTAGTTTGCGATTGAATCGATCAGGTTGGCACTTACATGCAACGTAAATTCAGAAATTCCTCCATAAATAGTGGTACTCGGAGGCCTGAAACAATATTCTGTTGCTTTTATATGGAATTATTACCAGAATGCAACCAGCAGAGTCAAGTCCCCTTTAGCCGAACCATTTCATTATAGGTGAGTTGCACTGAACAATGCACACGATCTCGGATTGCGTTATCAATCTGTCTTCTATTATAAATTAGAAGGTAATCATTTGCAAATGTTTTCCAATGTGTGTGAGTGTAATTGCAGTCAGTCTGGATTGGACCACGATTGGTACCTGTTACCGATCAATCTATGCAATTTCCGTGGGCTCAAAAGTGGTTACCACAACTACTATTACTAACCCTACTATAAAATGCACTATCAGTGCGTTTTATAATTAAATTGATTACAATTTCATTAATTAGTAATTAATTAGCAAAAGTCCTTTAATGATAAAAAGGCTATTATTCATTTTAGCAGAGTTTAATACTGAAAGGTTTTAACCAATTTTCTCTTCTTCAAGCTGACCGAATAAATAAATAGTGTGTAGGAAAGCAGATGCATCCACTACTTTTATTCCACACAGTGATATCTATCATGGGCAACCATCTCTGTCTTAACTGATCGTCTCACATGGGCAGAGATTCACCAACCTTCTCTCACTCAGACACACAGGCAGCACGCCACTGTGTCAGCTCAGACCTGAGGCTGTAAGTGTTATCACCATCTGCCACGGGGCAGTGCTCATCTTCTCCTGGGTTATTTATTGTGTTATGGCTGCAGTGGGTTGACTGTGGAGGCAGATAGGGGCATGGCATTGCTTTACAGAACCCGGTTATTCATTTACAGGTGAGTATCTCACTTGCATGTCCTCAGGGAAACTACTTAGGTGCAAGAGAGAGGAGGAAGGAGTAGCAGAGGAAGTGTGGAAAGATGCGTGAGTGATGTCAGCCCAGTTTGGTTTCTGCTGGCAACCGAAAAGCGGCTTTAAAATACTGTTTGTGCATGTGCATCACGGAGGCCCGTCAGTGTTGGCAAGGCAACAGGCTGTCCATTTGGATGAACTTCAAGTGAATAACTGCCACTTAACCTCACAAAGTGCTTAGTTGGCTTTTTCACTCTAGTTTCTGATGGAAATACGGACCGGTTTGTAAGTGACACTTGTTCTTGGGGATTGTCGTCCAGGAGTTTACGGTTGAATTTATATCAAATGTCAATGAAAGTCTGATGCAGTTTTGAATTCAGTTTTATTACCCAAACTGCCAAATTTTTATTTACTCAGAGCAGGACTGTGTCTCTTTACTGTAACTTCTACCACTTACTTTGGAAACTTATTTTTTTAGCCTGTGATTACAGCTGGAGAAAATGTTTATTTAAATAGCAGGCTTCACAGCGGATAAGAGAAGACAGGGGCACAGGGGTCTTTATGTTTCTCCTTTCTGTTGGTTGGCTTAAAAAGGGTGTTTTAGTCCTTGCTTTGCTTTCCCAGACAAACCAAAAAAAGCACAGGTTGTGGAGGAAAGACGAGATTCATGGGCATTTATGGCTCCAGTTATGATCCCATCGGCACATTCTTGAGCAGGCCGATGACAACCTGCTGGAATGCTCTACCGTTTTGTTGAGTCGTTTGAAAACATGATTAACTGTAGTGGAACACAATAGGAATGTGATTCTCATCACAGCAGTGGGTATGGCAGGCTAGCCTGGGAAGTCATCCAGGCCCTAATTGTTGAAGCAGACTCTGATTCAGACGGCTTGAACTTACACACACGTACACCGAATGCACACAAATAGACACAATTGTATCCGCGTATCAAGTTTGAGATCAGTGTTGATCCATTAAAGGGGAGAAAAGAAAAACAAAGGAAAAGGAGTATCCAGAGACTTTGAGGAATTGTGCTAACAGATGATTCAGGTTAGCTGATGTGGATGTGCTTTTAGAAGGTTCAGATGTATCAGAAACAGAGCCTGCTGGGTAGAGCAGGGCGATATGACCAAAAATATTTATCACGATATATATTTGAAAATTTGTGATAACGATATAACCGACGATATAATTGATGCGAGACAAAATACAACTCCACAACATTACTAGCGCAAAAAGACAACCTTCCATGTATTTTCACTTAAACAAGAAGCTGGTTTTTATGTACATTAAAGCTTTATAAAAATGTAACAGTGCAAATGCAAATTCCTTGCTGAAAGTTTAACCAAAAGGCATTTCCAGTAGAAATGGGCTGACATATCCTGAGCATAACCATATATAATATCCACTGAAGTTAAAAAGAGGTGCTTTGCAACATTAAACTGCAGTGTGCAGTACGCATTTTTCGGACCATAAGGTGCACGGGATTATAAGGCACATTAAGCGAAACAAAGCAGTCAGATAAATCAAACTTTATTAAACTCATTCTTCTTGCTTCCTCCACTTCTGTACCATTGATTCATTAATGTTGAATTCTCTGGCAGCTTCTCTATTCCCATGTTGTTGCAGTATATTAATGACTAACCTCATATTGTGGATGGATTATCTCAGTTGTTCTCCTGACTGAAGTTTGGTCCGTTTACAGCACCCTGCCATGCGATTGCATTTGTCTCTAACCATGAGGAACCTTCACGTTAACTTTTATAAGTGGAAAAGTGTTAGTGTTCGTCCTCCAGCTTCACTGTTTATGTTATGCGAACATAGCTGTGTCGCTAGCAATCACGTAGCACATCATTATATACCAGCTAGCCCAACTTCAGTAACCCTACAAACGTCACTGCTGTTTAGTTTCCTGTCTTCATTTATGTTGGAAGTGATAGCAGAGCTGTACGTTTGATTTTTTTCAGAAATCTCTCAGTCAGAACATGCTATATCATGCTTAGGTAACTAGCGAAACTAGCGAGCTAACTTCCGCTAGCTTCCTGCTAACTTCTAACTCCGTTAAATGTAATAACTTTTGTTTTCATGGATGCCTGGAAGTTAAACTTTATAGTTACACCTGGTAAAGCAGCAATGCTGATCGTTTTATTAAAGATGAAAGAATTTAGACAGTTTTTAACTCTAAGTGATGCTGCAGTGTTGTTTGACCTGAAGCATACGGAGTTTAGGACCCAGATTACTCCCAGATTTAAGAGCATCTTAGTCCGACAAATATGACAATAACAACGGCCGCTTGCATGTTCTGCAAAAAAATGTGCTTTGTTGTGTATCTGACGGACAAACACCAAACCAGTTCCACATCACGGAAGTTGCACCATTTTTACAAACCAATTCTGGTTCATCTGTTTCACTCAACAATCGGCCATGTGCGTATGAAAACAAAGGCACTGCGCATGCGCGTTTTACTCCCATTCTATCGCGATATTTCATTTTCCTATCGTTGCCTAACATTATACCGGTATTACCGTGAACGGTATAATATGGCCCAGCCCTACTGCTGGGGTTATAAGTAAGTTGCATAAAGTAAGCACTGGCTTTCTCTCCACTTCTTGTCAAAGCAGGTGTCAGTGTTTGTAACGATAAATGTCCTGCTGGTCATTTAAAATAAAACACATGAATAAATTGTATGGGCAGCACTCAGATAAAGTGGTGCTGTTTGTGTTTTGTATTGTTTTAAGAAATGCAACACTTTGTGGTCATGGCAAATGGTTTGCATGGCTCTTAGATAGATGTAATGTTATATAATATAATGTTATATAATATATATTTTATTCCCTTAGGTTTCCACAGAGGTCAGAACAGGCTTTCATTGGAGACTGCAAAAGCTGTCAAAAATAAATAAAGATGGGCCTGGCTGTGTGAGACAGAAAGCTTTTTTTTTTTTTTAGCTTGTGGTGCAAAAACATTAAGCAGCCAGGTGTGTGTTTTTGCATTGTAGATCACGAGAGAATCGACTAATTCTAGCAGAAAACCTAAGGGATGTTACCACATGATGAGAATGATGATGAGACAAAAGGACGACATGGCAGCTGCCTTTTTAAATTGCGAAGATGCTGAGGCTTATATAGAGTTGCAATTGTGTTTTCTTTTGCACTTGATTGCAAGTGTCTGAAGAAGAAAGCATACAGTTTGGAATATTTTGCATATTTAACTAACACCTTAACACAGTCCTGTTCGATGCATTTTGACAGATATATGTATTAGTGTCTATTGTGGAAAGTAAAAGAAAGACACATGAATGTTGCTCTCTGTGTGCGCACTGCTGAGAAAAGACGGGGAGATATGTTTTCAGTGTGTACTGATCTGCTCACTGTAAAACAGGAAAAAAAGATGTATTCATCTTCAGTAATACCAGGGCTGCAATAATACCAATATTATTACAGCGCAGGAGTATGTTGCACTCTGCTCTAAACATTAAACACATGAGACTGAGTAAAGAGCTACAGGACAGAGCCAAACTTTACTGTGCTCACAGCTTTGAGCCATGCACCTATACCTGTTTTGCTAACTTAGAGGCAACTACTGCACACATTGGGTGCAAAATACGGCATGCTTTTCGATGTTAAATTTACCATAGTTTGCACTTAATTTCATGCTGCAAACCTTAGTAACTTAGTAATGCAGTTAAGTTGGAACTCAGCTTACTTAGACTGATTACAAATTGTTGGCAGATTGTTGGCAGTATGTTTGCTTTAATAAATTAGATTGCACACCTTAATTGCAAATCTTTGCCAATCACTTTGGGAGTGATTACAGCTCGTCTGAGTTGGACTGAGACAGGTTGCCTGCAACAAAGCTGTGCAGAATCATCTTGCAAACAAACTACTTGCAATGACTCACAGACAGCTAAACCTGTAGTGTGACTAAAGCCTAAGCAACAGAACAGTCTGCACATATTAAATCAGCTCTTCAAAAGCAGTGAACATTTTCAATAAAATTTGAATTGCTTCATTTTAAAATTGTTGTTGCAATTCCTCAATATGAGGTATTTGCTTACTAAGGAGCTCTTTTAAGTTATTGGATATCTTTGAACCAATTGATACTAACCCAATGAAAAAAACATTATAAAATTCTTTTTCTTTTTTTTTGTGCATAGAGGATTCCAGAAACTCAATGCTGCACATCGCCTGTGGAAGCAGAACCCTGCTTCCTTGCTCGTGCTTATGGATTTATTGGTGATATAAAGAAAATTTACAGCAAGAATAATTTTGCAAGAGCGTTCTCCACACAAGTATATACCATGTCTTGCCTCGCTCTCCTCCTCTTTGCTGCTCCGCCCTTCAATTTCATTAAGTCTAAAGACAGCCGTGGAAGTCTGAAGTCTTGTCTGTCACCAGTGCTACCTCCTCCTCCTCCTCCTACTTTTTATGTTTTCAACCTCTCCCTAGACCTTCAGCTGCTTTTCTTTATACATTTGATGCTTAGTTTTTTCTCCTTTTTTTTTTTTTCCTTTTTCACACTCTTCTTTGGAAAATCTGCCATTTCTATTTCCCTGCTTCTTTTGTGAGTATAGACAGCCGTGTAATTGTGGGTTGTGTGAGGAACGGGATGAGACGAGGGCTTGTATTGGTCGACACTGTGCTAGTGTACCTACCTACAGCCATTCTCCCAGCCGTGTCTTTGTTCCTGCTCCATTGTGATCGGCTAGCTAAAGAGAAACACTACACATGTTGCTTGGCTGCAAGACTGTCTGCAGTCTTTGTGATAAATATGGACCTCTGTTTCTCTCAAGTATTGTTACTATTCTTCCTCTTGCTGCCTGTCTGCTCGGATACCTCTGGCTGTGCTGCATGAAAGAAGATTAGCTTCACCTCTGAGAGACATATGCATGAACTGCACAAGCGCAAACAACTCACTGTGTAATGATACACACACACACACACACACACACACAAAGTTGTCCATCACTTGCTTTATCCCCACTTTTTTTTTTTTTTTTTGCATCTTCTTGCTGTAGGCCCTGTGTGTATGGATATTGCCTAATAAGGTGGTTAGACTGGGTGTGTTAGAAAGTCGCCCACAGAATTCTTCACAGACAAATTACCCTATTTTAAACAAATAGAAACCAGTGGAGTGTTGAATTAAAAATGCTGCATACTTACAAAAACATGCTTTAAATTCCTAGTGAAGGATGTGACACCAATAACAGTTGTGTAACTAAAGAAACTCTATAATTTTCAGTTTGGATTAATTTTCAGTAACTTGATGGAAACTAAGCTAACAACAGAAATACAAAATAACAAAAATTAGCGTGTGGCATAGAGACATAAATCTTAAATAAGCATTGTGGTTATCTAATTTGAGTATGACCATGGCAACATGCTCATAGGAGAGATTAAGTTTGATCAAACAGTGTGCCAGTATTAAGGGCTGATCTCTAGGCTTTGTCAAGGCTTAAACTCTGATTATACGACAAAACGCACAAGCATGTGCACACACATGAAATACAGTCAAAGGCCGCTTGTCCTTAGGCACAGTGCTGGTTGGCTGGCGATTTTCTAGGTGCTCATCCTTTGGAGTTTTCTGTTTTTAACAATAGTCAGGGCTGCAGTATGACCGTATACCAGGTTATGTACTTTACTATTTTTTTCAGCTTTGATGTCTTAATAAACCATTTGAATTAAACTAAAGAAAAACCTACCTCAGTGATTTGGCTTTGACTTCAAAGTCCATTTTCCTAAAATTTAGTACACTATTGATAAGATTTATTACCTCTTAAAATTCAGTTCTATTATTTTGCTTTAGTTATGAAAGTGCTTCTCTGGGATTAAAAAAACAACAAAAACAAAACACTTCATAACACATCATAATAATTACATTTAGTCCCTGTAAATAACACCTTTAATGGGATGGATTAGAATCTTTTTATTAACTTCTTTTTTTTTAGAAGTCAATACTGCTCACCCATCACACAGTAGCCTTTAAAATCTAATTTTGTCTTAATTTTTTTCAGTGAGCTACGTACTGAATGCAGCTTTGCAGTGGTAGTGAGCAAGTTGGGGAAATATGGTTGAGCAAATTTAATTCCAAGATAAAAATTGCAGATATATATATATATATATATATATATATATATATATATATATATATATATATATATATATATATATATATAGATATATAGATATATATATATAGATCACAAGATCCTAGAAAGAAAATTTTGTTAATCAGAAGATAAGTAAGTTAAACTCTTTTTTTCTCTCTGGAAAAATACCAAAGGAAGCGTGAATAAGTATGAGCAAAATATATATTTTACCTGATGGTATAAAACAAATATAGCTCCATCTAGAGCTTTAAGTTTTCAGAGAAATAATTAAATTGTTTATTTACCGTTGAGAGTTCTACATATTGGCTCAGTAATGGGATAATAACATCTTTCTTTCTTTCAGGTAGCAGATGTGTTGTATTCATTAAAAACAACTTTTAAATTTTTTTTTTATGATTTTAGAGTTGAAGAAAGGCTGCATTCTTTGGCAGGCGGCATTAGCTGTCTTGGAAACACAGTTATATCTAAAATGTTTTAGAGTTGGAGTAATCCATACCACTGCTCCTTCAGGTCCAGTGGTATGGATTTAGTAATTCAGTTTAGATAGAAATTTTGCATCTGACTTTGCTTTTACGAATGATAAACTTTAACAATTCCCCGGTTCTCCAAGCACTGAACCACAGTTAGATCCTGTTGAGGTTTAACTGTAAAAACAAGATTAAGAAAGGAGGGACACTTTAATTGTTTACCTCTAGCTGTTTGTGCTGGCATTACAGAGACCGTAAACTACAAGATGACCCCTGATGAGACTCACCTCTTTTGGTCTCATCAGGGGTCATCTTGATGACCCCTGATGAGACCCCATGTGTACACTACTCGTGTACACATGTGTACTCGTGTACACATGTGGTACCTAGTTATCATAGAAACCATTTTATTGTCATTTTATTGGAACAGATAGCCTGGAGCTGTGTATTAGCTAGCTGCATAACTGTACGATATACAAGATGCTTGAACGTCATCCTCCTCATCCTCCTTTTCTTCTGGTGCTTTCCTTTCCTTTCCTTTCCTTTCTTTTATTTATTTATTTATTTATTTATTTCATTTTTAAAATTTTCATCATTTCATGGTACACAAGTACAGCGGTTAGCACTATGGCCCTTGGAGTGTGACTGTAAGTGTATAAAAATGCTTAGGCGAAGAAAAAAAAGCGCATCATCGAATGTGTGAATGAGACTCGTAGCAAAAAAGCATTTAAGTGCTCAAATAGAGTAGAAAAGTACTATAAAAGTACTATAAAAGTACCATTCCATTTACAATTTACTCAAGTCTTTCTGTATGGAGTTTGCAAGTTCTCTTGAGTCCAGCCTGCATTTCCTCCTAGAATCCAAACACATGCTTTCATTTGATTGGCTGTAGGTGTGCATGAGGGCATGAGCTGTTTGTGATGGACTAGCATCGTGTCCAGAATCTAACCTGCCTCTCACGCAGCATCAGATGGGTTAGGCTTAAGCCCTCTGCAGCTCTTGTTGAATAAGTGGTGAATCATTGTCTGTCTGCTTCTTCTTCACTTATCATTGCCTCAGTAATTTAGTACAAAGTAAAACATTTTTTTTGTTTTTCAGTTTCCTGATTCTTTCCTCTCCATTATTCTGACACAGTTTCGTTATCTTCTAGCTTATCATTTCTACTCCTTGATTTTCTTCTTCAGTGATATTTCTCTTCTTGCCTCTTACACTGTTTTATCATCACCGCATCACCAGATTTTTCTGTCACTTCATCAGTCCACCTCTGTTTCAAACTGCTTTTCTTAATCCTTCATCTGACATCAGCTGTGTCATTCTGTCAACAACTAACCTCTACATCTATTGTCTGCTTTCCTCATCATATCCACCACCTTTCTGTCTTTCTAATGTTTTTCTTTCTAAAACGTCTTTAATCATTATCATTTTCCTTTTCCTCTTCTTCACCCCACCTTCGTCCCCATTTACCAGTAGTTTCTCAACAACATTGCAATGATCTTGTCTTCCTCCGCTTCATGTTTGCATTCATATGTTTTACCAAAATGATTATGCAAGAAGGCCTTATCATATAGCATCCTTCCTTCCAGCATTATCAGGCAGTGTTTTTTTTCTCCCTAGATTAAGCTCTTATATAAATGAAAAAGAATAAAACCAATGGTCTGAGAATCACCTGTCAAATCTGACAAAAGCCAACCTTGGTGACTTTGCTGCTAAACAATGTGTAAAAAGATTTCCTTGTGAATTTCCTTCTAATTTGTATGCATTTCATCACTATGAATTCATTTAGAGTGCTGACACGATCACTCTCTCAAATGCCATGCTCATTAAGTCTAGGGTTATATAGTAAGCCAAAAACAAGAACAAGTGCACTTACAAACTCTCAAGGAAATTCAGATAAGACCAGCTTTCCCTAAAAACTTTTACTCTATCTTGAAGCAAATAAGAACACAGCTAAATACAAATATTTATCATGTCGTCCCAGTTCTGAGAGCTTCACTCCCGTAACACTTGATATGAGTAATGCATTTTCAGTCCTCCGTACCAACAAAGTGGTCTTTTCTGTGCCAACACCTCAGCTTTTCACTTTCATGTTTCTGCATAAACAACTAAAAGTAAGATGGGCAATGCTGGAGAAAGGCTTTGAAGCCACCAGCAGTGTCCTGTCACACTCTGCAGATCAGAGAACTTAGGCTTGACCCCCTGGGGCCTTTAAAAGAAAGCAATCTGTTTTTTTTTTTTAAAAACCCACCTGCATCTTTACTATAATAATGTATAGGCCTGCCACTCCCTTAAAACTGTTATGAACCTCACTTGTGTGCTTGCATCACTGCAACTGACTCATGCTGATTGGCTCCTGTGCTCTGTCAAAACATGAACACTATATCCATTGAGGGGTTTTAGCTATGGGGGTCTGTACGCTGTTCAAAAGGATCAGATTGCTAATGCTAGCTGACCTTCGTGGTGTTTGTGTGGTGTTTATGCATCTTGAAGCCCATCCAGGTTGCATGAACCATGTCTTGGTTATCACTTCGTGCACCTCTGCTTCGTTTTGCTTGGTTTTCTTTTCGATCCCACCTCCTGTCATTTCACCTCACTCAGGCCTTGTTAATGGCCTCTTAGTCTTTCTTCTCTTTCTCCCCCACTTGCTTAGATCTGTCAGTCTCCCATGATGTAGCCCTTCGACTACTGTACAGAAATTTCTACTTACTGTCTCCTGCTGTAGTTACTCTCCCTGCTCCCTCCCGCGTTCATTGATGTCTGATCTAATTGCTTTTGCTCTAACCCTGGGGACCTGGGCACAGTGTAACAAGCTCCCAGAGGATGCACTTCGCCTCGGCCTTTGTCGCAGTCCCTCAATTGCTGCTTTCTTTTTTATCCGTTTCCTCACCAGCTCTTCCCAGTACATTAATTTATTAGCAGGTCTAATACTGTAGCCCCCGAACAAACAGCATGATATTGTGACCCTGCGGTAACTGATTCTAATCTACGGCTGGCCACAGCACAATCTTGAGTCAGGAATTGCCAATTTCAACAGGTCTTGTCTGTGTTTTCTTTTATCCCCATCACACAGTAGGCCGCAGACAGAGATACAGAAGAGTAGCTATACAAAGCAAGAAAGGTGGGATGAAGTAAGAAGCAGAGAGGAAAAGAGGAAAATAAACAGGCAGAGATGCGAAGTGACAGTGAAAAAGTGGGTGAAAGACAACCTGATAACATGGAGAGACTCACAGGACCGCTGCAACAAAAATTTAATAGAAAAGGCAAAATATAAAGATGGAGTCCAGTGAACTAAAGCAGATGGGTCAGTACACATTTTAACAGCTTTGGCTCCACTCAGAAATAAGAATTTCAAAAATATAACACACATTTTAACTTCTCTCTCTAGCACCTGTTTACTCCTTGATTAGTCTGGTGTTATATATATCACACATCAAATGAAATCCATGAACCGGGCAACCTTAAATTCTTCGTGGAGAAAAAAACAAAAGAAATCTATCTTATGCAAGCCGTTATTGTATTTTAAGTCCTTTTTGCTAGATATTAAAGAGGTGCCATGAACAGCACAAAAGGAAAGAAATCTCAGATTCTCACTCATGCTCCTGGACTTTCATGGAGTGCATTTTGGAGTAACCTCCAGTCGCCAGTTCAGATTTGTGTAAAGCAGTTTCTTACAGAATACTAGTACTTCTGTATTTGAGATTTGAAACTCACCTGCAACAGTCAGCTGAACATCACGATTTCTCTCCCACCTCTGTTTTCACACACGAGAGCTGTACAGTATGCATGTGTATGTGCTTCTAGTCTGTTTTGTCTCATAAATTTTCATGAAAGAACACCAGCGTCAAGATCAAAACATTTTCTCCTGAAGGTTAATGGGTCAAATGCGTTGATCAAAATCTACTTGTTGCACGCACTACTCTCATTAGAGACATTTAAAGAGAATCATTTGATACAGATACTCTGATCTTCCCCGTGGCACTCTCTAGTGTATGCTGTCTATCTATCACACACACACACTCACACTGTGTTGGTCCTTCGGGATCAGACAGTGGACTGAATGCAGATATGCCTCTTTGAAGTGAGCAGGCCTACAACTAATGTGTGTATGAGAGGCACACACATGCGCATATTCACACACACACTCTGGCTGTGTTGATGCATACTTCTTTAATCAGATCAGGTATTTAATTATTAATATGTGTGTTAAAAGATGACCCTGCAGCAGTGCTTTTTAACCTTTACTGTGGAATAATCCGACGTGCCTGTGTGCGTGTGCATAATCGAGGATTGCATTGCAGTGTTGCCCTCAAGGAATATTGAAACACAATATACACGACGCAGATGCTTCTGGTGATGTTTTAAACATTTATTGTTTTTCTGTGTCTCTTTGTAGGTGTGTGGAAATCATTGCCAAGGAGGGGAGAAGTTTGAAGGAGCTCTATCTCGTGTCTTGTAAAATTACAGACCACGGTAGGATACTTTCAATCACTGTCCCTTTGTTGCAGTCAACCGCCAACATTATCATCATTTCCATTATTGCCCACATTCACCACTGTGATTCAGGACTCATTTGATTTTACAGCTTTCCTCTTATGAGACTTGTAAACAGTGAAAATATTATTGAAAAGTTTCAAGCAGAAGAAAGCAGTGTTAGCTGGAGCTCTTCTGCACATTTACCAACACTAGAGCTTTACCAGAGATTTACCTTTAAGTAAACTCTTTAAATAAACCGAGAAGCATTACTCGGCAGGCCACTCAATGTCAAACCATGCGGTGGTTACTTGATGGCTGACTTTTGTGAATTCTTATATGAGAGGTTAAATATTGTGCTTTCTGGAGAAATAGTCTTTCAGAGCACATTATATGAGGTATGAAAAGGCTACTCGGGATTTTTATACATTTACTTGTGTTGGTGGATTAGAGTTGTTTGTATTGTCTGATGGGGGACATACATGGTGTTTTCATCCTCAGCATACACTCAGGTGTTATATATCTCTTTTATATCCCTGTAGCATCATCTCCTCTTTTTATTTTGTTTACACTACCTTGCCTCTCTGCTTGATTCCATTCTGCCATATGTTTTGCGGAATATTTGAGTCTTTTCATCAGCTACAGTACAATACACAGTTGGAGTTCGTCGGTACTGAAGCATCAGGAGTGCAATCCTGGTTCTTTGTGTGGCACTGTTTAGTTGTGTTTGTGCATGTGTGCACCCTTCAAATTGCACAAATGACACTCCCAGCAGCGCAGCCGACTATTTTCTTTGGGTGCCTGCTTTCTCCAATCTACTGTTACTCGAGTCTGAAGGGTTTTTACCACTTATGCTATTTCCTGTTATCTTTGCAGCTCAAAATACCCACAATCTGTATCGTAACAAAAGCCAATATTTGGTGTGATGCATGATAGCCTGAGTTTGATCGTCAAAAAAAGTTTAATTTGACTTTAAGCTGTAATAATTCCCAACCGCAATGGTTTGTCTGTTTTCTTTTGCTTTTATATTATGTTAATTTGTTATTGTTTGAATAATTCATCTATTCAAATTTCCTGTTCGGAATTTCATAAAGGGACTAATGAGATAATAAACTAATGGATGTTCTGCTTGTTTGTCACATGGGGTTCTCTTAGTTTTGATACTTAAATGTGTTAAACTTAAGATAACAAGCCGTCTGTTCTTTTTTTTTTTTTTTTTTTGATAGTTAGGCTTTTCACCTGTTGACTTTTAAGTGTTGTTTCTTCAGTTTTCTTTTGTTTTGCAACTCACTGTAGTTTGACTAGCTATTAGAAATTACACAAAAAACTAAGCTGTTGCTTGTTAGTACCATGGTGATTTTTCTATAGTCTATCGAACTTTGGCATTTGATTTTCTTGATGTAAATGCAACGTCTGTGAATTGTTTTTAGCTGGTAATTGTTGTTAAAATGTCTATAAAAAGAAACTTTAATATACCCGAGTGTCAAACTGGAACTATAGCGCTTGAAGTTTATCAACACAGTCGAGAGAAACTCATCGGGCTTTGAGATGATTTTCATACATAACAGCACTATTGTTGGATCATGTGGCCCCAAAACACTTGTTTCATTATAAATGGAGAACATGTAAAACAGTGACAAGTGTGGCACCCTGGGCTGACTCCTTGTTTGATTGGTTTTCTTCCATAAAATTTGGAACGTCAACAACAATAAATTATTTCAGGCTTATTGTGTGCAGAAGAACGAGTAGCCCGAACACGCACAGGACAACATCTTGGAATGTGCGATCCACTTGTCTTAATGGATCCAGGATGCTTGGATCCATTGGCAAGCCATTTAATTTTGTTATAAATTGGATTTTAGGCTTTTCCTGTTTGATTTTGCACTTGGAGAAACACCACAGTCAACAATTTATTACTCCGACTCTTGGCTTTTTTCCTGACCGAACTACTTCTATTACATTTGGAAGGCTGCACACTGCCCCACACCACTACAGTTTTCTCTGTTCTCTGCAAAGTAGGGACAAATGATATAGAAAATACTTAATGTTGCCGTCACTAAGCGTTAACCTTCCATAACATAATCATGATTATTTGTGTTGTAGATTGTAGACTCGAATGGTTAATCTCTAACATGAGCTACCATTTGCTAACGATTTCTGTGAATTACACTAACAACAGTCACCTTGACCTTTCTGAACTAGAACCTGAACTGCATTTGCGAGTGAGTGAAACATTATGTAGGCGTGTGTCTACTGGTGTCTGATTAATGACTCCAAAATCACAATAGTACATTAAACCAGGAATGTTCACAGGCGCCCGGTATATATCCCCTTCTCTCTGCTTGTGTCTCTAATCCTTTTGACCAAGATGAATTAGCGATATCTGATCTTCTTCCTTCACTAATGATCCCTCTGGCCCTCTTTGGCTGCTGATAGGGTCTGTGTGTTTTTATGTTTGTGTGTACATTTATCTCTTTCCAGGATAGAGATGCCTGTTCTTAGAGCTCTATACTCTAACACAATGATTGGTGGATTTCCTGCTTCAGCCTCTGAAAAATTAAATCACAGAAATGAGATTTTACATCTGCCAAGCTGGCCCCTGTTTTTTTCCGCCCATCTCCGCGCTAATTATTTTTATTAATGGCTTCTGTGAGTGCATTTGAGATGTCCACAAGCCTCTTACGTTTGAGTGTTCTGTTTTTTCCTCCCAGCTTTTGCTTCCTGTGTGATTTTATAGGAGCTTTGAAAACAGATATAAAAGGAGACAAAAAGACAGGTTTAGATGACATAAATGAAAAGCTGGCAATATGTAATTTTACTCCCAGTGCAGATGGTTTCAGAGATTATCTTGTGAGGAAGAGGAAGTAAATGGAAAAAGTGAGGATAGAGCATTTTGGGGTAATGATCTTACTGAAAGCCCAGTTAGTGCCATGGAAAGAAAAAATAACTTCCAAATCTTGTGTGGCATTCATCAAAGAACATCGTACTAATTAGCCTAAATAACATTTTGGTTGCAATCAAAGCAGTATAGAGGTTTGTTAAACACCTGGATTGTCTGATTAACATATTTCATATGGTTTGTGATTTTCAGCAACTAACACCTACAACTTATGATTGATGATAAATAATGGGCACTGAAAGATTTTATTAAACATCCTAAAGCGTTCTTTTCAGATTTCCTGTGTCTTGCATTACAAGTGGTTTTCTCTTTGGGATACTTAGTCTTCATACACATGGTCTTTTCAATCTTTTCAGACATTTTTGCTGTTCTCATGTTACTTTTAAAGGGATTAACGGTGAACAGAAAGCTATAATCCTAAACCAATATGAAGAATTTAACAATATGATCCAGGCTAAAAGCTACACATTTGTTGCAGCCAAAGGAAAAAAGGAAAGCTGGCAAAGAAAAAAGTTTACAAGATATCTTTCATTAAATTAATGTGTTTATATTCTTATTCCTATTCTTATTGTTATTTCAATATTAGCCTCATTCTTTCAGCTGCAACGCTGCCAGTGTTAAAATAATCTTGGGAGCAAGTAAAGACCAAATGAAAAACATATTTCAAACATGTAGGCATGGTTTGTTTGTTGAAATGTTTTATAAAGCTTGCAAGGCTTTTTACAGTTCTGGGATTTACAGTTCACTATGTAAAGGCTAATGAGAGTTCTTGCTGCCAATAGAAAAGAGAAAATGTGTGACTCATTGATGTTCATCAATGGAAGTGAAAGGCTTTAGACAGTGTCGGAAAAACCAGAGACCCTGTCGCTAACCCCCAAGATTCTTGTTGTGCTTTTATGTGTGTTGATCTTGGGTAAAACTTATTTACTTTTAATAGTACGGGTGAATCAAGAAGTTGACGTTAAATTAATTATTTTAAATTCATTTGCGTATGTTAGTTACCTTGATCCTTGGTACTCATTTGCTGTATTCTCTTGTTCTTGGAGTCGAGTAATCATAATGGGATACATTTAGTGTAACCAAGACTCAAGGCTGTGCTCCTTCTAAGCAATTCAGAGTCTTGACCCTCTGTTTAAGAAGGCTTTATCTATAAAGTGCCCTCTTATCACTGATGACTTTTGGGACTGCAAAGGCACTTTTGGGACATTTAAAAAGTATGTTTAAATATCCGGTTAAGTAGTTAGTCTGAAAGGGAGATACTGGGGTCTAGAAACAAATTTCCCATGTTATAGATTTTGTAGAAAAGAAGGGTCAATTAAAGCCACTAGAGATAATGTAAAGGAAGTATTAATAAAAGAGATTATATTAAAAAGCATTTTCTTCTAGCAACTGGAAAGATACAATGTGGTGATTCACTATAGAGCAATGCAGGTGGCTCACAGACAACACATGCCACTTTATTTTTGAACTATTCGCACACATTTTTGTGATTTATATCGTTATCGGGACGATAGATGTCTTAATATCGGGATATGAGATTTTGGTGATATCGCACAGCCCTAATGGACACAATTTCTGTAATTTTGTCTCCGCGCAACAATGATTTGTATTTTAGATTAAATAATCAATGTGATTTAAGTGGAGGCTTTCAGCTTTAAATAATCTTTAATTGGTTTTCAAAAGTATCCCATTCATATTTATACATGATGCTGCATTTTCAAAGGGCAGACACAAGTGGACAATTAACTAACCTGTAATTTCATTAATAGGTTAGTCGTGTCCTGTCAGTATTGAATGGCCAAATAAAAAGATTAAAGACCTAGATTTAATTCCAGCTTTTGAATTTGCATTTGGTATCTCTACACTGGAACTCTCAATGCGAGGTCCAAGGAGACTTTGAAGCAAGTGACCATTTAGACTGAGAGGTCAAAATTATTATTGGAGAGGTAGTTACAACGGGAATGTAAAAAGAAGGAAAGGACTCGCCAGCTCTGCAACACCAACGAGTGTGAAAGACGGTCAGTGATCACAGAATTCTTTCCTTGTTTTTTTTTTTTTTTTTTTAAAAACCCAACATCTGGCAAAATCAAGAAAACTCTGGAGGAGAAAGAGATGTCGTCATAAATGTAAATAGAGAATGTTTACAGCAAGGTGCAAACACCTGGTTAAGCTCTGGAACATGAAGGCAAGATTAGACTTGAATGAATTCTGAAGTGTACAGTTCTTGGATCCAGCCAAATTTTGCAAAACCGATCAGATAACATTTTATAGTGAAAATTGGTAATGACCCACATCATACTGCAAAAGCAACCCAGGAGTTTCTCATGGCAAAGAAACGGGATATTCTTCAATGGCCAAGTCAGTCACCTGATCTCAGCCCAGTGGAGCATGCTTTTCAGTTCCTGAAGACAAAACTGAAGCCAAAAAGACCCACAAACTGAAGGCAGCTTCTGTAAAGGCCTGGCATCTCCAGGGAGGAAACCCAACATTTGGTGATGCCTATTTGTTGTAAATTAAGACAGTCATTGAAAAAGAATCCTTACACTTGAAATTCCCTTAGTTTATCCAATTATTTTAGAGCCTCTGAAAATGTGGACTATATATTAAAATTTGCTGTAATTCCTAAACAGTAAATGTAATACTTTTGTAAACATCTTGAATTCTGCGCTTCAGTCACATCTTGAGTGTTTGATTTTCGTGTACAGATGGAGAGTTGTCATCGTCTTAATACTTATGGACCTAATTATATATTACAACACCTTTTAAACAAAAAAACCCAAAGTCCATCTCAGTTCTTTATTCCCATAGGCACACGAATGGCGAAGTCTTGGTTTATCCATTTCCCTTGCTGAATTAAAAGTACCACTATGTCATGGGTTTGAAAGCTGATCCTGATGAGAAAACCCCCTTAGCCACTCTCCCAGTGCTAATCAGATCTCTACACCACCACTTTCTTCCTCATCTGACTGACTCATACACTGGCAGTGGCCCATACTGTATCTTCAACACACCTGGATCGACAGCGATACCGCCTCGTCTGCTCTCTCTCCTGTGCTCATCGCCTTTGTGCTCCTTTTGTTCTTACGCTGTGTGTGTTTTGCATTCGCATGCATTCAATGGTGTCTACGCTGTTAGTGCATGTACATCTGTCTGTGCTTATCTTGTCCCTTGTAGCCCACCTGCATTATCCAAAGACAGAAACAGAGACCTTGGCACCTCCTTTCCTTACATATGGTAATTCTCCTGCTTCACCCGCGCACCTCTCCATGATCCTTTACTTTGTCAGTCGTGGCCTCCTGTGTACATCTGTATGAATACGAGATCGAGCGAGACACCTGTGGGAGACGGTACAAGTGAGAGGAAAGAAAAGGAGAAGCTTTGGTCTGCTTTTAGAGGACTTCCAGCAGAGCTAGTATAACATTGGGAAGGGGGAGGAATGATTTCAGACTTTCAGAGATGGAAGTCAAATCCTCTTCATTTTTGTGTACACAGTACAGCGTTTGGTGATTCATATATTGAATAATCTAAATATTTCTCAGAAAAATAGTGATTATAGAACAAACTTTTTTTTCTTGCACTGCTGATAGAAAGTGGAAGCTAAAGTGAAGCTTTACGGAAACGTGATTAAATACTCAGCGTTTAAATCGGTTTACTTTCAGCTCAGGTCAATTTGAGGCAAATCGTGCATGTAGAGTAGCCGTCTGACGTCTTCTCTAAAGCAGTGGCCGCTTAGAAATCAAGGATATCGTTATAAATGTTTTGGAAATACTTCATGTGGAAGTGTCTTCTGTCCCTAATAAAAAATCTTGACAGTGACAGCCCATCATCCAGACTTTTGTGATTGTGTTGTGAGGGATTGAGCTACTCAGTTGTGAATTCCATTGTTATGTCCATCTGTATTTACCCATCTGTCAGCTTGTGAGATTATTGTTGTCATTCAGTTTTTAGCGTCTTATTCTCTTATTTGATCACCCCCTTCGTAGCTCTCACATAGTCAACATGCATCCACATTTTTCTCCCCTTTTCTATTTTTTTTTGGGTTGCCTTCAATCCTGTTCCAAGACCAAACCCCTTCCTCCTCTTTTCCCCTCTTATTGCTATTTCCATTCATCTTTCAGCGCTCGCTTTCATCTGAGGTGCTTTACTCTAAACGCGCTGAACGGTGATAGATGGGGCTTGCGTGCTCCTCCCCTTGAGCGGAGGAGTGAAGTATGGCTGTGTGTGCTTCGTTACTGCTGCGTGTGTATATCTTTGCAACTCTGTGCTTGTTTACATGCTTTTGTGTGAGCGTTTGCGTACTTTTAACAGGTTTTCAGTGCCTTTGGGCAAATTTTGATACCCACTCACTCCCTAGAGTATTGTACTGCTTTTTACAAGGTGAGGTTACTTTGCATGAAAGCACAGAAACTATCTTACTGACGATGAAAATACATCTGATTGTTATCTTCCCCTGTATTGTGTGATGAGGCTGTAAGGGTATACTGTTACGCAAGAGTTCTCGTGCTTTTTAAGCTTAATCCAGGTTTAACATGTTATTTTTCTGCACAATTTGTGGTTTTGATTAACTTGTCATAACCTGCAGAACAACACTGGGATCAGTGCATTAAAGAAAAATCATCGTCAGTTGTATTTAAATGTGGCTTTACCTCAGAAGGATACAGTAAAGATATCAAACACTGTTATGCTGACTATTCCTTAGATCACTTATTTCTTTCTTCCTTCTTTCTTTGTCACATCTGTTTCGCTCCGAGAATTAGTTTTCCATGTTTCTTTTTTTAGCTGTTCAGCACCATATATGCCTAAGTGATGTGAAACATAATGTAATGTAAACTTAGATAGTGTAATAGCTTGTTTGCTCCTCTATCTGGCATTCAGTAGGTAAATAACGTAACCCTAAGAGCAGCTGATTAAAATGCGCAGAGCAGTACAGCAGATTTATGTGGGCTGGTAAGGGGAGCGAGTCAATAGACAATCTTTGTCTGTTTTTATCGCCACTGTGCGTGTGTGTGTGTGTCAAGTATGAAACATTTCACGGTTTCTGGGCGTGCAGCTTAGCATGAGTAGAAATCTTGATATCCCCGATCGCTAGTATACATCTGTATTTTTTTAACCTGAGACTTTTGTTATTTAATGCCTTGGTGTTACACAAACATTTTTTTTTAGCTTGTTAGGTTTATTCAAGTCCACTTTAGAGAACACCAAAAATCAGTATGCTGAAAGCAATTCATTAAACAGTATAAACGTTTTAAATAAATGTTTTAAGTTGTCTGAGAAATGACTGTGGTGTAATTATAATTGAGGCACATACAATTATTTGCATTTACGTTTATATACTTGAGAGAAACAAACTGCTCGGTGATTAGTAAGTGTTAGAAAATCACTGGAGTAGATGGTAACAATGGTTACTGTCTAATGCGTTTCTTTAACGTTTAACATGTAAAAATCAGCTCTGCATGTTTGACTCATGTTTGTGTTTAGTTTTTGGGTAATTATCTAGTCTTTGAAATGTTGTTACCTCGTTGTTCTTGGATTCTTAAGGTGCCTTCTGTTTTCTGGTCAGTATAACCTTAACAGGCTGGGCCCGGCAGACGTCACCAGTCAGGGTGCATATCTGAGGGAACTCAGAGAGATGAACTTGATTTAAATTTTTTGACCTCATGGCTTGATTACACAATAGACTTGAAGCACAGGCTGAAAGAAATTGTCATTCTGGAGACAGTTATATGTAGCTCAAGGAAATCCCTGGTATGGCTGAACTTTTTTAGTTAATTTTACCAAGAACAGTATGCAAGGAATTTAAAAGCAGCTCAATGGATCGTGCCCTAGAGACACCAGAGAACAGCGGCTTCCACCGATGCTGTGCCTTACCAGTCCAATAAGAGAACAACTGACATGTCTCTAGTCCTTGGGTCAGCCAGTGACAATTGTAGCTCAGTGTCGGCTGACTTCATTCTTGTCTTGTGTCACAATCACCTCACCTCTTCCTCAATCTGCTTCCGTCCACGGCTCTCGTGGTCCTTACTTGTCTGCTACCACACATGTTCCCAAGACAGTTCCCCGACAGGTTGAAGGCTTGTTTTTTCCTGCTGTTGTGGAGCCTCTGACTTGACAAAGCTTGTTTATGAGTTGACCAACATCTCAAACTGTAAAATACAGTATTAGTATTTTGATCTTTGTTTGTGTGCTTTTGTTTGTTTGTCTGAATAAAATAGTTTTATTACTTTAACGTGCCTGCCTGGAATGCTATATTTATAAGACAAACCGTATCCCATGTCTGAAAAGGGCTATATGGTAAGGATCAAACTCATAACACGGTTTGTTATCTCTGCAACAGTACCTGCACACTGGGGAAAAACAGCGAGGATTATGAGGAGTTCATTAAACTGGACTTACGGCAAGTCCACCTGATTGCTGAAGGATGCTGACATTTGTTCTTTCTTATCAACTGCTAGTGAAAATCATTATTAATTAATCTACCTGTTTGGTTTTATTCATCAGTAAATTAGTTAGTTTGTGTTTTGCCAAGAAAAGGTGATGACTTAAAATGCCTTCTTTTAACCAATCAATTGAAAAAACATAAAGTTGCTATGAAAGGGAGCACACCCCTACTTCTACAAAACTAGCACCCCTAAATATGCAAGGCAGCCTTTCTGTAGAGAAAAGAAGAATAACCAGTTTCTCACCAATGTGAGTTTGGAAAGTTCATTAGGTAATATACAGGAAAATTGAGACGGTGACAGGTAACGAGGGAGCAGAAACAGCTTGAGAGGCTGGATCTGAACCTCACATGGAGAAGGCATTTAGCTGCATGACTGCTCCTCAAGTGCAGAAGTGCGCATATATAGGATTCCAATCTACAGATACTCCATAGTCTGAAGTATATAAGTTGAGATTTCCATTTCCTTACATCAGCCTGTGGTGGTATTTGCAGATCGGAGAGCTGCGCAAAGAGGCTGAAATTGAATTAGTTTCCATATATTGTCCTCTTCTCCTCTTTCTCCTGCTAAGCCCTGTGGTCTATCCACTGTTTGCCTTATGGGGTAGAAAAGCGAGGGGGGCTTAAGCTGTGAAGGCTGAAGCTTACGCCGTCGACCATCTTACTGGTCACACACTTTCTCTCTCACACCCGCTAACACACGCGTACTCTTGCTTCGGGGATTACAGCCGGGCAAGCCTCGTTTGCATTTACACACACAGACTCGAACGCAATCACACAAGACAGTACACACATATTATAGATGCACTTTTGAGCTTTTGCTAATATCCTCCGTCTCACACACACGTCAGCCAACTTCAGCACACACGCTTTCCTGTAACTTGTGGAGAAAAAAATCCTTAAGCCTCTGCTATTTTAGGCTTAAATCTGTGAAGGGGAAGCACTGAAATGACTTGGGCGTATGTGTTTATGTACAGATTTATGCAAATGCATTTGTCCTCTCTGTGTACACAGATGTATGTGTTCCTCTTTATGAGTGAGCGCGAGAGTGTGCGTGGCGCCACAGGATGTAATCATGTATCTATGAGCTGTTGGATGACAATAGTGTTTTCGTTTTTAATAGAGGTAGCCTTAGTAACAATAGGCCCCATGTGTGTTTATGAAGCTTTGATATAAATGGTCCATTTGTTCTTTCTCTATCTCACTCCGACAATCTCTCCCTCTTCCTTTCAGGCCTGCAGTTCCTAATAATAGTACACTTTAACTGTGCCCATGGGACACAATAACACCAAGCTGTGTAAGTGTAGGAGATGTCCCTGTTATTGCTGGCTACAAGGAATTTGTTTATAGAAGTGAAACATTGCATTTTCTTATTTCTCTTATTAGTTTCATTGTGTGTGTCTCTGAGTCTGAAAGTATTTCTCTAGAGGCGGCATCACATCCACTGTGCCATTGCTTCCGAGCAGTACTGATACAACCCGTGGACAGGTGTAAAATGCTCAGTGTTGCTATAATAACTTGGAGGCTCCTGTTTTTTTTTACTGTGGTTATCACGTTTTATTTTCTTGTTCTTGCCAACTTTCTTCCTCCTCCCTGTCTTGCGCTCTTATTCAGTCTCAATCTCCTCATCTTCCTCCTACTCATCTCTCTCTCTGCTGGGAATGCAGTTGTCCTTTAAGTTATGTGGGCGTTGATGTAAGGTGTTGCCCTGACTTGAGAGGTTTTAATAGTAAAGTACCCTGTTGAGGGTTGTGTAATTAGCTCTAGTTTAGCAGAGCGCTTTAAGAAGATGACAATTTACTGTTCATGAAAGAGGTATTTTGTTTTTCTCTGACATGCTTTTGATCCTGTATTATCGCTTTAGCTGATTTACCTACTTTTTTTTTTTTTTTTTTGAGAAATGTTTTTTTTCCCTGTTTTTTTTTTTTTTTTTTTCCCCCCTCACCCAGTTGTTGAACCAAGTAACACTGATTTTAGAGTTGTTCAAGCATCGGCATTCAAGGGATGAACCAGAATTGTGTCGGTATGACAGAAATTTAAATAACGTTTTTGTTATTAGCAACCTGTTCCCATTTCTATAGTTGAATCAATGGAAAATGCCAAAGTTAACAGCAGATATAAAAAATGATTAAATAGGAAAAAACCTGACAGGCCTAAAACACTCTGTATTTTCTTAAGAAATAGGGGGAATAAAATCCAGCAAAGACCTGAAACGAGACCCAAGAGACACATCGACCCATCGATGAAGAGTCATCAGAAATGATCACAGTCAAGAAGCCATTCTCAACACAAGAAAACATTGAGAAAAGGCTAAGGTATGTTAGATTTCTCAAGAACAGGACTGAAATCAGAGGCAACAGCTCATATGATGATGAATCCAAACACGGTGGAGGCTCTGTCATGGTTTCAGCCAGGGTGTTGAAGATCTCGTCAATATTGATGGAATTATGAATGTAGATCAATTTTGATCAATACCATCTGGAAAGTGTCTGATTGGTATTGTCTGGAAAGCTTATCTGGATAGAAAAGTGTGGGATCATCTTGACAGAGAATGAATAAAACAGGGAGCCAATATCCAAACAAGAGCTTTGGATGTAATTCAGGAAGCCTGGAGAACTTTTCCTGAAGAGTATTTAAAGAAAGAAATTACAAGAAAGCTTAGCTAAGAGACTTCAGGCTGTGTTGAGTAAAAGATGGTCATATTAAATATTGACTTTTAAGCTTGTTAGAATTGTACAAACTCTGTATTTGCCTCGTATACTGTATTGTCATATATGTTTGCAATGTCTCAATACTTCACTGTACCCATTTCCTATTTTCCTAGTGAAGTACAGTTTCTGGGGATAGGTTAATTGGATAATCCAAATTGCCACTAGGTGTGAATGTGCGAGTGAATGTGAGTGTGAATGGTTGTCTGTCCCTGTGTGTTAACCCTGCGACAGACTGGCGACCTGTCCAGGGTGTACTCCGCCTCTCGCCCTATGACAGCTGGGATTGGCTCCAGCACCCCCCGCGACCCTGAAAAGGATAAGCGCTAGCGAATGGATGGATGGAGTACAGTATAAAGATATACAGTAAGAGTGACTCAAGACTTTTGCACAGTACTGTATTTACAGTTTCACTTCCTAATTGTAACATCTCATCTTACCAGTAGCAAAATATAAAGAGATAAAAGGAATATTGAACAGAACTGAGTTCATCTTATTAGTGTGGCTCTGCACAACATTCCCAATTTCTCACGTGGCCCCTTGGGAAAATTAATTGCCCATCTCTGCTGTAAATGATTCAGCTGTCCAAGTGAGTGAGCCGTGACCTTTTAGATGCAGTAATACTGCATGTTTAACTAATGTTGTAGCCTCATCATATAAAAATAACCCCAGTTGTCCTTTCCCATTTTTCCAGTATGTTAATTTTTCTTATTTAGTCATACAAAGTCCACTAAGTAAAGGGAAAAAGCAGCACAAGATGTAATACTAAAAGAAAATCTGGATGCCGTTTTTGCTCTAGGCCAAGCTCTTTAATTGAGATGTGTTCTTCACCGTTGAGGCTTAAAAAAATGTTTTTATTCACTTTGAATGTCACTCATCTTTTTCTTGTAGCCTCAGAATAATTTCTTTGAAAAAACTACAATTACCCCAAACGATAACACGAAAACTGTTGTCACTCCTAACACTGTCAAAATAAAAAATAAGTAAATAAATTACTTACAACTTGGCCTACTCAATTTGAATTTCAGTTTCCTAACATGTGATTAGCGACATTTTAATCTGCTGCAAGTCAATAGCAGCATGCTGCTGTTAAGATTGTGTTGGAGTTCAGTTACACTCGATATTACAAACTTTCTTCTTAGAAGGTCACTCACTCCCTCATTTTTCTACATCTGTATATTTGAGAGATAATGCCACTGCTAATCCCTTGCAAGGTCAGTGCTTGTATTGGATGATTATCCCCCACTGTTTATTCATATTTCCTGCCGATGTCATTTCCTCCTGCTGGCTCAGACCTTTGACCTGTCATTTACCTCCCATAGTTGCCATGGTTTACTCCACCTCGGCGGCCGCCGTCCGAGAGAACATCCCCGTCTTTATCTCTGTAGGATTCTTCTGCTTACAGGAAGGTTACTGAAGTATCTAAATGTAAAATCTATTTGTACTTAAAGGTCACATTTCATTTGGATTCCTAATATCATCTTTTATTTTGTTGTTTTTTCTTCTTCTTTTTTTCATTGGCCCCTAAAGTTTTTCATTCCTTTTTTGCCCCCTTTTCTCTGTCCGTGTGATGTCCTCTCATGCTGTTACTTCATTGTTTGACAAATGCATTGTACATCATTCAGCTGACAGAGAATGGCCATAATACATAATGCACTGGCCGTGTTTAAATGGCTCAGCTCATGACTCTTAAATATGTTTCAGCAGCAGTTCTGGCAAAAAGCCACAGTGTCACACCGGGTGCTGGCTATTCCCCCCTCATCATTTGATCAATGGCACTGATAAAAGTAGAGCAAAGCCCCCTGACATTAGACAGAATGTGTGCGTTTGTACGTGTTTATATGATAAAAGGCATGTATAATTCACTGCTCTTTATACATAAAAGGAGTGGGAAGTTGCTGTCTTGGCACAAATCGTGATTTACTCCAATACAGCATATGTACTTCATTCAGCATATGCCTGTTTTGTATAATGTTTAGGATTGCATAGGATTCTTCGATTGGCAGTAAGGTTATTCCCTTACCTTGAAGCTAAAAGCACACACTTCCTTAGTGTTTGCCTTCTAACAACCTCTTTCTTATTTGGAAGTTTTCATAAATTCCATCTGGTGTTAGCACAGGGCTTGTTTTAGTTTGTTACCAGTCAAGAATTTTTTTTGTTTATTGTACTTGAATTAAGCCTGCAATGGTTTAAACCTGTTCAGTATTACCTTTGCCAGGATATTAAAGTTTTTTCCAGCATATTACTTTTGTGTAAAACATCTCAAGGCACACATTTTTTAAAACAGAAAATTAATATTGTTTTCAATTATTTGTTCAAAACAAATCAGGCTGACTATTCAAAGTGACTTCAGGCTACAAATTGAGTAGCCCTGGTTTATGACTTCAGCTTAATGAATGCAAAAACAGATGAAAGGTGATTAAAATCCTGAGGACAAGCTAAAATAGATGATTACCTTTGTGAATTCACTTAAAGTTAATTGAAAATTTTAAATGTGAATTAGGATTTAATATTGCTTTTTGATGTAGCATATATGTTCCTCAGTGTGACAGCTGTACGACACACATTCATACTGGCCCTTGCAGTGACTGTAGAGCAATAAATAATAGTCCAGCACCCAATAGGCACTCGTGTTTTAGACCTCAGTCACACAGGCTTAGAGACCAGTTAATGTCCTCTAGTAACTACCCCTTGCAAGTGGTTTCTGGCAGTCTTAGATGAACTTGTTTACAAAGAGAGGGCTTGTGATTGCTTTGTTCTCTAGCAGATTGCTGGTGTTACCCATAGTTTGCATGGAGGACACCAACTTGTCTATAAACACTTGCCAACTACTCTCTTAGTAGTAAAACTGTGAAAGCTTTGATGGAAACTGTTTGCATTCAAAATTAAAGTGCACCACTGCACAAACATGTTTCAAAAAACCTTTGATTTTGCAGGTAACTGGTCAGAGAGTAGTTGGCAAGTGAGTACAGACAAGTTGGCATGCAGACCTACAGGCGGGCATGGCAATCAGCTAGCAACCAAAGCAATTACAAGGAGTATTTTTTCCTTGATTCCAAGTGAAATAAGAATTCTCCCATTTACACAGTAACTACTTCATCGTGGTCTCCTTCCTGCCTCTCCACACAACGTTATATTCCTCACACTCTTGTCTCTATCTAGATGTTCTTGTTTGCTACTCAAGTCTGTCCATGCCTCACTTCCTCTTTACATATTCTAATCTTCCTTTTCCCCCCTGCCCTGCTCCTATCCACTCTCCTTCTGTTATCAGTCTGTCCTGTAAAGCTTCATTTACAGAGCAAGCCTAATCAGATGTGTACCAGTGGAGGGCAGTTTGTGAGAGCAGTGTGTGGCCCGATAGATAGGAAGGCTTAACAGAAGGGGAGCGCGTTGTAAGCCCTCAATTATATGCGTGACACCCAGATACAGGAAAGAGACACTTGGGGGGCCTGTTTGCGCTATTGCTCATCTGGGTGTCATTTTTGGTTGTGTGAGGATGGGTTTATATGCATATCATATTGTTCACTGCAGTGTGCATCAAGTGAAAAACTGACTGTGGAGTGGTTTGTCAGCTATGGAGTGAGCACATGCTATTAAAGCGCGTGTGCCTTCTGTTTTAGGCACAATTATTATGAACAGTGAATTTTTTTTCGCCTTTTTCCAAAACTGACATACATGCCTGTAGGTATCTACTATGTGTGAATATTGTGTAGATGTTTGTGAACGTTTGTCTTTCAGGTGTGAGCATGTTAAGAATCAGTGATTGTGAACAGAGCAGATGTCCTCGTCTCCGTGCTTGTCAATGACACATTCATGTTAAAAAATGAAAACACACTTCAAATTATTACACGTTATAAGAAAATCTTTCCTGAACATGCATACAGCCATCCCTGGAAAGGCTTAATATACTGTTACTGTCTCCATTTAAACTTGCTAAAACCAGCAGATGATATTCAAGTGTGTTTTTAAGCCTTTGGAAAATAGTGGTTATAATAGGCTAAAACTGTAGATAAGGCAGGTTAGTAAAATGTTATTGAAACCTTCATCCACAAGCACTAACCTAAACAAGAGCTCGGTGTGGATGGCAAAAACGGGGCTATGTAGAGGCTGTTCTTTTCCTCGCTATTTTCAAGGCTGTTTAAGGCCTATGGCGAGGCTCTGTAGTGTTGAACCCACGAAGACACCAGAGTGGAATCAGATGAAGTACGAAAAGGTGAGCTCAGGAGAGCAAGTAATGAATTGTGTTTGAACATTTCTGCTGTTAAGGTTCACTGCTTCAAGGCTGCCTACCTCTGCAGATAGAATATTCATCTGTTGAGTTGTCCCACAGAGGCATCAAACCTTTAGCAAAAAATAAAAAAAGAAAGAGAAAAAGGAGAAAAAACTGTGTAGCTTGACCTTCCTTTTCTGCTTTTCGTGCAGCCTCCAGTACAAAAACCCCCCAAAACAAAAGAGAGCTTTATTTGACAATATCCATATAAAAGTTTTTTTGTTGACCTGTAACATTTGACCATTCTTTGAGGTTTTGCAGTGAAAAGTTGATCACTTGTGTTTCCATTATTAAAAGTATTATGTATTAAATGTCTCAAAGCTAAAGTCAGTCAGTACTTGAAATGGATCGTTATGTGTATTTCCAATGCTTAAGCATTGATGGGTAAAGCCCAGTCACATGTGCCTAGCGACTGGATGGCAACTCCCTGGAAACATGTGGTCACTGGGGAAAAATGTGTTGTCCCAGACTGGTTGGCGAGTGTTTGCTGGAGGATGTTTACAGTGGCTGGGAAATCAGCCCCCAAACCCCCGGTCATGTTGGTCAGTCTGATCAGAGACACCCCTTGGCAACCACAGGTCTCTAAGAAAAAGTGTGTATTTCCCAAGTGGTTCGGATGTGGTTTCTGGCAGTCGCTAGGTGAAATTTATCAAAACAATTGTATAAAGTGCTGCACCACAAACCTCTTTGCGATTGACTCACTATTGCAGTAGAATTGCATGGAAGGCACCAACTGGTCTTACCGACACTTAACTACTCATCATGTGGTAGCAAATCTGTGAGAAGACCATTCGCCTTCACAGTAAACGCTGTGCTATGTAACATGTTTCAACAGGCACAACTTTTACTTTAAAGGTAAACAGTTGTTTCCTCACACAGTTGTGTGACTGAGGCCTAAATAAACTGATTCCATCCACTCAGAGCCAATAATGCAATTTTTATGAATGAGTACAGGTGGTGCTTTTGTGGCAC
Organism: Maylandia zebra; assembly: GCF_041146795.1. Lineage (NCBI taxonomy): Eukaryota > Metazoa > Chordata > Actinopteri > Cichliformes > Cichlidae > Maylandia > Maylandia zebra. Next base: position 26,433,204 of record NC_135178.1, on the reverse strand, counting down.
AAAGATTTTCTGTTATGACATCTCAGGTCACCTGGAGATAATCCTGCCCCCTGATAGGATTACTTGTAAAAATAATTAAGTAAATAGATAAAGCTGATAATACTCGATAAAGCCACATTTTCGAGAGCGCCTAAGGAGTTAGTCAGGAACCAAATCTCATCCTCATATTCAGAACTTTTTTGTCGTGCTTTTAAAAATACACAATCTGCTGAGGTTGTTAGTTTAAAATTTTAGTAAGAGTTGTTGATTGGCAAAATAAAGAAGTGTTAAAGTACCCTAGGACTTGTACATTAATAAACCTAGGGAGTCATATAAAATGCATGTGCCAGAATCTATTTTATCATCAACTGTCCACACTCCCAGAAATTACCTCACACATCACTACATCTCTGTTTGACCTTGTGATTCACATGCAGGTCATTAAAACATGTCATTTTGTGTTAGTTTGTTTCATTTCAAGGTGCTGTCTAGCCTAGAGTCTCTGATAGAGAAAGGCCTTGTTTGGTGCTGGTTTAGTTAACCCTTGTAGTGATCAGCCTCAACAGCAGCCTCAGTCGCACAAAGACAGCTTTTCAAGCCCCACGTTTGGCAGGAAACCAGCTATTACAAGGTCAACACTGCCTTTATTACTTCTTATTAGTTTGGATTATACCTCATTGAAATGTTACATAAACACACACCCATATACACGTGCTTACTGAGCTATAAGCTCTCCAGAATTGCACTTGGAAATTCTGCCTCCCACCAATAGACATACCCTGGGGAGCTCAGGTAAACATTAGCTCTCTGTTTTCCTGTTTATTGTTTGGCTATAGGCTGTGACATTTCACTCGCTCATCACAGTTTGCGGGATGAAATTTTCGGTTTTTGTTTGGAAACACTGTCATATGTTTGTAACTAACATTTCAGAGATCTACATGGAAATGCACACAGAGTCAGTGAAGAATGCGCTACAGCAGACGTTAGCAAGGTGTTTCAAGCACTGACTATAATTAAATTGCGTTTCTTAGCTGTAATTGTGGAAGTGTGTTTTCCCCTCCCTTGTCTGTAAAGATTGTGTTTGTGAGACCCAAGGGCACTGATTGTTTAGAGTGTCTCTCCACTCTGTGTGACTCCGCTTTGCCGCAGGTGCTCAAAGTAACCCTATTGGAATGCAGCAAATGTGCCTCCATTGTGGCATAAGATGCATTTTATCAACGCCTATTTTTCCCCACTTCTCCGAGTACAATCATAGCTATTTCTGTGGCCTTGACGTCTAGCTAATACAATAAGTGTAGACATACAAACTTACACAGAGCCAAAGAAAATGCCCTTTTATTGGAGTGGAGTGAAGCCAGTTTGTTGAGAGAATGCATCAAACTGGGGTCTGTTTGTGTCCTTTTTAAAGCAAAAAAAATCTTGTAATGGAGTTTGAAGCATCTCCCTCAATTTTTCTTCTGGTTTTCAGTAAATTATAAGATGAGTCCAAGTAAACAACATGCATAAATACCAGTGCTGTCTTTTTGCAAGAGAAAGATGTACACGTCTATAAAGAAGAAGTAGGTAAATAGGAGTGAATATATAAAATGCTCAGTAGAATATGGCATTTATATTGACAGTCAGACCATGAAATACATCTCTTTTTCACTCCTACACCATCTCCCCCTCTCCTGTTTTCCTCTGTCTTCTCACTTATTATTCACAGACCATAGTCCATTGCTAAGTGCAGGTGAAAAAAGCCATTAAGTCACTGGCTGTGAGGCGTGTGCACCAATTCGTGTGTGTTTGTGTGCGTGTATGTAAAGTGACAGGAAGACAGATCGCTGCCCATTCTGAAACATGACATTCTAATCGCCTTGCATGTTAATTAACAGCCTTTATTGAAATGTTTCTTGTGGCGGGCGACACTGGAGGCTTAATGACTGGAGCGTTCAAGTTATGGCTGTGGAAAGAGATAGGTGTGTGCGAGTTTGTACAGGAATGTGCAGTGAAATGCATAGCAATGAGGAAAATCCCTTAAATGCTCTTCTTGATTCCTACTTCTGGTTCACATTAATCCAGCACTTGTTTGTGCATTTTCTCCTGCTCTTGCAGACTTCTTTTCCTTAATTTTCTTCCCTGAGTGGTAAGGTCGAAAGTGGTTTTGTATCTAAGTGAGTTCAGCGGGTTTTTTTGCTTTCTTTTCTTTTCTTTTTAAAAATCCCAGCAGGGATTTGGTGGTGACACTTGCGAAACAGGCTTAACTGACATTTCGAAAAATATTAAATATCCACCATATGCTCTTACTAGAGACAGCGTGGCAAGTTCTGTGTGTGTGTGTGAGTGTACATGTCATCTGAATGATTGCACATGTGCTCTAAAATAGAAGCACAAACACTGAAATGACTGATAATTCAGTACTGGGACTTTTGAAAGTCTAATTTTAATGAGCACTTTCCTGCTGTTTTAATGGTTTAAAGCACAGCTCTGTAAATTCATAAAATAAACACTTGTAATAGCTGGGGTTAAGGGGTTTGATTTAAGAAGCTTTTAAGGACTTATGTTTACAGTATGTAATCTAGAATGAATTCCACTATAACACTAAACAGTATTAAGATCAGTTTACCTTTGTCTGGCACCCCCTGAAAGTTATTAACCATCCTGACATAATAGTTTCATTTAAGTGTATTTTATCCTTGAATTAGGTTCTGTGTTTTTGCACTCTGTTGTCAATATTGCTTAATATTTTCACATAAATGTTCAAAAAATGGCTGAGAATGTCATTTAGAAATCACTCCTACTTCACTTGGCATACAGAGTCATCATGATGGTTCATTGTAATGCAGATTAAACGTTGAGATCCACCAGAAGCTGCATATGCAGTCAATATAATTTTTTTCTGACTAGGTTAAAGCAAATGTCTGTGCAATTTGTACGCTGGGTGTTTGGTGCAAATCAGCACAGAGCTACTTCCCTTTGCTTTCTGTCTGAACACACCTCGGAGCATAATGGAACTCGCCTGGAAAACAGTTCTGTCATTTTCCTCCATGAGCCAACGTGCTGTGCCTGTGTTGTCTCCAAGCAACACCACTGTAAATCAATCTTTTCTTAGCCATTGTTATGTTTAAACAGCCCCTCCCCCAGAAGTACCTTGTGTTTGTGGAGGTAGCTAACCCTTACTCTGTTGCTTGTACCTCATCTAGCTCTCCCACAGCAACATGTTCCCCTCCTTAATTCATATCTCTTCATTAGCTATAGCTTTCTCTTCCTGGCCCCTTTACTAGTTTAGCTGCCACAGCTCACGTCTGGAAATATTCAGAGCAAATTAATTACATAGATAATTACTCTGGGCCGACTGTTCAGCATTAATTTTGATCCAGTCTTTGCACCCTTAGAGCACTTTTGAGTCGGTGGAAATATTTTTCAGCACTTACTTGGTCGAGGGAGCAAACATTCTGTGTCAGAATTAAATAATTAACACTTAAACAACTTACATACATCAGTTTTGGATATATTTCTGCAATATTTTGCCTTGAATATTTGCTTAGTTGATAAACTTCGGCGTACCACCCACGTCTTCACAAAAAGAGCATATTCTAACACTTATACCACCATTCAGCTATGAGCTGCTGCCTCAGTCAAAACCCAAATATCAAATACATTTTTTCGAGTAACCTGTGCTGTAAGTTGAGAGCCCAACCTGGGGCAGCACCTCAAGGCTTACATCTTGAGAGGATTTGGGAGATGCCTCGACTATTGTCTCCTACAGAGGTAATCTGAGGTAAGCATATGGAGTTTCTCCAACAGAGGTAAGAGAAGACTTGATGCCATCAGATCTGTGTTGCTTTGCAGCTTCTGTTAAAGAGAAGTCTGCAACATCGGACTATCAGTTGCCATGTGTCAGAAATCCTTCTAATGTGGGTGGGAAGAGAGATTGGTTGTCAGACACCGTGAGCTGAAATGTTTCCTATAGGGAGCTAGGTGCCAGCTTCCAGTGATAAGTGGAGTTTCTGGTTGTTCTTGACACCCTTTCAAATGAGCCTTTAAAACCACTGGGCAGTGTCTTTCTTTGTTTCCGTTTCCGTTTTTTTTTTTTTTTTGTTGTTAGGATTAATCAATTCCCTCTAAGTGCCTCCTCCAAAAAACCTTAAGCACTAGCACCTTAAGAGCATGTTGCCTTCTTTGTTCTCCTAGCGCATGACATTTAAGGTTAGACTGAACTTTATAGACTGCACAACTACACTTGTCAACTTCACTTTTCTTTATATAAATTAAGTTTGCCGCCTTACTTTTCATGAACTGGCCAACTGTGGTAGAAAGTTGCAAATATGATTCAAGCCTGTGGTGTATACCATCCCCTCTCTTTATGTTACACCAGTTTAGCTGTCCACAAAGGCAATATATAAATAAATAAATTAAATAATGAAATAAATGAATAAAAAGAGAGAGTAGTTTTGAAAACCACAATATCCAACATTTAAATCTATCTTTAAATCTAATGATTCAGGCGCTCTAGGTGAGTAGTGGGATGATAAAAGCGACCTCTATGGGGTTTGATTAGGTTCTTTATGTTTATCAGAGTTGAATGCAAAATGAAAGATCATTCATGTTCTCTGCCCAGTGGCTAAACCTCAGTTGGTTACAATAAATAACCATATTTTACAAATGAAGAATTCTAAATCGAAATTACAGGTGGTATTATTAATACAACATGTCCTGTTCCTGAAATTAAACAGAAATGTTCTATGCTGTATTTGAAGTTTTGCTGTGCGTCACTAATCTTGTGTTAATTATTAAGAACATCCATTGCTTATAGGTTACTATTTAACCATTTATTTCAATGTACACTGCACTGTCAAAAGTATTTGTTTGTCTGCCTCCACTTGCATATGAACTATCCGATTCTTAATCCATGGGTTTAATATTATGTCAGTCAACCCCTTACAACTATAACAGCTTCAACTCTCATGGGAAGGCTTTGCAGGTTGAGGTTTAGGAGTGTGTGTATTGCAGCGCATTTGTAAGGTCAGACAGTGATGGACAGGAAGTGAAGGCCTGGCTTTCAGTCTCTCTAAATCATCACAAAGGTATTCTTCTGAGTTGAGGTCATGTCTCTATGCAGGCCAGTCAAGTTCTCCTACACCAAACTCACTCAACTCTGTCTTTGTGGACCTTGCTTTGTGCCCTGTTATGCATTCATGCTGGAACAGAAAGGGCCCATCCCCAAACTGTACCCACAAAGTTGGGAGAATGAAAATGGTTAAAGTGTCCTTGTATGCTGAGGCATTAAGAGCTCCTTTCCCTGGAACTAAGGGGTCGAGCCCAACTCCTGAAAACAACCCCACACCATAATCTCCCCTCCAATTAACTTTACACTTGCCACAGTATAGTCAGACAAGTACCTGTCTTCTGGAAACTGCCAAACCCAGACTCTTGAGCTAATCAGAATGCCACATGAACTTTAGAGGTCTGTAGAGGTTCACCCTGCAGAAAGTTGGTGACCTCAGTACACACTCTGCTGACCCCACTCTGTTATTTTATCTGACCTATCACTTCATGGTTGAGTTGCTGTTGTTCCCAGTTGCTTCCACTTCGTTATAATACCACTAATAGTTGACTGAGAAATATTCAGTGGCAAGGAAATTTCATGAATGGACCATTCATGAAAATTCATGGAGCTCCTGAGAGCGACCCATTATTTCACAAATTATTGCAGAAGCAGTGCACATGCCTGGGTGCTTGATTTTATACACCTGTTGCAATGGAAGTGATCAGAACACCTGAATCCAATGATTTGGATGCAATATATTGTATTTTTGCTTTGTATAATTAATAATCCACTGGTTGAGAAAACACCGATTTGTAATGAATACAATGATCAATTTAAGCATAATTAACAATTGTTATAGATGGAACATAGACAGCAAATTAAAGTTTCTTCCATTCTGTGTATTACAGCCACAGGCCTTATGACCTGCCTCCACAAATATTTGAGCCCATGCAATTAACGGCATTCTAATCGAAAATTATTTGACTTTTTGATTTTCCAAGGGCTCTTTCATGGACAGCCCCTCGGCCAGGTTACGTGAATGCAGCAGATGAAGGACATAGGGTGTGGTGACTGACAGACCAGGGACGTGGTGACAAACAGGCTCTATCCACAGACCTGCTATTGATTTCAGCTCAGAGGTCTCTGCTTGATATGGCAGCAGTCAGGGTCGGCCAGCCACCTAAGCTAGAGCTAGCAGGCTATTAGCCTGGAAAGGAAGATGCGTGCAAAGACAATATATTGTTGTCATGGTCAGAATCAGAGATCTCATACGTGCACTGCATGTTTATATCATAGCTGCAGGAAATAGTGCAAAAGGCAAAGAGGGATTTTTTTTATTTTGCTAAAACTCTTTCTGACTGCTTTTTTGTGTCCTCAGGCAACTTTCCTATAGTTTCTAAATTTGTTTGAGAACAATTTTAACCTTGAATAGGAATATATCATTTACTTTTTAAACTTAGCTACAGCTGCATAAGAATGTTCAAGACCAGTAATTTGTAATTTTGCCTTTTTATTCACGAAAGTGATCTTTGACAGAAGCTGACAGTGCTATATTATATTCCATGACTGGCTTCTCCATTATACTGCATTATTAACGCTGCATGTTGCCAGTATGTGGTTACTTGTATACCAGCAGTTTCTCTGGAAACTTTTCTTTACATCACTCTTGTTTGCATTTTTAATACAGTTTCCTTCACAGTGAGCATGCTAAAAGGTAGAGCTGACGCAAACTCTTAAAACCAGAGGGGGGTACGCATGCCCGTTGTATGATAAGGCCTCTTTCTTTTTTCCTAGCCAACCAGATACTTTTTATTTTTACTTGCAGTTTCTACCTTTTTGCCTCTACTTTGCTCCAGAAAGTAAAGCAAACAAGCTGTGCTTTGTTTAATAAGATGAATGTGAAACACAGAGGCTTTATGTTGTGTCCTGTTCTTTTCAGGAATGAGATTTTGACAACACATCAAGAAATATACATGTATATATTTTGTTTGCAAGGATCCATGACAATGCTGTCTTGCATGATATGGTTCCTGTGTGCACCCCTAATGACTAATGGTGAGTGAGTTCCAATGTAAACACGAGGAAGCCAGGTTATCCAGACACACCAATCTGGCCTGTTATGTCAATTACCCTGAGGTCTGTGTTAGCCTCGATCACGCTAGCTGTCTGCTGCCTATGGTGGATGGCATTAGAGGACTTACATTCTTCTGCCTGGCAAGATACCTATATGGTATCTGTATGGCATCAAAGATAGCCCAGATGCCCTTAGCATTTTCATCTGTTTGGTAGAACTCACTCATTACAGTACCTTGTGTTTTTTTAACATGCGACCTGCTCATTACCTCTGTTGACTGTAGCTACTTTGATCTATGACAGTCTACTGTTACAGCTCTGTGTTGCTGCTGCAGCTGCATATTTTATAAATAGGCATATTAGAGCTGAAAGAACATCTGTAGTTTTGATTAAGACGGATATGGTTGAAACGTCCACAAGTCTAAACCAGGCCAACCTCTTACTCACCTTGTTAGTGGCGGATGCTCAGTACACTGCAATGTGGATTTTCCCATGTGAATGCCAGTCGATCTGTTGTTTGTTAAACCCCTAAGAAACATCTAAGAAATGCTGTTGAATAAACTCTGAGCTTACGCAGTGGTGCCGACAGCACTCTTTTATGGAAGTGACCAGCGGGCTGATGAGATGCAATTGGATTGCATATCTGAATCACTGATGGTAGCATTATTTTATGGAAGCTGCTTTAACTGTGCCTTGGAGATTTGCCAGGTTGGTGTCTTAGTGTAGGGAGTTACAGTCCTCTTGGACTGAAGTTATATGTCCTTGTCCAAAGGAGTAGGAGGGTCAGCTTTTTATGTACTTTAATGATGAACAGATGAAATAAAGTGAATTCCTACTTTTTGATATATGGGCTTGTTTGTGATGCACAAAGTCCAATTTAATCAAAAGGGGTTGTATTTTACATTAAAAGCTGACATGGATCGGCTGTTGTTTTTTTGTTTTTTCCCCCCAACAAATTAGATGCCAAGCTCATCTGAAGTGTGTGCTGGACAATCTAGGAAATGTGCTCTACGCTGGTTTAAGCATCTACTCCATAAATTAATGGATCCTGAATGCTCCACCCGAAAGTTAAATGAATTACTACCTCTTAGCCATAGGTTTGTCATATAGGCCACCAAGCTTCATGAAAGCAACAGATTGCAAATTTGCTTGGAAGTAAAGTCTAATTTTCATTCTTGCTTTGTAAGGTAAATAAGTGGAAAGCCTGCAAGAAGAGTGATGAATGTGAGATTTGAGGATTACATGGGTCTGTATTGTAAAATGCATTATATTTAAAGAAAAGAGGACATGGAAACACAACAGTTTGTCAAGGGTTTTAACCTTCCTGTCGTGTCCAATTCTTGGGGTCAAAAAGTTTAACTGATGGCCGATGCCATCTCTCTGACCATTCATCCCACTTCTCTGATTGCTCGTTTTTATACCTCTTGTACTTTTGCCCTGTCTGGGTTAATATGCTACCGTTGCTTTCATTACGAGAGAGATCTCACATGAGACAGGCCTCTCACTGTGTTACACACACAGTGCCCACATGAATGTGCTCACACACAGCTACACATCAGATCAGTCCTTCCTTCTTTGACCTTGGCTGTGATATAGTCCACAGGCACCGTGACTCGTGCTTGCTGTTAAGCCTGACAGTTTGTCAGGTTAATTAAAATAGCCCTGTGGATTATTTTTTCACATTTTAAAAGGCCTTTTCTTCTTTTATGTTGTGTACTTTCATTGTGCCTGCTGTAATCTGAGAATAGGAGAACAGCAGAAGATAGCACTTCAGAATGGGTTTTTGGAGATAAATGCTAGAATGACAACCTGTGATGTTGGGGGAAATGGGGGTTAAAAATCCTGACATAGAGACAATAGTTTTCAATTGCAATGATGTGGAGAGTGGCAGAAATAACCCAAGTAAGCCTGACTATAGACAGCAGCATGATTGAGATTTCAAATAGGGCTGAGAAGCTTTTATATAAGAAGAGTTACAGTAGCAGCACAGCGCCAGGGCCTCATGCTTTTACGATGGAGTCACAGTTTTCAATGAGCCAGTCCATTTTTCACAGGGACGAATTGCTCCTGACAGTCCAATGGCTAGGCCAACATTTCGCAAAATGTAAAAGGTCTGGCGCAAATGAGGTCTGACCTTATCAATAGCTGGGACCCATCCATCTAAAAGCAGACCCCCTGTCGCCTCATGCAGCAGGACTGCTTACCTTTTCTCTCCTCCTTTCATGACTGCTTTTCATCTCTGAATTGCTCACTCACTCACTGCTGTAAGGTTCATTGTGCCTGTGCATTTTTTTCCTAGCCATTTCTGTCTTGGACTGTGAATTGGTCCCCATCTGGTTGCTTGTTTATCCATCCGTCACTTACAGTATGTCAGACACGATCTAGATTATAGCAGATAGAATTATGCATGCCTCCGCTTTGATTTGGTACTTTCAGAATTTATTTATTTGGTGAAAAAACATAAATGGCTCATCACAATCACCCCCCCCCCCCCCAAAATAAATAAATAAATAAATAAATAAATCCCAAAACACAATTAATAATGAATTTATTTATTTATTGCGCTTGATCAATTTTTTTTTTACTCTGTCAATCATATGCACAACATCTAAATTCTAACTTGGTTTGACTTCTGCCTTTTGTCCCTCATCACTTTTATTTATTATTTCTTTCTGCCTTTTTCTCATCACATTCATTCTACACGTCTCTTAGATTTTTAACCTACGTCATCCACTTGGCCATCAAATCCATCAAGCACATTGAAACTGTAGCACTGTGGCCCATATATCTGTGTAGGCGTGACACATGTACAGTAATGTGTGCGTCTTTGTGTTCTGCATTCTTGATGAATTATGCATAATTGTCAGGGGAGTAACAACACTGGTGTCTGGAAATCTTTTCAGCTGGAAACAAATGCATTGTAGGCGGTGCCTTATACTGTATAGTCATATATACAGTGTGCCGAAAGACATAATAATCGACCTCCACCACAATATTGATTTAGCTGAAAGGACTAAAAAAGGAAAGCTAGAAGGCCTCCTGTCATAAAATCAGCATACAGTAAAATAAGGGTAAAGGACAGGATTGAAATAAGTACATACAACAAAAGATATAATAAAACAATTTAGCCCTTTCGCCTTGTAAAGATAACATTACTTCCAAGTTGCAATTGACAGGATGAACATAAATAAAACTTTGTGGCTTCTATGACCCTCAAACTACATTTAACAGGCTGTCTTTGTGTAATCTCCACAGGTTTGTGTTTATGTGGATGAAAAGTAGCTCTGAATTTCATTTTCTTTACATATTTTTAGCTACTGAAGACTTGTAAAATCATTAATGGATTGAATGTCTAGTATCAAATTTTTTTTTAACATCTGTTTAAAAGACTAATCCCTATAAGCCTGCTCTTTTCTGTACCTTTGTTGACAATGGAAGTGATCTCTTGTGAACTGAAGTCAGTCTCCGTCTGTGTTTTGTAGCAAAGTTGATGGTATGATATTGTAGTGGCTGCATGCTAAACTAAGCCGAACAGAACTGAGCTCAGCTTGGCTGGGACTTGGGGCTCTCCCAAAGGAAAGCCAACCAGCTCACACAGTCAGATCTACACCAACTAGAGGAGACACTTTGGACAAGTTAAACAGTGATAAATCTGCATGCCAGTATGATTTAAACCAAGGTCGCTACTTTCTGTCGGTGCTGTGTCATATCACCGCCCCCACAGGTCTCATATTGTTTGCCACGTGGCTTTTTTAGAAGCAAGGGATGATGAAAGAGTGAGAGGTACGTGTGACAGGCTAAACTTGTGGAAGAAAAAGAACAAGCTTTGATTAATTGCTGTGGAGGTGATTGTGAAGGGAGATGCTGAGGGCGAACAGGTTCTACATTAGGTGTGTATGTGAACTGGCTTCTGGCTTGTTTTTATGTTTACACGTGTGCAGATATGAGAGTCTGTTTACACAAACAGCACGGGGAATGAGAGCTAATGAGATGAATAAGTAATGGTTATATTTAGACTTCTTATATCTTCTGCTGACCTCTGATTTTCCTAGCTTTGTGAAGCCGTATAAAGTGCTAACATCCACTATTAAATGAGGTGCCACTTATCTAAACCCAGATTTACACACACACGAAAAAAAGTTCATTGGAAACAATCTTGCTCAATATAAAATCAATCTTGCTTAGTCAGTGTATATAGGCTAGTATCACAAGTCACAATTTTTCCTGCAGGGAGCTTTAAAATCGACACAGCCTAAAGCAGCAGTGCAGACAGCTTGTGCTCATTTTACAAGTTTTATAACTGCAAAGGCGTCACCGAAGGGAGTGATATTTAGTAGAAAGGCAGCGGCCTAATGCTAAATTACAGAACGAATGCCAAGCAGTCTGAGGCTCCAAGAGTGTCCAATTCATTCATATCAAGTGAGGAAAAACTGGATGTTAGTGATTATAATGAAGGCATGAACTTAACTTAACTTAACTTAACTTAACTGAAGATCAGACCACATTTAGTAATCAGTTCAGAAATCCAAAGGCTTCCCAAACTTCTTTTTTACGACTGCACCTCAGGAGTTTTTCCATCCACACCATCATCAAGTGCTTAGTCAGAGGGATTCTCTGGCTTTTTCTTATTTGCATTTTAAGTTCTTATACTCTAAAAAGTATTCACATAACCAGTAGTCAAGCATAGTGGTCCAGGTTATGTTGGGATGTTATTGCTCGGGTGGTAGAACTGGTTGTCCACTAATGTCAAGGTTGGGTGTTCAGTCCTGCGCGTCTCCTAGGATCATATCAACGTATCTTTAGGCAAGACGCTGAAATCTAAGCAGCTCTACATGGCAGGTGAAAACCTTGCGCAGCAGCTTCACTGTTAATGTGGAGTGACCATGTGCAGCAGGGTTTTTTTAAAGCACTAAGGTAAAAAAGATGTGTTCAGTTCATTTTTATTCATGCAGTGACAGTTTTCAACCAGAGTTATCCCAGGCACTTAAAATTGTAAAATTAAGATGATACAGTGTTATAAACTTAGGAACTCTACTTCAGAGGCAGGCTGGAGAAAGGCAGTCCCTCTGCCTCAACCTGAGAAAATGAAGAGGAAAAAAGGAAGTGCCTAGAGAGCCGTTCTATTTACCATTTGCTATGACTAAAACTAACTCTGTACATGCATGTACAATCTTTTTTACAAAGATTTGAGCTTAGTTAAGTCTGCCCTAAAAAACCTGTCCTCACTTCATAACCTTACTTAATTATTTCCATAAGATTAGATGAGATTAGATTAGATTAGATTAGATAGAACTTTATTAATCCCTCGGGTGGGTTCCTCTGGGAAATTCGATTTCCAAAAAAGCACAGCACCGACAGAAGTTACAGAGTTACAGAATATTATTTATATATATATATATATATATATATATATATATATATATATATAAAACACCCAGCACGCCCCTGCGGGCGGTTTATCCTTCAAGCTCGGGTCCTCTACCAGAGGCCTGGGAGCTTGAGGGTCCTGCGCAGTATCTTAGCTGTTCCCAGGACTGCGCTCTTCTGGACAGAGATCTCCGATGTTGTTCCCGGGATCTGCTGGAGCCACTCGCCTAGCTTGGGAGTCACCGCACCTAGTGCTCCGATTACCACGGGGACCACCGTTACCTTCACCCTCCACATCCTCTCGAGCTCTTCTCTGAGCCCTTGGTATTTCTCCAGCTTCTCGTGTTCCTTCTTCCTGATATTGCTGTCATTCGGAACCGCTACATCGATCACTACGGCCGTCTTCTTCTGTTTGTCTACCACCACTATGTCCGGTTGGTTAGCCACCACCATTTTGTCAGTCTGTATCTGGAAGTCCCACAGGATCTTAGCTCGGTCATTCTCCACCACCCTTGGGAGCATCTCCCATTTTGACCTCGGGACTTCCAGGTTATACTCGGCACAGATGTTCCTGTACACTATGCCGGCCACTTGGTTATGGCGTTCCATGTATGCCTTGCCTGCTAGCATCTTGCACCCTGCTGTTATGTGCTGGATTGTCTCTGGGGCATCTTTACACAGCCTGCACCTGGGGTCTTGCCTGGTGTGATAGACCCCAGCCTCTATGGATCTTGTGCTCAGAGCTTGTTCTTGTGCTGCCATGATTAGTGCCTCTGTGCTGTCTTTCAGTCCAGCTTTGTCCAGCCATTGGTAGGATTTCTGGATATCAGCCACCTCCTCTATCTGCCGGTGGTACATACCGTGCAGGGGCCTGTCCTTCCATGATGGTTCCTCGTCTCCCTCCTCTTTCTTGGGTTTCTGCTGCCTGAGGTATTCACTGAGCACTCGGTCAGTTGGGGCCATCTTCCCAATGTATTCTTGGATGTTCCTTGTCTCATCCTGGACTGTGGTGCTGACACTCACCAGTCCCCGGCCCCCTTCCTTCCGCTTAGCGTACAGCCTCAGGGTGCTGGATTTGGGGTGAAACCCTCCATGCATGGTAAGGAGCTTTCTTGTCTTTATGTCAGTGGCTTCTATCTCCTCCTTTGGCCAGCCTATTACCCCAGCAGGGTACCTGATCACGGGCAGGGCGTACGTGTTGATGGCCCGGATCTTGTTCTTACCATTCAGCTGACTCCTCAGGACTTGCCTGACCCTCTGCAGGTACTTGGTGGTTGCAGCTTTTCTAGCGGCCTCTTCATGGTTCCCATTCGCCTGCGGGATCCCCAAGTACTTGTAACTGTCCTCTATGTCTGCAATGTTGCCTTCTGGTAGTTCAATCCCCTCAGTTCTGACTACCTTCCCTCTCTTTGTTACCATCCGACTACACTTCTCCAGTCCGAACGACATTCCAATGTCATTGCTGTATAGCCTGGTAGTGTGGATCAGTGAATCGATGTCTCGTTCACTCTTGGCATACAGCTTGATGTCATCCATGTACAGGAGGTGGCTGACAACTGCTCCGTTCCGTAGTCGGTATCCGTAGCCAGTCTTGTTAATGATCTCACTGAGGGGGTTCAGGCCTATGCAGAACAGCAGTGGGGACAGAGCATCTCCTTGGTAGATCCCGCACTTGATGGTGACTTGTGCTATGGGCTTGGAGTTGGCCTCTAGTGTTGTACGCCACATCCCCATTGAGTTCCTGATGAAGGCTCTTAGGGTCCCATTGATCTTGTACAATTCTAGGCATTCCAGTATCCAGCTGTGGGGCATTGAGTCATAGGCCTTCTTGTAATCAATCCAGGCAGTGCACAGGTTGGTCAGTCTGGTCTTGCAGTCTCGGCTGATTGTTCTGTCTACCAGTAGCTGGTGTTTTGCGCCTCTGGTATTCTTGCCAATTCCTTTCTGTGTCCCGCTCATGTATTGACCCATGTGCCTGTTCATCTTAGCCGATATGATGCCTGACAGGAGCTTCCATGTAGTACTGAGGCAGGTTATTGGTCGGTAGTTGGAGGGGACCGGTCCCTTCTTGGGGTCCTTGGGGATCAGGACCGTCCGGCCTTCAATTAGCCATTCCGGGTGTCTCTCGTTAACTAGCAGCTGGTTCATTTGTGCTGCCAGACGCTCGTGGAGTGCAGTCAGCTTCCTCAGCCAGTAGGCGTGAACCATGTCGGGCCCTGGTGCTGTCCAACTCTTCATACTGGAGACCCTTTCTTGGATATCTGCCACTGTGATGGTTACTGGACCCTGTTCAGGGAGGTCGCTGTGGTCTGCCCTCAGATCCTCTAGCCACTGAGCATTGCCGTTATGGGTTGCATCCTTCTCCCATATGCTCTTCCAGTATTGCTCCGTCTCCAGCCTTGGTGGTGCTGTTCTCTTATTGTTCCCTTGCCACTGAGAGTACACCTTTGCTGGTTCTGTGGAGAACAGCTGGTTTATTCTCCTGCCTTCTATCTCTCTGGTGTACCTCCTCAAGCGGCTGGCCAAGGCTGTGAGTCTTTGCTTGGCAGTTTCCAAGGCCTCAGGTATGGACAGCTTGCTGTATTTCTTAGGCACCTTATTTGTCGCACCTTTCTGCAACTCCGTTAGTTGGCTAACCTCCCTCCGTGCTACTTTGATCTTGCCCTCTAGCCTCCTTCTCCATGGAGGGTACTGCCCCTTGTCGCTGTTCAACTTGTAGCCAAGCATCTCACTGATCACTGTTGCCGTATTGTAGATGAGCTTGTTAGTGTCGGTAATCGTGGTTGTAGGTATTGCCCGTAGTGCTGCATTAACATCATCTAGCAGACCTTCTGAGGGTACTTCACGTAATCTTGGTAACCGGCTACAGGGGATCCAGGTTTCAAGCTTGGCCATGATCCTATTTTTCAGGTCAGTTCCTCTCGCACTCAACGATCCTTCTCCTATCGCACTTGGGGCTATGTACCCAATCTCGGGTGATGATATCTCCCCCCTGACCTGGCGTCCTGACTCCTCCTTGCCGTAGCATTTGTGTTGTACCTCGTCAATCTCTAGCTGTGAGAGCAGTCCCTTCTTTCGAATGTTGGAACACTGAGCTACTAGTTGTTTCGCCGTCATTGTGGATGTTGGGTATCGAAGAATCCATAGGTCCCTCATCCTATTCATGTAGCCCCTTCCGCCAGGGTTACTTGCGTAGTAGCATTCCAACAATGCCCTGTTTTTGTCTCTTGCCCACCGATGCCTTCTTTATATATATATATATATATATATATATATATATACACACACACACACACACACATATATAAATACAGAGACAATATAAATAAAATATACGAAGGGGATAAATAGGAATAAAAATAAAAATACAAGTGAATTGCACATTTCAAGTATTGAGTCTATTGCACCGTTGACTATTTACAAAAGTATTGCACAAAAGGTATTGCACAGTGAGGTGAAGAGGCACTACAGCTTAGTTGTTCCCCCCTCCTTTGTCCTCCTGTTTCCCCTCCCTCTCCCCTCCAGGGAGGAGTTAAACAGTCTGATGGTGTGTGGGACAAAGGAGTTTTTAAGTCTGTTAGTTCTTGTCTTTGGGAGAAGCAACCTGTCACTGAACAGACTCTTCTGGTTGTTAATGGCCGTGTGCAGAGGATGCCTGGCATTGTCCATAATGTCCATCAGTTTCTTTAATGTCCTTTTCTCTGCCACTGTCACCAGAGTGTCCAGCTTCAGGCCGACCACAGAGCCAGCCTTCCTGATCAGTTTCTCCAGCCTGCATGAGTCCTTCTTTGCTGTGCTGCTCCCCCAGCACACCACAGCATAGAAAAGTACTCCAGCAACCACCGACTGGTAAAACATCCTCAGGAGCTTCCTGCAGATGTTAAAAGACCTCAGCCTCCTGAGGAAGTACAGTCGGCTTTGGGCTTTTTTATACAGGTGCTCTGTGTTGCATGACCAGTCCAGTTTATTGTCCACCCACAGCCCGAGGTACTTGTACTTGTTGACCACCTCCACCTCCTCCCCCTCTATCTGAACCGGCAGTGGACCTGCTCTAGACCTCCCGAAGTCCACAACCAGTTCCTTAGTCTTTGAGGTGTTGAGTTGCAGGTGGTTTGTGTGACTCCATGCGACAAAGTTCCTCACCAGACTTCTGTACTCCTCTTCCTGATCATCCCAGATACACCCCATGATGGCCGTGTCATCTGCAAACTTCTGAATATGGCATAATTCAGAGTTGTAGCAGAAGTCAGAGGTGTACAGGGTGAAGAGAAGAGGGGACAGCACAGTTCCCTGTGGTGCTCCTGTGCTGCTGACCACTGTGTCAGACGTGATGTCCTTCAGCCTGACGTACTGTGGTCTGTCGGTGAGGTAGTCGGAGATCCAAGCCACCAGGCAGGGGTCCACCTCCATCCTGTTCAGTTTTTCCTGAAGCATACAGGGCCGGATGGTATTAAAGGCACTGGAAAAGTCAAGAAACAGTATCCTGACCGTGCCTTTTCCCCCATCCAGGTGTGAGTGGGCTCTGTGTAGGAGGTACAGGATGGTATCCTCCACTCCGACACCCGCCTTGTATGCAAACTGTAGTGGGTCCTGGGCATGTTGTACCTGTGGTCGGAGGAGGTTGAGGAAGAGCCGCTCTAGAGTCTTCATAAGATGTGACGTCAGTGCCACCGGTCGGAAGTCATTCAGCTCATTGGGCCGGTTCTTTTTGGGGACCGGGACGATGCAGGATGTCTTCCATAGGGCGGGCACTCTCCCCAGTCGCAGACTGAGGTTGAAGACTCGTTGTAGCGGCTCCCCAAGTTCAGCAGCACACGCCTTTAGCATCCTAGGACACACCTTGTCTGGGCCTGCTGCCTTTCTGGGGCGAAGCTTCCTCAGTTGTCTCCTGACCTGATCCACTGTGACACTGGGAGATGTTTGGGAGGAGGGGAGGGGGGGAGATGTCTTGCTGCTGAGAGAGGGATTGGAGGAGGGGGGTGTCATGGTGTCAGGAAGGGGGGGAAGCGAGGGAGGAAGGAGAGTGGGGATTGGACTCTGTAGTGAAGGTGAGGGTGGGGGGGTTGTGGGCTGGTCAAACCTGTTGAAGAAGTTGTTAAGTTCGTTTGCCTTCTCCACAGTCCCCCC
The DNA here is from genome assembly GCF_041146795.1 of Maylandia zebra. Lineage (NCBI taxonomy): Eukaryota > Metazoa > Chordata > Actinopteri > Cichliformes > Cichlidae > Maylandia > Maylandia zebra. The sequence continues at coordinate 26,415,629 of NC_135178.1, read as the reverse complement.
CACTGTGCTTTTCTTGGTGTTGTGGCCTGTGATGGTTTTCACACCATTCCAGACCTCCCTCATATTGTTCCTCTCCAACTTCTGCTCCACCTTCCTCCTGTAGGTGTCCTTTGCTTCCCTCAGGCAGCGTTTCACCTCCCGCTGTGCTGCCTTCATCTCCTCCTTCACTTTGCTCCTGAAAGCCTTCTTCTTCATGTTGAGGACAGCTTTGACTTCCTGTGTTACCCACGGTTTGTTATTAGGATAACACCGTACCGTCTTAGCAGGGGCGACCGTGTCCACACAAAAGTTGAGGTAGTCTGTAAGACAGTGTGTCGCCCCCTCTATGTCTTCACCATGTGGGCTCAGGAGCACATCCCAGTCTGTGGTGTCATAACAGTCCCTCAGAGCATCCTCCTTTTCTGGGGTCCATCTCCGGATGGAGCGCGTTGTGACCGGCTGCCTTTGGACGAGGGGTGTGTATTGTGGCTGTAGGTAAACCAGGTTGTGGTCTGACTTCCCTAGTGGGGGGAGGGGGGTGGCTCTGTATGCATCTCTCACATTAGCATACAGTAGTATAACGACTTGTTATCATGATTGTAAATATATTAAAAGTAACATTATGTCGAATACTTTACGAAAGTGCATAAAAGCTGGCTGTAGATTTTGCAGAAGATTTCAGCATGTTGCAGAAGTGCAAAACCTGCCTTCTTCCCTGCAAGTAGACGCTCTGCGACACGATGCTGCAAAATGCAAGCAGATGTTGGTCTTTTAAATGGCTGTCGCTCTGGTTTGATGAATGATTCAACCTCACCTGAGAAGGCTGCAGCGTTCCAATTCTCCAGACGGCCTACGTATGTGCGGCGCAACTCTAGATGGGTTGAAAACATTGGTTTACTAAATAATCCGCCCCCATTCTGCAGCCAGTTAATGTGGCCATTAGCGCACATGCAGGATAATTGCCCATTATGTTCCATTGAAAAGCAGTCCATCCAGCATTACTGACTACATTAGCAAAGCTTTATTTTTTCTTGAGCTGGAGGACAATCAAGAGTCAAGATGCCTTAATTAGAGGATAGGGGTTCTGTGGGTTTAGGGGCTTAAACACAGTAAGACGTTTTCAATAAATCTAATATTTTATTCTTGACGGTTTTTGTTTTTTTTACCAAATGTTTGGAGTTTAGATCATCAGTTTCCATGGATATATTTGGTAGACGTTTTGCTTTTTGTATTGCAGAGTAGGCTGTACACAAAGGCTGATATGAATTAAAAAAACAAAAAGGTTATAGGGCTGCTTTTTTTTGCTGTACTTAAAATACTTTTGTATTTTTAAAATGTTCGCTTTGTTGATGATTTGCAATTTAAGAGTAGCTTGCTTTTACTTTTTCCCACTTTATTTCTGGCAAACACACATGCATACACACACACTGTGTTTGTACTAGTGTTGATTTGGTAAAAAAGTGAGTTTCTTAAAAGTGAGACGAGGGAAGTGCTTGGTTTTCTGATGCAGACAGAAAATAAGTTAAACTCTAGGTCATTTACCATGGTAACTGTTAGGATAATTGTTGAGCATAATTGTGATGTCGCTGAAACGACTTTAAGATTCTAAAAGAGCAGAAGGACATTAAGTGCATACTGTATTTTGAAAATGAGCAGGCCTGTTGGAAAAACAGAGTGCAGTTGTCCAACACAGCAGACTGTTTTGTCCGTACCTTTAGTCTGAAATGAAAAATACAGTAATTGCCCATTTCCCACTCCCCAGTTTCTTTGTTGCATTATGAATAGGAAAAATGCATCTTTTCTTACAACATAATAATGAGAGGCATGTTTGCATGTGTGCACAAAAAGGAAAATAAACCAAAACGTGTCCAAGTGCTCGGAGTTAGTTTGACATTTACTAACATATATAAGAAAATATTTACATAAAGAGGATCAAAAAAAGGGGGATGAATAGTACAGATGTCAGAGTTCAAGTTAGTAGATCAGTCTCTCTTTATAATGCAGCTGTACACTTTAAAACTTGGACATCTACCCAAGATTTGAAGTCAACACACACCTTGTTTTGTTTATTCCTTTTTGGCCTTGATATATTTTTAAATCTTTACTTTAAAAATAAATCAGGTAAGGCTCATGATCATGCCAGGACCTCTGCAGGCTGTACCACTGAAATCAAATGCCCAAAGATAGAGTGCACCGATCTGGCCGTAACTCACCTTGAGGCGAGTAGCTGTTTTATCAGACAGCTTCCAGGTCGCTCACCACGATCAGCGCGGTTTATATTTCCAATATGACACCAAAGTAAACAATGCAGTTTAAAATAATAGTTTCTACTTGTATTAATGCAGTGTACCCAGAGGTTTGTGTTATATAATTTATATCATATTGTGGGAAAAACAGATAAGAGACTGATCATGCCAGCCAGAGGTACAGAGGAAACTTCAGATTGCTTCTCTTAAATACACTTTCTCCACTCCTTCCTCCTTTTCTACTAAGCTTCCTTCTTTCTAGTGGAATTTTGAGGACATTACCTACGAAGCAGAGTTGTTACCCTTTCTGAAGAATCCGATGCAGACAGATGTCTAAACGGCTGCCCACAGTTGGAAAGCACTAGAAGAGCAGTTAATTGTTGAGATCTTAGAAGAAAAGTATGAGCTCCCTGCATGTACACTGCTGACTGGATTTTCTGGCTCAGAGGCTGTGAGACACAAGCTATTGCTAATTAAACGCAGGGCCTTACTCGCTAAATTTAATGATTGTTTCACACCCCAACGATAAATCCTTCTCCCTCCTAAGGTGCAAATGGAACTCTGCCATCTTCCCTCTCATCTATATGATTGTGTAGTGGGTCATCTGCAGCAGGTTTTGTAATTAATGTAAAGAAATAAAGAGATAAGGCTCGGAAAAAGTTGTCTGAATGCTTGATATGATGAAATTATTAACCACTCTTTATGTTTTTTTGTGTTTCTTGTAATATCAATGAACCCTGAAATTAACTGCTGCTCTTGCTATTGAACAGGGATTGTTTTGACATCTGGAGAAGATTTTTGTGATAAACTAGTAAAAAGTATAGAACAAGCCATTTCTTAATATTAGATTGTAACTAACAGAGGGCCGCTGTGTACAGATGACCTCAGGGAGTCGTATAAAGGACAGTGGTAAAGATGGAAAAGGAGCATAAACAGGAACACTAACGATCGTTGTATTAAGCCGGGGTAAAAGAAACAGTAAGCACTAGAGGGCACTCTCTGTCTCCTTACCCCTAGGCACAGGTCTGTTCACAGGGGTAGCTACACACTGCAGCCACACGAACATGCGCACGCTCACACAGAGAACATGCTGAACATTCAAATATGAAAGTCAGAATGAGATGTTCTCACAGCTACTAGGAGACAATCAATTTGAATTGTATTAATCAGTGCTTGCACTCAGACCCTCTCTAGTTCACTATTCAATTACAACTGTTACATCTCATCCCATTCTTGCTTTCTCTCTCTCTAGTTCTCCTCTCTCTCTCTCTGCTCAACTCGCTCGCTCTGCCTGGGTCTATATCAGTGTCTCCTACTGTAGCCACTATCTATATTACTATTTCCCCATTGTTTTTTCCCTGCAGTAGCATAGATGATAGGTTTTAACCTAATGAAAAGCACTTCTGTTGAGATTGAAAAGCTCCTTAAACACATCCCAGCAAACTCTTCCTCCTCTGCTCCTGTTTTTCTCCCTCACCCTCTCCTCCTCTGATTTTTTCCTTCCTTAATTTCCTGTTGTGCACCCCCCACCCCCACCCCCCTTCCCTGTCCTCCCCCTTGACATTTATGCTTCAATGGTTCCACCCCTTATGCATCTTGCTACCCACCACTTTTTTCTGCAATCCTTATATCTATCTCTTCCCCCCACCCACCCTCCCCCTCTTTCTATGCTAAATGGGCTGCATTACTGTAATGAGCTGGTAATTTATGGAGGGGGAGTGCAGGACTTGTATCATTTGCCCATTGAGTGTTTGGCCTCCCTAAGCTCACCCTCTCCCTGTGGAAACGCATGCATACACTCTGAGAGCCAGGTCCACACACAGAGAAAAAACAAAGTAGTGTGCAGACACACATTGCTACAAAATCACGTACTTATGTAGAAAAATAAAAGGAGATTTAAAAAATGTTTAGTTCTATTTTTTAGTTCTATTTTAAAAAATTGGGGTGTTAAGCAACTGCCGCAGCCAGCTGCACTGTTTAAAACCGAGTAACTACTATTGCTGTCACATACAATGCAAGCCCACATTTCGTGACATACATACTACCACATGTTCACTTGATGAAATTGAGACTGTTAAAGACAAAAACGTGAATACCCGAAAATGTCTTGTTGGTGTTTCGCTTCCACTGAGTTCCTCGTTTCATCGGTTCACAGTCACAGGTTACGACCATCGTCATGATGGTCACAATTCTCATTGTGGGACGTGTTTCTGTTGTGGTCGTGTAACTCAATAGCTTTCAGTTGAAAGTCACATAGAAGTTAGCAATCAAATATGTTTATACAGCAAGGAAGGAGGTGGGAGATGAGGAAAGACAAAAACTTTGAGGGAGGGAGGAAGGAAAACGATGCAAACAGCGGGGAGGCTTTGTCACACGCTGCTGTTTGTCTTTGCTCGTGACCCTTGCGGAAGATGAAAGGCAACGTAAAGGTTCAACTTCACATGACTCTGACATTATAAATAATTTGTATGTTTGAATTGCACACTGTACCCATGCACGCAGATGGCCTCCCACGGGGATGTTAAACACCATGGCGACAGGCGTTGACCCTAGTCGTAAAGAAGCTAAAGGTCAACACGGCTACTAAGGAGGTAGAGCGACCCTGAACACAGGAACATCCTTTAGAGAGAGGATCAGGAGGAGGGGGAGAGACAGAGGGAGGAAATCAGAGAGGTGAGGGTAAAGAAAACATTAGAGGGGAAAGAAAGGAAGGATTGAGAGCAAGGATTGAGAGACGTGAATGAATGGAGATGATGAGCCAAGCGAATCGAATAAATGACGGGAGAGGTCAGTGCAGGATGGACAAAAGGATCAAAGGAAATGACTCTGTCGAAACTGCTATCTGATCTTTAGGCAGAAGCAGCCTCATCGTCTACTACAGCCCCACTTGTTAGAAAAAGTAATAAAAAGCACATGAGCAGAAACACATAGTAGGTGCCTGTTTGTTTGCTTTGGGAGAATTTTCGATAATGAAGAACAAAAGGGTATTTTTCATTGCACGGTGATTTAATTTAAAAAGTTTTCCTCAATAAGATTCTCGGTTGATTAGATTTAAGCTAAACTACAATCCCATTGCAGTTGTCAGCACGTTCCTGTAACATTCGGGCAGATCAGTAATATTCAGGTAGATGAAACATTTATGATGACACAAACATATCTATTTCCTTTGTTCTACATATAATATGAGGGAAAGTGATTTCCCAGCACACCTCTTATAGTTCTCCTTGTTAGATTTGAGCAAATTATCCTTCAAAGACAAACTCTCACATGGCTCTTTAGCTGCACAAAATTTGGTCTATTGTGTATTTCTGGCTCTTACGCTGACTATGAAGTTACCTCTTGAATAAAAGTGCTTTGTTTTTTATGGGACATTCCGACTGTGCCGCAGTTTGAAAACAAGGTTCTTAAACTGTCATTTTACATTTAAGAGCACTTATCAATTTCATAGACACCGTCAAAGCAGCATTCTCGAGTAAGACATGAGTTATTCTGTGTGCATTTGAAATGAGCCTTGGGAAAGGTTAGCCATAAACTGAAAAAGATGTTTGATCTATAGCCAGGTATTGATCAAAAACACTGTCTAAGCTCATGAAAATGTACACGTGTGTGTGTGTGTGTGTGTGTGTGTGTGTGTGTGTGTGTGTGTGTGTGTGTGTGTGTGTGTGTGCATGCGTGTGTGTGTGTGTGTGTGTGTGTGTGCGTGCGTGTGTGTGTGCGCGCGCGCGCGCGCACTGGTGTACTTTGGCGGAGTGTGTGCAGTGTATACAGTAATGGCACTTGACGTGTGATTTGAGTTATGGCCAGGTATTGATCAGAAAACATCGCAGCGGCTTTAAACTTTACTGTCGAGCTTTTGGTGAGACCTGACTAAGTGTTATTATAGACTCATGAGTCATTAGGAGTTTCTATAAAAGAGACTGAACTCACAACATAGAGAGATAAGAAAGTAACACTTGTTTCTTTTTAAATGCAAATGCAACTTTTCATTGATAACTGCTTCTTGTTATCTTTTGAAGCAATAAAAGTGCAACACGTTTAAACTCCTGCTTCATTTCAATGTTGTGATAGTTTTAGGTTCAAAATCACTTTTCTATAAAATAGTTCCGGCATATTAAAATTTTCAGTGTTACTTACTTACTTAGTCTATTGAAACAACATATTAAAGGAGGACAGTGATCATTGTGACATCACAACATTGAGGATGTCCTTGGTGGCTTGTTTACACGCAGTTTCTTTTGGTACTTTCATTAAAACCTCCTTAATAAACAAACAAACAAAAAGAAATACTTGCTTCACACAATATGTTACACATAAGGCCTTTGTTTTAGGTTCACGTACTTACAAAAAACTAGAAGTCATGTTGCTGAAATTCAAGGAGACGTGGCATATCCATTTTAAAAAAAGTTGGATTCAATCGCACTGCTGTCTAAAAGTCAACGCAACATTGTGGGTCGTTTTTCTTATCGGTTTTAGGATCAAGTGAAGACTCGAGCCTTTTCTTTGGGTGGGTCTGCCTGCTATTAACGGTCAAGTAAACAAATTGTTGTACAAGAAATTGGTATTTTGGCATTTGTTTTAGGGCTGTCTCAGGGGCTAAGTAGGCCCCAATTCATACACAAACGAAAACCACAGACAGACACACACTGTCTAGTGATCATAACAATTTGGAAGGTTTTGTCAGGGGTATGGAAAGAGGAAGTGTATGTCTGGTTAATGTTTCCCGCTGGGTTAAAGTGGACTGAGTGGACTGTTAAAGACTTGAGATAAGGCATAGACACAGACTTAGTGGCACTTGGAACGCTGTGTGTATTAGACAGGGTCATAGGGGTATTTCAGAGGCGGTACGGGTAATAAAAAGGGTTAGGTGTGGCACGGTAGAGGACTAAAATAAAAACCATTAAGTGTGCTTGTCATCGTCTTTGTGTTGGATAATATTCACTGCACCGAGTGATGCTGCTAATCGCATTTTCACCCCATGTGGGTGAACAGCTCGCTATTTTGTTTATTTTTCTATGATAAATTATTTTGCAGTCATAATGATTTAGCTTTCAATGCTTGTTTGTTGTATCTCAAGCCACACTACAGTGAAAGAACAGATGAGATCTCCTTAAAAGCTCTCTTCTCTCTCACCTTCCAGACAAGTTCAGATCGCATTAGGATTGGCAGAGAATACTACGGTATGATAACCTGTACTCTTTCTAAGCAGTATGCATCAACAGCTAGTTTTCTTCCGGATCCTAATAGGAATGATGCAAAAGGGGCCCATTTCTGGGCTCTGGATCCAATAGTAGCGTGTAATTACCTTTAAGACCTGCTCCCTATGTTAAAGGATTAGCCATAATCCATAACCAAACCCATAACTATTGCTATGCTACGTTAATTCCAGTTAGATGCATGCAACACACAGTTCAGCGAATATGAGGCCACCTGTCTTTTTCCTCTTTCCCCATCTTCATTTCCTCTCTTCCTCTTGCTCAGATTTTCATTTTGAAAAGAAGTTGTTAAGCTTTATGCCCCTCCATCTGTGATGTCAGAATTGGATAGCAGTTTCCCTGTTGTATACAATCCAAAATAAGGAATGAGAGAGAGGGAGAGCGAGGGAGAGAAAGCAAGAGTAATGAGAGAGAGAGAAAAGGTGGGGAGGATTAATATCCTCATAGGAGAGGTGCATTGGAGCAGAGGTGCTGTAGGTTTGAAATAGGGCTTAATATCCTGCTTTTACTGCTTATGGCTGTGGGAACCTCAGGTTGTGTGTTTTGTGAGGCTGTAGTCTCTTTCTTGATTTTGTCTTTGGAGAAGAAAGATGTAAACATATAAAACCTCCACACGGTTTATGCAAATAACTATGCAAACAAAACCTGTGAGTGTATTAATTTCAGCATTTACACACTCCAGTGGGGGCAGAAATCCTACAAGTTGTGGTAACGCTGGGAGGCATGTACCAGACAAAGCATGATCAAGAAAGAACTCACTTACAGGGCAGCCAGAGGATGATGTCCAGCCAACGGGGGGGTTGGTTCAATGAGGCAGCAGGAGGGAAGAACCCCCAACTGTCATGGAGACCGTGTGATCGATCGCAGGTCCATCTCTATCAAGGAACTTGTGACAGCTGACTGTACACCCGTCTCTCCATGTTAAAAGAAGTCAGACGCAGGTGACCACATAAGTGTGACTGAGAAGACATTGTTCGGTTTAGAAGTGAAGGAAGAAGCTGTTAAAGAAGCACTAAAACTCCAAAAGGTTTCCAGATACAGGCGACAGCAAAGAATCCCCAACAAAAAACACTCCGAGCTCCAGAATTTGCCTTTCTCAATAAGGCCTCCCACCCGTCGATGTAGAGAGATCGCTGATGATAATGATTATCATTAGCATTTAATGGGTTCTTTTACTGGAATTACTCTGTATGTGTTCTGGTTAAGTATATTAAAATCAAGATTTTGTTTGATACCACAGTGAAATCACATTCACGGCAATAATTGTGCAATTTTATGAGCAGGGAGGTCTTTTTGATCACACATTCCTAATAATCTTCTCAGAATTATATCAGTGCATTCAAATACTGTGACACAAATCACAATAGTAAAAGATTCTGGGCCACCGATGCAGGAAACCCATTCCGCTGAAGCTCCTGGCGCACAGTTTCTGATCTAATGTTAATGCCAAAGGAGGTTTGGAGCTCCGCAGTTACTGAATCAGCAGAGAACTGGCCTCTGCAGTCGGCAACCCCACTCTGTACCTTTGCATCGTCTGCCACTAAGTTGTGGCATTCACATCAAACACAAGTTTTTAACTCATTCATGTTAGGGACATCCCCAGCAGTGAATGATGCGAGAAGGAATTCAACCAATATCTAGGAACAACACAAAACAATATATTTTCACAATTTACAACGAAGTCCTACAATTTTGCTTTTTCCTGTCCCTATTTAAAACCAAAGTTGGTCCACATTGCTCCCCGCCTGGTATAAATATGCATTATTGTTAGCCTGGCTTTGTGTGTATTTTATGATCCTTTCAAACTTCATTTCATCTTTAGTTTGAATGCATCACAAGAAGTGATGGAAGTAAAACCTTGAAACATTGAAAACAAAAACTAAAAAAAGTATTATCCTTCCTTTGTTGATTGGGGAATTGTTTCATCTGAAGACAAAAAGGACAGTGAATAGCTGAGCATAAAAAGATACATTTGAACATACCTGAAACTTCACGACAAAATACAAGGCTACAAAACTATGCGGAGCTACAAAAATACCACATTCCTCACATACGAATAGCTTTCACAGTTTTGCTATCTTTCTTTTTGTTATCTTTTTAGGAATGCACTGTTTACACATTTACATCTGGCTGCAGCCTCCAGAGTGGGATGTTTTAGCACCTGAGGCTCTTCACTTAAATATCTATGGGTTAATGGCCTTGCTAGCACCTATCTACATGCACTGACAGTGAGAGAGGAGGAAACGCTACTTCACAGGTACTGACTTGTGTTAGTAAATGTCAAGGGTATTTAAATTGTTAATAAAACAATTAAGTCTGTTTGGATCCAGAGCAGGAGCCCACCAAGTTCCTGATTTAGACTGGTAATATGATCAGCTGACTCAGGTCTTGAAAAATTATGCCAGCCTCTTAAGTGCTTCATTTTTGCACGAGTGTGTGTGTGTGTGTGTATGTCTAGTAGAGAGAGAGAGATTTGGTGAAGGAAGGCCTGTTGTAGGTCACCTCTGTGATAGCGCCATCTCTCCTTATCACCCCTTCACTCTGTCTATCTGTCCTTGCTCATCACTCTTCCTCTCTATCTCTCACCCTCTTTCTGTCACTCACTCACCTTTCCAATCCTCAAACTTCACATCCTCGCCGCAAGGTTATCGCAAATCAGCTACTAAAACAGTTCTGTATGTGTGTACGTGTGCATTATTTTCACATGCGAGATCAGACTAAATATCAAAGTCACTTTTTCGTTTTCTTTTTTTTTTGGTACTGGCTCTACCTCGCCACTTAAACATCTCGGGGTCTGAGAAGTCCCTCTTTGTGAGAAAGGCACACATCCCTAAAAAGCACGTAAAATCATATAAGTGCACACTGCCGCACAATTGCATGTGGCAGCTGGTTTGCATCAGATCAGAGGCTGATTGCAAAAATGCACGTGCCCTCCGCACACTACCTTCTCCCTGCCCTCTGGCTAATTAATTTCCCAGCTCGAGCATGTCCCACCACAAAGTGTTCTCCCTCCTTGTGTCACACTCAATCTGTTCCTCCTCTCCCTTGTGTCTCTCTACCAAGCCTGGCTGATTTCAGTTCCCCTGGCCTTTGATTGCATTTGTCCAAAATGTCAGGGCAAAGAGCATCACCTCACAGAACCTCTGCATTGCTCATTTATTCATTCTTCTCTTCCCTTTTCTCACTCTTTTTTTTTTCTACATATTTATATCTAACTTGGAAGTTATGGCTCGCTTTTTGTCACATCAAGTTCATGTTTGAGACTACAGCCCAGCAGGCATTTTCCGGTCTAATCAAGAGATTGTCAACAAGCCTTCTCCAGTTCCCTCTGGTTCTCACAAGTTTTAAAATTGTTAATTCTCAGCTCACCGCAGGTCAGCGCGACAGCCTCTCTCTTGTTTCCCACCTTCGATGCGTGCGTTTCTTAAATGCTTCCCTTGGTATGTTGTTTACTGAATTAGTCTCAGCACTCACTGTGACCCCAGTTAGTTTGACCTGGGTACTTTGAAGATGAGCATGCTGTGCTAATCAGTCAGACAGCGAGGCTGGTGTTTAGTCAGGACAGACAGGCTTCAAAGGACTTAAGTGATGTCCGCATCTTGCTATGGAGGCTTCCTTACTTTTTTTATGTGCTTGTGCATGTTTACGTGTCTGTAAACACACTCCTGGGAAAGCCCATTCACATTTTTGCTGTCAGTAAATTGTTTTCATATTACACATTTGTTGAAAAACACATGTAGCTGTATACTTACACACTAACAGAAAAAAACACTCCTTTATGTTCTTCTGTGCAAATTAAATATGTATGAATAGGTTCATGTGACATTGTAGGAATCTTTTACTATAATGAATGCACCTTTTATGGACTAAAATCAATGTAGAAACATCATTTATATTAAAATCAAGTCACAGTCTGTATTTATGTTAACATGCTAACATGTCATTAGCATGTGGCCTTTAACAAGTTATTTATTGTGAGCGAGGAGGAAGACACAAAGTTTGACCAAGTGAACTGTAAAGGAACCATCAGGAAAATATTCATAACAACAAACCTAATGAGAAACTTAAATCACTATTACCCAGCTCAACATGTCTAATTTGGAAAAGCTAACAAAGCTAGCCACAGCTCAGAGCTAGCCACCTGACAGCACCCTTGGTATGAGCAAAGGATCAAATCAGTTACAAGACAAATTATGGAGACAAGTACAAAAAGATGGAATTATAAGTAGTTGACATTTTTAGTTATATAAATTTGTTGCACCTGCTTTTATTTATTAAGGTAAAATGTATAAGTTAAATTGGGTGTACAGCAGGGGGGGTTTCAGGTAATTATTAGTATTTTCTAGTTGAAAAGTATTTTATTTTCAGTTGCTTAAGTGAGAGAAAATCTGGGCAAGTTTGTACAGTTTATTTCTTTTATTATGAAAATACAATTTTGCATTGTTAAAAGCTGATCTCTGTATATGGTAAGTGCTAGTTCCTGAAAGGTAAATTGGCAGATATCTTTTGTCAGATAAATGCTGTTGTCGTGTTATGGTTAAGAATCGTCAAAAATCAGTGCATGTCACACTTCAGAGTCAGAGTCAGCCATGAAATCTCAGCTAATACATCTCTATATATTTCATATTAATGCTAAAATTACATATCTATGTATGTAGCTCTAACAAGTCCTAATTCATTCAAAGCTCATGCTATATAAAAAGAAGTTTAATACAATTTCAGACACATGCATTACATTGCATTATATTGTCTCACCAGAATTGCCCAACCCAAGTTCTGACAAGTCTGTATTTGATTTCTGAGCACCACTATTGGCCATTATTTAACCTTTCTTTTGTGAATTGTCAGACAGTACAAAATAGCTGAGACTAACTTGACCTCGTTCTTGAAAGTGCATGTCAGTATTGATATAGCATTTAAAAAAATATTGCATCTTGTACAACTTGGACAGTATAAACGGATGAGAAGTGAAAAGGGGTTTTCTTTTGGTTTGGGGCACTGAGCAGCACGGTGCAGAGGGCAAAGCTGAGGTTAAGTTTTTAAACACACACAAAGGCCCAAGCGAATGTCTTCAACATTAGACATGACAGTTCTGCTCTCTGGAATATATCAGCCATAATAAGCCTTTTTCTGTTGTTCCTACTGCCATAGTTATACACACGCACAGATCTCACATGCACACACTGCTTCCACAGTAAGTCATTACCTACCATCACATCTTTCATAGGCGTACTGTCTTCATCAGAGGCAAAAATATGGTGTATAAGGTTACTGGAGGCAGTCATGGGGGATGGCTTTAAAGCAATAAGATAGCAGTAATGGCACACCATCATTTAGGAAAATGTAATAAGTGAATATCTAATAAGCCTGTAAAAGATGCTTAACCCCTGAAACTCTGAGGTCAGGTAGGCCTACAGAGATAGGAGAATAAGCCGATTAAGGAAGGTTTCCTCTCACATTGCGGTCATCACAGGATTGACCAGTTCTTGACCTTGCTGTTAGGAGTGTGCTCACCTTAGTATAGAACCACTCTTAGATAAATCCGCTCTTCATGGTATTTGATAACAGCTTGTGTAAGAAAGTAATAGGTTATGAATCTCTTTCTGGAGATAAAGTAGGAGTTAATGGTACACCAGAGATTTACGGTTTTACGCGTTGCTCACCTTTGGTCGACATTTGTCACAGCAGTTTCTTGAAGGCTGTGAGTTGAGCCTGTGGCTAAAGTTGTAATGTTTGTAAAGGTCTTAGCGAGTGAGTTAAGGCTGCGGTTTCGACACAGAAATGCTATTCCTGAATTCACTAAATGGTGCATGACACTCCTTGTATTGACCTGATGATTGATTTGGTGATTGATTGACAAGAAGATACGTTGTTTCAAATCCCAGGAGAACTTAAATAAACAGAAGCATTTGGTTGTAAATGTGACGTCCGCTTGCTTCTTCTGTGTCGATGGAGACTGGTTAAATGTGCTATGCTCAAAATGAATGACATCCAGAATTTAAGGTCAGTATCCCTCTACGCATGCACACACGGAGCAACATCCTAAAGCCATTTTCAGGCAGGGCAGCAGAGTGTGTCCTCATTACTGTCTGTGACTGTGTAGTCACCACTCAGTCACAGCTCACACTGCCAGAATGGGATTTTCCCCTCTTTTCTCCTCTGACTCCTCAACCTCTTTTTCACCTTAACTTCTCTTGCATATCGCTTCATCTATTTCTTAGACAGAAAATCATTATCAGTCAGGAAAGACAATTTCCTGCTCCTATGGTCTCTTATACCCTGCCAGTCAAAAGTTTTAGAAAACTGTATGCATTTTTTTTGATACATGTCAATTCATCGAATTACCAGTTAGCAGAAACGAGCCTAAAAAGTGAATAAAACTTCTTTTGAGCGAGTGTATAATTTCGGTTAAATGATGCTGCACAGTGTATGTTGGTAGAAATAGGAACACAACAGCGTTTTGCATATTTGTCTTACAATTTTCAGTATAAAAGCTTCAAGTGTTTAACTTTGCCAGTTCAATGTGCTGATTACTTTTAAAGTCCCACTATTATATAAAAGATTGGATCATTCAAAACTCTCCACACATTCAAATCTGTTGCAATCAAATGATGTTTAGATTGGCAATTTGCTAAAAACAAGCAAAAAAAATTTTGTAATAGATGAGTGGCTAATGCATAACTAATACACACTGATGTAGCAGTCAGCCGTTTGAGAAGTGAAGGTTTTTACATGTTAAGTGTTTTATCAGCAGTGTATAGATTGATTTTCTGCATCTGTCTGAAAAGTTCTACTATTGTGTGCTTAAATCTTCAGGATTTTATGTTAGATATTTGACATAAACACAATTACATTTCTAGTCTGTCACACATAAAAACATATCTTTTTGTGTTACTTGGCTACTGTCTTACAAAACAAATTCTCCAAGCTCTATTTAGACTCTTTATCTCTGACAATGTGAACAAACCTCTTCATTTGTAGTTAAAAGGTTTCGCTCAAAGCTTTTAGTCATTTCAAAAGTGGTCACGTTTCCATTTGCCATCGGGAGTAGCTGAAATTTATAGTCTTCTGATAGAGAGTCAAAGGAAGAGGAAGAGAAGCACGGCACACACATCCATATTAGACTGCAATGGCAACCAGATGAACTTGTTGATAGAGTACTAAACAAGTCTAAATAGCCTAACACTTGGCTCGTTCTGACAAAGGCATTATCTGACTCTCCAGTTTACCAACTTCACAGCTTAACAAAATGATGTTTAGTCCCATTTGCTCTTCTGTTTCTCCCCGCAGCTATTTCTGACTGCTATATGTTTTCTTTAAAAAGTCTGGAGCCTGTTAAAAAACATTTTAATTAAGTTTAAGCAGGTGGTGTGCCGCTACGTGACTGCAACACATTATTTGTGTAATGCACTGACAATTAGAGACGACTGATATATCGGACGGTATTAACTATTTCCCAGGATATCGGTATCACCATTTATAATGTCCAATAAATGAAAACTGAAGTGAAGAAGAGTTGAGAGAAACACCCTTCAACTTTCTTATGAATGTTGATGTTGCATAGTTTGTTTACTAGAAGGCACTCTGCATCGACACACTCAACAATCAGCTGATCCGGGCAAAGTCGGATCAGCTGACTAAAGCAAGATTATTTTAAAACTGAATAGTCGTAATAATGTAGTAAGGATTCATAAATAACTACTCACAGCAAATCCTTGAGAAATCTGTTTAAGTTTGTGTGTCTGGAAAAAAAAAACATTGACTGATATATTGGATTTTAAACCTCCAAATATCAGTACTGGTATCTGACTTAATATTTCTGTGTGTGTCCAGTTCTGCGGACATTGTAGTCACTCGCACAACTTATATATTCACAGTGGTAAGCATCTGTCTGCTTCTATCTTTCCACCTTTTTAAGTTGCGAGAATTAAAGTTGAAGGGGAAGAAGCAGAAATGTGTGTTGGCAAAGTTCTCTTTGATTTGTTGAGCTTTGGAGCTCTCCTCTTTTATTTAATCTGCCTTTTCCTCAGAAATCTCCTCGGACTCTGCAAGGGAGTTTAAACAGCACCGATATGTGTGTCTCAACATAAGATGAAAGATCCAAGCCCAGGTAATCAAATTTAGGATTCTGTAATCGAACAGGACAAGGGGCACTGGATGGGAAGCCATTCCTTCACTCGACGTCTTTCCGATCTTTCACACGCTCAGGCGAACTCACGAAAACACCAGCGTCTTCATTTTTAGCATACTTTACCAGGGTGCCGTTAGTCAATAAATGACATGCTAGCTTCATGTTCTTTTCACCCATCTGGTCTACTGACTCTTCTTCCCCACGGTGCGTTTTATATGAAACACACTGTAGCTTCAAAGCGGGGTTACTGCCTGTTTAGCCATAATTTGCTATTATGCATGGCATCCAAGAGCATGCTAGAGCCCAAACAGGAACCACATGTGGTGTACTTTAAGCACCCAAAGCTATATATTACATATGTTACATGCTGTACACAAGTTCGTCCCTGGGAGCATGTGCTTACGTGCAGAGAAGCCTGTGCAATACACTGGCTGTAACAGGAGAAAAGAGGTTTAAAAGTGTGGAGAAAAAAGCATAAGATTATTCATTTCCTGTCTCCAGTGGAAAAAAAGCTTCTGTACCACAAACACACAGTGAAATACATGCACGCGCAAGTGCTTCGTGTATGTTTTCTTTTGTTTTTAACTCTGGTCATAGAAGTGAAAAAGTCGGGAGGAACCGATTCAAAGTGAAAGTTCATACGGGTTAATTTTTCCTTGTTCAAGGAAGCTTGTTTATAAAAAAGTTTGACGTAAAATGGATTTCTGCAAATGAGAAAACAACATCAGGGCTAAGTAACTATCTGAAGGTGCTGTCAAAGGCTCTCTTTGTCTTTACCCTCTTCCTTTCATCTTTCTCTCATCCCTCACTCCTCCTCCCACCTTCCCACTCTCATTAGTGATGGTTGTGAGAGTGGAGAACAAAGCCCAGGCCTGCCAATCGATCACCGAGGAGCACTATCAATCGACTCGTGGAGCACAGGTCTCCTCCATCTACCCAACAATTGACGGGTCAAAGATTGATGAGGAAGATTGTTGTGTCTGTCTGTGTTTGTGTGTTAATGCAGCAAAGTATGCCTTTATTGGAGCTACACGTAGATTACAGCGAATGTAATGTCATCGTGTTTGACAGCTGTGCATTGCAATTTGTCAACATAGGAAGACAATATCAAAAGAACAACACTTGTGAGATACGCTACGAGTGTGTGAATGTGTATTTACGTATATGCAGCAAGCGGTGTATGCACAAATGCTCTGTGGTATAACAAAGCCCAGAGAAACTGTGAGATATTTGTTTTTGGTGGTTACTCTTTACCTTGGCATTTTGTTTCTGCCCTGGCAGCAGTAAACATGCACACAAGCAAAATTAAATCGTACACTGGCATGGAGTCACACTTTACTCTGGCACGGTGTCGTTCCCTTTCTGTGCCGTGAGTCATGCCGGTGCTGTAATGGATGAATCCTGCCGAAGTCTGACCAAGCATGGGTGTATGCGAGGATTTGTGGGCATGCGTGTATATTGTCAAGGTGTTGTGTAAACACTAGAATTATGTGTCACAGCTGGCCATATGACGTGCCCTGGTTTCATTTCAAATTCTGTCTCTGTGGGAAGACGCTGCTGTCACATTTGCATGAGAAAGGTTGTCAGACTAACACGTTTTCTTGTTTCTCTCCCTCCTCCTTCCCCACCTCCCCTTCTCTGCTCCCCTTCTCTGTCAACAGCTCTGATAGCTATAGGGCAGTACAGCAGCACCATTGAGACTGTTGATGCCGGCTGGTGTAAAGACATCACGGACCAGGGTGCCACACAGATTGCTCAGAGCAGCAAGTCCCTTCGCTACTTGGGCCTCATGAGATGCGACAAGGTAACGAACATTACTCATATCGTTGTCTTTCTTAGAGCCCGTACGCACAAGCCTAAAGGCTGGTCAGGAGGCATCTGGCAACCAACTCGCTGACTACGCTGATCTTGCTTTATAGTTCAGGCCCTTGCTCTCACAAACACAAAACTGGAACTTAAAATGAACATGTTCAGTTTTTAGCTCAGTTTGATATCATTAGTTGCACCATTACTTTCTTAAAAACAACAATGTCTTCCAGAAATAACTATTTACTGTCAATATTGCATGTTATAAATACATAATAGAGTTGTAATAATTTCAATTCTGGGATCAAAAACAGTTTGAATCCAAATATTACCGTAAAGCAGTCCTGATCAGTGATCATTATACACCAATATTTTAGGGGTTTGTTAAACTTGTGGTATATGAAGTATTTTGCCATCTTAAGGTTGTCGAATATGAATGCGCATAAACAACCACAGAGATGTAGTCAGACACATAGATATGAATACGCAAAAGCTCCATGTTAGGGCCAATTTAAAAGCGTCTGAATGTGGGACGTCGAGTATCTAACTGCAGCCCGTGCCCAGTTTGTCTGTGTGATACATGCGTCACACGGTTGGGTGATAACAGAAGTAAAATGACATGATGACCTGTCTCAAACCTGCTCTGAGATGCCTCTGGGTGAGAGGAGGGACAGTCTTTTCAAAGTCACCCTTACACTTACATCTGGCCTCTTACTTATCCAACCCATAACCGGATGAAAGTACATGTAGTTTTACTGCCATGGTAACAACTCCACCCACGTCGCCAATTGGTTTTGTGGAGCTCCTGTAACACAGATGCATCCACTTAGCGCGGATGACATGAGTGGGATGAGGGCAGGCAAGGAAGGGAAAGTGAAAAGCTGGCTTAACCTAGAAACTGTAGTCTGTACTGATACTGGAGAACCTGGTGTCTTGTTCTGTAGCAGAGTGCACAACACAGGACACCATCCCAATCCTGACAGGCTTCAGTATAGTAAATATAATTGTGTGTTTAATGAGCTTTCATTTCACATTTTACAGTATTCATTTTGGTTTTAAGTGGAGCACATTTAAAAGTCCCTGCTGTGCTTTTGAAAAGTGCAAGTTGGCAGGGAGAAAAACGAGGGAGGAGAGATTTATAGTCATGGCTGCTCAGTGGGCTGGAAACTCATCATTTTTATTTTGTCATTATAAAATCAGTGATATCTGTGTGTCATGGCCTCAAGCTTGACCCTATGGATTTCTATGATAAAAATGAACACACTGAGCTCATTAAGTGCGACAAGAACACCAGTGTATCATATTTATCTATTTAGACTGTAATAAAATGACAATATATGAGCATCTGACAGTGACCCTGTATGTAGGGTCTCAGTGATGAAGCAGTATACTCAGTTCACATTATTGCAGGCATGAAGGTGCATCTATCATATTTATCTATAAGTAATAAAGAGTAACTGCATTACATAGCAAGTGATCACTTAAATTCCATTTTCATCCGGTTCACTACTGCCTCACTGACTCAGTGACCCAACAATCAATAGCTACATCCGTGCTAATAAAAAATTGTGCTCTGGAATGACCCACATCTTTACTGGAATAACATTTTTTCTTAGTTTTTCTCTACCATATGCATTCATGTCTTTCCTATCCAGTGAACAATTCCAGCTGCTTTTCCTTATTTATCTACCCAGTTCTCTTTTCAGATGTGATATTTATACTCACGGTTTAGCCAGAAGGTTGAAAAGATAAATAATTACTTTCCCTCCGCTCTGGAGGGGGAATGTGGGGATGACACAGCTAAATAAAGCAGTAATTGATGCTATTAGAGTTGTAATGGAGTGTGAATCGAACAGAGAGAAGAGTTTGACAGTTTCCAAGGTCAAGTACCTCGCCAGCTCTTAATCACACAACAAATTTACTGCATTCTTACTCCTCCCACACATCCTCCGGCTTCCTTTTTTCATATCCGAAACTTTTGATTAGTGAAATACGCCTGGAGTACGCGTTGTTAAGGCTGGTCAGATTTGTAAGGGCAGAGGACCAGGGGCCTGTACTACAAAGCAGGATTAACTCTTATCCAGGTAATTTCAAGGTTAACCCTGTTTTTAAAAAAGGTGGTTCCCTTCTTACCGGGATGTATCGCCTTGCTAACTTATCTTGCAAGCCTAACCTACTCAGGAGCAGATGAGGTTCCAGATTAGAGATCAGCAGGTGTGAAATCACTGCCTACTGACCAATCAATTCTCCAGAAAATGTCACTGTTCTTGAAAGATCCTCCAGTACTCTGAGCAAAAATAGTAGGAGAGTGTAAAATGTTAATGCGTATACATTAGTATATGGTCATAAAACAGAGCATATATGAGAAATTTGCTTCTAGTCCAAACCTAAATTTGATTTCAGTTTTTATTTTCGGCTGTTAAACAACACCAGACCGGCAGCTGAAATAATAAAAACCAAATCTCTTTTTTAAACATGAACTTAATGAAATATTTGATTATAATCCATCATATTATCCCATGTCATAATGGTAGAGTTGTAAAATTTGATAAATCTGTCAACTTCCACGGTCAACATTTTTACTGGCTTTTCTCCTTGCCTTAAAATAGGCTAGACTTTATTAAATTAGTAGTTCTTTAGTCTCACTGATCGAATACTTATAAAATTGATACTCAGCTATGTGCCACTGCTTATCCAGGTTACAGATGTTAAGGTAAGTTAACCCAGATAACGAAAGGATATGCTGGTTATGTTAAACTGGCTTTGTTACACAAGCCTCCATCCAAGGCAAACTACTTTGTTTGATGTTGCTGTCTCGCTATTTATGGTAGCAAGAAAGGGTTAGGACTTGGTCAGGAGTAGAGGGAGAGAAAGAGGAATGGGGGTAATACAAAATTTGCTCAGAGAGAGGGGAAAGTGA